>NC_080420.1:47248066-47604256 GCF_029873635.1 Malania oleifera
TAATAGCCAAAAGATCCCCATCAAAAACTGATGAACTACTCTTCACTACAATGGCTTTCTTAGTCTTCTTCCTGTTCTTTTCCTCCTTAGAAAGTCCTTCATATGCCCTTCTTTCCCACAGTAAAAACAACCACTTCTTCAGTTCCCACTCTTACCCCTGGACTTGGATTGAGATTTCCCCCGAATCCAATTACCCCTACTAGAATTCCTATCCCGCTGTTGGCTAGACTCACCCTTAGCCACCAACCCTTCTCCATGTCATGGATAATCTGGTTTGTGAAAATTCTCACTCTCCAGAATTGCAGTAGTCACCTCATCAACTGTAAGAGTCTCCTTACCTAACAGTAGTGTGGTTTTCAAAGTATCAAGTGAACTGGGAAGCGAGTACAACAGAATCAGTGCCTTATCTTCCTTCTCAATTTTTACCTCAATACTCAACAATTGCGTGTTTATCTTATTGAAATAATTGAGGTGGTCTCTGACTTCTCTTCCCTCAGTCATCCTCAATTGATACAACTATTTCTTCAAATACAGTCTATTTACTAGGGACTTGGATATATAGACATATAAATATTCTCTAATTTTTTTTAAAACTCATCTGGTGATGTTTCATTCAAGACACTGTATTTAATTTCTAGAACTAAACTTAAGCGAATGGTACTTGCCGCTTTCATTTCCAGCTCCTCCCACTAATCATTTGACATGGTATCTGACTTCTTGTCTTTCCCATGCAGTGCCTTAATCAGTCCTTGTTGGACCAACACATCCTTCACAGTGCTCTGCCATAGAATGAAATTATTTTTCTCATTAAAGGGCTCCACCTCAAACTTGGCTGTCAAAGTACTCACCATTAAATTTGTTTTATCTCCTCTAGCATCAGTAGTGATGTCAGCACCTGTCAGGGTGACGTCAGCAACGACACCTACGTCAGCTTCTACGTCACCGCTCCATGGGGAGGATTCGCACCTCAACCTACGCTCTGACCCGATTTTGAATCCGGGTCTGTCACCCAATTTTGGCATTGTTCATCATGTTCTTCATTGAGAATTTTTTTTTCTTTAGAATTTTTTTTTCACACCTTTAATTGAAAAATGATCCTCATTCAATTGAAAAATTTTCGAATAATTTTCCGACACTTGATCTGAATCTTCGCGTATCTCAATCCGATCTAAACGAACCGCTCTGATCTTGAGCACTCCCGTGGAAAAACTTCAGATCCAAAAAATTTCTTTTGATCTGATATGATCTATTAGATCTGTACCCAATCGAAATCGTGCTCTGATATCACTTGGTGACACGCAGCGATTTTAATCTTCCCATCAACAAAATAAATCACACAAAGAACATTCATATAAAAATGGAGCCAAGAGATTTTATGTGGTTCATAAAGGTTACCTACGTACACGGAGTGTGCACCTGGAAAAAAATCTACTATGAAACGATGACAGTGCAAGATATGATCAGTCTCTCCTCGATCTCAAATCCCCTGTACATCCCTTCACTTTTAACCCATTGAAGAAAAGTTCTTCCTAGCGGGAACCCCCCCCCCCCCCCCCCCGATCTAGCTCTACTTGTACAAAATGACAAGTAATCCCTATATTTTCCCATGACTTACAAACACATATATGACACCTCACAACCGTTGGATTTTAGAAATGATCAAACGACTGTAATAAAAGCCACAGTAAATAAATAAAAAATAAACATATTTTTTAACAGTTGGTTTTTGGCATTCTGCCATACTACTGTTATGTTTCTTTAAGCCTTTGGGTTAACGTGTCCTCGTTAATAGATTACACTCAGTTTTACCTAATATACGCTAATTGAGAGAATGTTCTAGTAAATCTGCTTAAGTATTTATAGCATTATCATAGTGAGCAAGATGGATATAGTTGGCATCTTGTGTAAATTTTTTAAATTTATAATTAATATAATTTAAATAAAATATTTTAATGAGGTGGGACATTATAATTTTTTGTATAATTTTTTTTTTTCATATGTTTCCAAGTGAAATATTCCTTTCATTTGAAAATAAAAGAAAAAAAAAACAGTTATCAATCCTTGCTTTGTAATTTTTGTAAAATGTATGCTAGGAATAAATAAATTTTAAGTTATGCTAATATCTTCAATAATACATTACAATCGATAATAATTGAATTAATACATTAATAATATACAATTTTAACAATGCAATTTGGCATTAATAGTGTATCTACTCATTTGAAAATGGCAGCTCTACTTATTTGAATTAATTTAATTATTAATCCCTTGATGTAAGAATAATTTAATAATTTATGAACAAATTTGGAAACAAATTAACAGTATTTTCCTTGATCTTTGAATAATTTGATAGGTAAACTATTCTTTCAATTTTGAAATTTAAACCATTTTTCATCTATAGGGCCACAAGTACATTTTGGTAAGTTAATTTATTGGACATAAAAAAAAATAGTATTTAAAATAAATTATTTCCAAATCAATATATATATTTTTAAATAAATTCAATTTAATATATCTCTTTATTTGATATAATTTGGAAATAATTTAATAGAACAACTTATTTAGTATTAATTAATTGTCTGTGAAACAATAATTGTTGGAGAGAAAAACTTAGCTTTGTGTACTTGGAAAAAAAAATGTTGTAAGGTGCCCAAAGGTACTTAAACTAATTTATATATTTTTAGGAAATATAATTAATGCACTAAGAATTTTGTCATATATATTTGAAAAAAAAAATTAAGGATAATAATGGAATCGAATATTTTATTAGAGAAAAAAGTTATATTTTAACTTTTAAAAACTTTAAATCTACAATTTTTAAGAACTCACCAAAAAAATTAAAATTAAGATGACTTTTAAAAGTTAGAAAAGCTGTTCATGTTCATCACACACGCTTGATCCAACTTTTAATTTTAAAGGAGAATACCAAGTCTTTCGAAACTAAATTAAATCCAAAACAAATGCAATTTGTCATTATTAATGTCTCTCGATTTGAGAAGAATTTAATAGATCATTTAATTTGAAAACTAATTAATTTAATAATCTATCCACTAATAAAAAAATAATTTAATTTGTCAACTTATCTGGCCATTCATGCTAAAACCATTAATCTATGATGCCAAATCATTAACTTAAGAAGTTAATTCATATAAAAAAAATTAATAAAAATTTGATCATTAATGCTTTGAACATCAAAATATTATTAAATTCGACGCATCAATCACAAGAATAGAAAATAGTTTAGTAATGATCCAGTGATCTCTAATTTGTGAAAGATATATGTTAAAAAATAACATTTTATAATATCTTATCTAAATAATACATGATTCTTATATATTACATAAAACCTTTCTCTTGATTAATTAGAAACCTCCACCGAACGTGGATTATACAAAAGGAGATAGTCCATCTCCATTCCAATGTGCCTTTCCACCCCTCCACTTGGCCATGCAAGTGGGGGACAATTTGTGATTTCCAAGGGAGATAGTTGTCTTTGGTGAGCTTGATTGTAACCAGACTATGGATATTTGTAGGGTTAGTAGGAATATCGGGTGAGGACATGGGATCAAGCTTGAGGGGAAAAAAGGAGATAGAGGTCACGGTACAGCTCTGATACCATAAAAATAATACTTACAGGATGGAAATTCTCGTGCAATTGCCGTCGAGAGGAATTGTATATATAGCTGCTAACAGATGTTATAAAAATTACAAAACTTGTATCTTAGAGTAATTATAGGAGTTGGTAAAATTATAGGAAATAATAACGTATAGCTATAATTACAATCTTTACATAAATAGAAAAAAGTGAATGAATACAAAGTTCATGGAATGGAATTAAGTTTGCTATCATGTGTTGACTTAATCTTACAATCGTCTGTTTTGGAAAGTGTTTCCTTAATATTAAGAAATATCTTTTCATCCTAAGATTTGCAATTCACCAACTAAAGATATTTTAAGGGGCTGAAATGTGTGGCACAATCCCAATCATATTTAATGATTCCCCAGAGGCTCAGGCTGAGACTCACAGGCCCTTCAAATCAAGTCTACACAATAATTGATGTTCTAATAAATTCAACTGTTGGAGAAATAAAATGAGAACTTCCATCACATATACGCAACCGATCAATATATATTGGTCTGATGGATTAACGCATGGTTCTAAACATCAAACATTACCCTTTCACATTTAAATACCTGAGGATTTTTTAAGTTTTCAATATTTTCTTTTATTATTTTTGTGGTACTCTTATTTTTTTGCAGTAATGACAATGGAGATGGTGGGTAGGCTGAGCTGCAGACGAGCGCTTGCATCATATCATATATACATATCTAACTGTGAATTGGTTTCTTGCGCCGCATTTAATTCATCTCTTTCCGGAGCCACAATTTCATATTCAATATATATATATGGCCACCACCGACTCCACCATTGTCGCATTGTTAATAAATTAGCATACCAATGATAAATAATTATTATTGTTGTTGCAATTGTTATTATTATTATTATTATTATTATTATTATATATAAATTTTACTATTTATCTCGAGAAAATCATAAGGTGATAAAGTTTTCACAAAAGCATTATGGGGAATTCGATAATCATCTAACATACACACAATCATACAATAGGCGGCGTGAGTCTCTCATATTCTGCTATAGTTGGGGAAGCTGTTGACAAGGGGTTTTGAAGATCTGTTTAGGTTGCTAATGTTTGGTGATCGTTTTGAAATCAAACAAATGTAGATTATCAGGCCTTTGGTACGTCTCACAAGTCCCTCTTAATTTATAAAATTTAGATGCACTTTATTTTATTTTTGAAAAAAATAAGCTAAAATAAATAAAATTCTTTTAAAGAAATTAGGTTCGAGAGCACAATTGTAAATAGAGAAGGCAACACTTTAAATTCCTTCTTTTGAGGATTCAAAATGTTAGTATTCTAAAACACTCATTCCATTGAATGGTTGTCGTGCTTTCATTGTGAATTTGTGCATCCCTTTTCTGAAAGAATTTTCTAAAAACAAACTCTTTAATATTGGAGAAAGAGAATGAAGTAAATTTTTGAAAAAACAGGCAGTTGTTCATCTACAGAGGTCGGTCGACCACCCTTTGTCATTTCTCATCCTTTTGGTTTTGTTCATTTTAAAAATATCTCACCCTTACCTCTTTTGGGAAGGCTTTCATAGGGCTTATGTTGTGGACTTATCTTCTTAAAAGCCCTACTACTTTAGTGCCTAATCAAAATCAAACATACAAACAAAGAAATAACAAAAGAGGGACTTAAGTTTTTTGTTTGGTATGACTGAATCTATAAAGTATATTATCTGCAAGTCTTCGAAAGAAGAATCAAGTCATCTGTAGTTAGAACATTTATTTCAAAAACAACTTTGAAAAAAATCCATTTAAGCTGTTTTTTGCAAAATTATCATTTAAAAGCACATGAAAACTTTGGTATATCTTGAAACCTTTATTGAAAAAAGTCTTATTCTTGATTAAGAAATAGATTTTTTTGCTTCTCTATAAAATTGAGATGAAAAACAAGTTTTTACATATTAAAAACTATTTTTTCCACCCTCAGTTGTTTCATGGGCGAGTTTTCAAAATTTTTTATACTTTGTAAAAACTTTAAAGTTGTGGATTTTTGGAAAGAGAATCACAAATTCAACTTGAAATCTTAGTTAAAAACTTGGAGAACACCCAAAAGTGGAATCATGAGTGTAGGACGTCGCGACGTTCCCGACGCGAACTTGGGACAAAAATGTGTGATTTTAAAAATGATATTTTCATGAAAAACAAAGGTATGATGGAGTCACCACTAACATTTTGTAGTGTGGTTAGAACACTTCATTACTACCCAATTAAGGGTAGAATCGGTCTGCGCTACCAGAGTCAGGATCGATATTTTGGTTACGCGAGGGGAAGGTATGAGTACCCTCTACATGTCCGTTTTTACGAACGGTACCCAATTAATCGAGAATTATCCTAAAATAAATTTAATAAGCTTTTGAAAATTACTCTCTTTCAAAAATCAAGGAAAATGCATAAAATAAAATATTATATAGGCATTCCCTCAAAACTAGGGCATATCGTGCTCGGAAGAGCTCATGCCTCTCTTTGAAATCATCAGGATCGAAAAAGCAAGAAAATAGGGTATAAAATACACTCTTGGGGTTTTTGGAATTTGTAGGGTTTTTCAAGTATGAAAATAATATTTCGGGAGGTTTTGAATTTATTTGGGGATGAAAACTTTGTAAAGATGAGTTTCCCAACTTGAAAATATTTTTTTTATATTTTTTCGTGATTTTTATGAATTTTTATAACAAATTTTTTATATTTATGCCCAAACTTTGAAATAACAAAAAGAGAATTAAGGAAAATATAATGAAAATCATGTCAACAATATTTTTAGAATTTTTCTGAGTTTTTTGAATTTTTTGTAATATTTTAAGTGTAAAAATATTTTCCTAACTTTAAAGTATGTTTTTGGAATTTTTTGTATTTTTGAATTTTTGTGATTTTCAACATAAAAATAATTTTGAGACGGAAAACAATGAAAACTGACTTGGAAATATTTTTAGAATTTTCCCCAATTTTTCCAAGTTTTTTTTTTTCAAAATATTTCTGTAATTTTTATGATTTTATGGATTTTTAAATGAATTATCTAAATATTTGAGTAATAATAAATAAAAAATGGGGAAACCCGGTGCAAAGCGGTTCGGGGAAGACCGGTCAAACTTTGACCGGTCTAGGGGAAACCTGTTTTAAGGTTTGGGTCAAAACTAGTCTCGAAGCCAGGACACATGGTGCTCTATGAGTGGCTTGGCAGGCGCGGGCGAGATCAGGTGTGTGGCAACATATTGATCGTTAATAAGAGATGCCGATCAGAGGGTTGAGAAGTAACCACATTGCACCTGTGTTGTGTGGAGGCGGAAGCGCCAGGTGTCGTGTAGTGGGTGGAGGAGCAGGTCTCGATGACGGATCTCGGCTCGAAAGGATCGTAGCCTGTTATACGTTGTAGGTATCGGATGGCTGAGGAGGGGAGATGGTGCCACGTGTCGTATGAGCGTCACGGTCTTCAGGGCAGTCTTCTGATTGAATGGGTGGCGTTATGCCACGCGTCGAAATCTTGCAGCTCCGATAGTGGGCATATTTAAACTAACAATTTTGTTTCTGTCCATTTTCCATGTCCCTATTCTCGCAGCCATTCACTCTCTCTCTAACCTTCATTCACTAAGAAAAAAAAAAAAAAATTTTAAGTGACGAAATTATTAGTGAAGGATTCAAATTCATCACTAATAGTAGGATATTAGTGACGATTTTAGTAATCGTTACTAATACGACACTATTAGTGACGAAATTGAATCCATCACTAATAGTTTCGTCACTAAAGACGGAAAATATAGCACGAAAATATTTTTCGTGCAGAAATTATCCCAAAAAAATATTAGTGATAATTTCTATGGTATTAGTGACGAATTAAGTCCGTCACTAAAAGATAAACATTAGTGATGATTAAATAATCGTCACTATTATTATTTAAAAAAAAAAAAAAAATTTAGTTCAGAATATTAGTGACGATATTACAATTCGTCACTATTAGGTCATTATTAGTGACGGATTTGAGAACTGTCACTAATACTTTCATTTAAAAAATAAAAATAAAAAAATTTTACTTCAGAATATTAGTGACGAATTTACAAATTCGTCACTATTGGTCAATTATTAGTGACGGATTTAACGACCGTCACTAATACTTCCCTTTTTTTAAAAAAAATAAATAATTTTTAATTTAGAGTATTAGTGACGAATTTCTAAATTCGTCACTATTGATCCATTATTAGTGACAAATTTGACAACCGTCACTAATACTTTCTTTTTAAAAAATAAATAAATAATTTTTAGTTTGCAGTATTGGTGACGAATTTGTAAATTCATCACTATTGGCCCATTATTAGTGATGAATTTGAGAACCGTCACTAATACTTCTCCTTTATTTAAAAAAAAAAAAAAATTTAGTTCGGAGTATTAGTGACGAATTTGTAATTTCGTCACTATTGACCTATAAGTGACGAATTTGAGAACCTTCTCTTTTTTTAAAAAAATAAATAATTTTTAGTTCAAAGTATTAGTGACTGTTTTTTAAATTCATCACTATTGGCCCATTAGTAGTGACGGATTTGAGAATCGTCACTAATATTTCCCTTTTTTAAAAAAAAAAATAAATAATTTTTTATTCAGAATATTAGTGATGAATTTAGAAATTTGTTACATTGTCTCATTATTAGTGACGGATTTGAGATCCGTCACTAATACTTCCCTTTTATTTAAAAAAAAAAATGTTCAGAGTATTAGTGACGAATTTGTAATTTTTTCACTATTGATCCATTATTAGTGATGGATTTGAGAACCGTCACTAATACTTCTTTTTTCTTAAAAAAATAAATAATTTTTAGTTCAGAGTATTAGTGACGAATTTAGAAATTCGTCACTATTGGCTAATTATTAGTGATGAATTTGAGAACCGTCACTAATACTACTCTTTTTTAAAAAAGATAAAATAACTATTGGCCCCTTCCCCCAATCTCTTATTTCCCCTTTTTCCCCCCTGAAAATTTCCCTCCATTCTCTGGCAGCCCCTCTCTCTCAAACCTCCTCTCTTCCGATCTTCCTCTCTTCGTTGCCGTTCGCCGTTGCCTCGCCCGTCGCCGTCGCCCATTGCCGTCACCTATCGCCACTGGCTCGTCGTTGCCGTCGCAGCCCAGCTTTCGCCCTGCGCCATTCGCTACTTCGACCACTGCCGCTGTTGCTCCTCGCCAGGATCTAGGTTTACTTCGTCTTCTTCTTCTTCTGGTTCTACTACTTCCAGGTAAGCTTCTGCTATTTTCCATTGAGAAGAGATTGTGGGAGTCTGTCTTTTTTGTGTGTTACAGGGAATTTGGATGAAAATGAATGCTAGAATTTTTTTTCTTGAAAGAGATTATTAATGGGGCCTCAAGAGGGTCAGGTATTTGGCTTCGTTTTGGACTCATAGCACAGAATGTTTCAAAGGATGCTGTTTTCAAGATATCAACTGATATTGGTGGCTTAAATTGATATTGTGTTTTATTTTCTTTGTTTTCATGAGTGAGGACTTGCCATTTTATTTGTTTCTCCTCCTATTTTGGTAAGGCTTCTTTTTCTATCAAAGAAAAAAAAAAAACCTTATCATAAGGATGTTGTTTGGAACTCCACTGTCATGTGTCTGAGGGGATTCCACCTTGGAAATTTATTAGCTTCTTATTATGTATCTTCATCTTAATCGCTTATCTTCTTTTATTTCCCTATCTTTGCTTTCTTCCCCTTGCAAGAGAGTGGGCACTCTTAGTATTTTCTTTTTGTGAGGAACCTTACTAAGAAACTAGAGAGACCAACGAGCTAGCCCTTCCAAATTCTAATCCACGTCCTTCAATTTTTTTCAGCTCAAAGGGGAGTGTCAAAAGAGTTTTGGGTTTAGATTCTTTTGGGGTTTTTTCTTTTAAGTCTTTGTTTTCCCATTTGTTTTGTGTTCCTAATGCTACTTTTTTTGCTCCTTACTCCTCTATTTGTTAAGCTAAAGTTCCTTTTGAGTTTAGGGCCTTCATGTGGACAGGAAAAATTAATACCAAGGACTTGCTCTTGAAATGTAGACCTAACAAGTCTTTATCACCTGATGTGTGGGTCATTTGTTTGAAGACTTGAGGGACTTGTTCATGCATGTCCTTTGATAGTTATTTCCTTTGGAGTAAATTATTTGGTATTTTGGAGAGAACTGGGCGTGCTCTGAGGTGTTTTCGCTTTGATATTTGTGGGATTTGCAAAAAGGAAGGAGTGATAGCTTTGTGGTAGTGTTTATTACTATCTTTTGGTGTATTTAAGAACTTAGATACTCAAGTTGCTTTTGAAATAGAGTGCTATTTTTCGCTTTGTTGTGGGTTTTAGTGAATGGTTTCTTTCAGCATTGACATATGGAAGATGACCCATGGAGCTGGGATAGTTTGCTTAAGTAGAGCTGATTTGCAATCTTCGTTTCAGGGTTTTTTACTTTTCTATTTTTCTTTTATTTTCAGAGGATATCTTATCCTCTCTGTTTTCTTTCATTTTCTTCTTGTATGCCTTTTTTACTCTCTCCCTCTCTATAATGAATTTTTTTATTTATCTAAAAAAAAAAATTTTATGCCAACATCATAATAGGCTCCCTCTTATAATTATAACACTCAAAATATTTCTAGTATATAGTGTGCTTTAAAATTTATTCTTTTACATCAAATAGATATGAAGTTCTAATGCAATTTTTACTGCTCGTTCGATATTGTTATTTTAAAATACTATCTCTATATAATTATATATTAGTTTTTGTGTCAGAGTTAAGACATAATTTTTTTTTTAAATATTATTTCTTTTACATCAAATAGATATGAAGTTTTAATGCAATTTTTACTGCTCTAGACATTGTTATTTTAAAATATTGTCATGTAATTATATGTTAGTTTTTGTGTCAGAGCTAAGACACTTTTTTAAAAAAAATATTATTTGCAAATTTGTATTTCATATTTTTATTCAGATTTATAGAAAAATTATATAGAATTAATGTAGAGGCTTCCTAGATGCTTCTAATCTTTGACTTTTCTACATCTCTTACCTTCCCCCTTCCCACTGCACTTGCACCCGACTCCTTCCTCTGCTTCATGCTACTAGGCTTTGGGTTTCTAATTACTTTCTAGTGTATTTTGAATATTCAGAGTTCTTAATCTTCTTTTCTTACGTTTTCTTAATTTGTTTTACTTGCAGTTTGGGAAGAAAAGTCACCCAGAATGTGCTCAGTTCTCCCCACATGGGCAATTTCTTATTTCTTGCTTTGTTACGGATTTATTGAGGTATGTATGGGCAAGATTTTTTCCCCATAATTAGTGGTACCTCTTTTCAAATATGCTGCTATAGTTTGAAGCATGTTGACCTTATAGGTCACGCCCGATTTTGATTGTGACAAATACTCATTATGACTAATGAGTGTTTGAGACCTTGTACAGGAACTTAAATTGACAGATCATAATGCACATGGAGAGAGTGAAGCTTGAAGATCAAATTTCTATTGAAGACCAAATTACTTTGTGTTATAATATATATAACTCAGTCATGTAATCGATCTGTAATAGTAATTAGGATTTTTACTTGTAACAATCACATACATCACATGCATGATCTGATTTGTAAGCTCAAACCAAACATCTCCTAAAAATCATAATGACCATAGAAAGACCTTAGGGAATAGTCGATCGACACTGGATTTTTTCGGTGTCTTCAAAAAGGCCTAAAATGACTCTGGGACACTCACTCATGCATACATATGATTGATAATTTGATTAGGGTGATTGCACACTTGAAAAATGACAGAAATGTACAAGTTTTGTACTTTCGGTCGACCGACCTTCACAGGTCATTTTCTCCTGGTCGATCGAAACTGGTTTCGGTCAACAAGTTGACTACTATCCAGTCGACCGAGCCACTACAGCTCATTTGACCTTGGTCTACCAAACCACCTGAGAGTCAACATTTTGACCTCTCAGTCGACCAAGAGATTTTTATACTACAACAACCTGGTCGACCGAATCCCCACGTGTGGGATCCAATGGTCTGGTCGACCGACCAGTCTAGTTCATTCTAGCCCTGGTCAACCGAACCTTGGAGAATTAAAAAATCGCCTCTTTCTGGTTGACCGAGACTTTAATTCATTTTTACCCTAGTCGACCGAATCTTGATAATTTGGAAAAATCGCCTCGGACATACTGATCTAGTCGACCGACTCTAAAGTTCATTTTTGGCTTGGTCGACTGAACCATATAAACTTGGGTCGACCAAAAATGTTTCTGGTCGACCGGTGCTCTCGGGTTATTTTGAAAAGTTTCCATATTTAACTATATTAATTACTAAAAACGGTATTATTCTTTTCTAATAATTCTGATCGTGTCCCCAACGAGCATCATTTATGGTATACCTATATATACATGGTATTTAGAGAAATTAGACACGGATTGAAAATATACGATTTAGAATATTTCTCCAGAGCTTTTACCTTACGACTTCGAATATCCATCCACTCATACTTACTTGCCACTATTGTCTAAATAAGATGTAAGTCGATTGAGTGTTTTTCTTGGAAAGGTTTTGCTCTCCTTAGTTTGTTTGATTGACACGATTTTCTTGAGAGCTAAACCAAAAAGGATTCTTAGGGAACTTTGTTAATAAGTTCATCCTAAGAAGACTTTATTTGATCTTTTGAGATTGCACATTTGTTGCAATATCTTGAGAAGCTTGTATTTGTTTTTGAGTTGCAAAACGTTTTCAAAATCATTCTCAAATATCTTGTGTGACTTAGATCTACATATTTTGTGAGAAGATATTTGTCGTTGTGAAAGCGATCTTTGTTGCAATACTTATTCACTCATATATTATTTTCTGAATACAAAGATTATATATTTTTACAAACCAAGCATATACATATTTACGTGTTTGAGATAACTTGCTAATTGATATTCTTGAGGCTTGCTTGACATCTTTGTGTGAACACGATTGCTTGAATATCTTGAAATACAGAGATTGTTTGTTGCACTCTCACGCACTGAATACATCGATAGTAAACATATTTGAGAGTTGGCATATCAAACCATATTGAACTTACATATTGAATCATATTGTGGTGTATTTGATTGAGCTTATTTGGGTACATATCCGCTTTACATGAAAGCATTCTGATTGAACCATTTGATTGTAATTTTGAACGTTCCAGGCATGGCCTGAGGGGGTGGCAATCCAACCTGGTAAGGATTGTGTAGATTGAGGTCAGCCCTGTGATAATTGACCTAGTTGTAAAGGTTGAGGTCAGCCCTGTACTAATTTGACCTGATTTTTATAGGTGACGCTCCACCCGTTTAAGTGAGAAAGTTATAGTGGCAATCCTTGTGCTTGTTAGCCAAGGCGGGGACGTAGGCAATTGGCCGAACGTCGATAACAATTCTGTGTGTCACCCTTACTTTACTACTTTTTGGTGCATGTATGTTTGATTAAATTGCTTTATCTAATTTCTGGTATACATTTACATTATTTGCACTAGATTGACCATAGGGTTGTGAATTTACTGGTATTAGGTGATTGACTTAGAGTTTAAAATTTAAAAATACTAATTCACCCCCCCTCTTGGGATCATGGTAAAGCTAACAAAGCACATTCATGCACTCTTACTGGAAGCATTATAATGTACCATGCTTCATACAATGCTATATGATTTACATTTTAACTGTCTTCAGACCAAAGTAAGCATGCAAACTTGCACATGCAAACTTGCACATTGATAGACCCTAGGTTGCGTACTACTGTTGTTGGCTTAGCTAAACCTAGGAAGGACTTTTGTCATTTGCAGGTTTGAGATATGTTCTATTTACAGACGGCATGCTGCCGAAAATTTGTTAAATTCCAACGCTTCTTAACCTCCTCCCAAATAAATATATCTTCCGAACATTATAACTCAGCCACTTATGAACATTAAAACTCATTAAAGAATCACAACTCGAAACCTCCTATATATTGAAAACTTTTCTAGTTAAACTCAAGTTAGCAAATTAAATCCTAAGGACCAAAGATAAGCTAAAAAATCTCCAACAAAGCAAAGGCAATATTAAAACCTTCTAAAAATTTTTAGCAAAGTGTACATGAGAAACAAACTTCACTCCTGTCAAGTAACAAACCTTCCATAAGACCACAAGCCTCACACCTAATTAGCACTCTAATTAAGACATTTACCACCAAAATGAATAAAAAATGAAATAACAGACTGCCACAATCTATCATTGAATAGAAGAAAACAAACCATAATCCATTTCCTCAATCTATAACCAAAAAATTTTATGTCCATAACTAAATCCAAAAAACCTCAACTCAATCTATTACAAGCCTTCTTACAATCTAAGTAACAACTTCATACACAACTCAAGTTGCATCAAGAATACTTGAGAAGCAACCTTGTAGACAAAATTAGAAAACCTTAGTTGAATTGTGTTTTAATGGTTTCTTCGTAATATTTTCTTGATGGATGGTATTATGTTATATGAATTGTGTATTGAACTACTGGAATACATGTTTATGTTGAACGCCAATTGCATGGATGATGCAGTACATTGTGAATCGCATGCTGGTAGTGGATTTAGGTTCTCGCACGCTCAAACTTTTTATTTTGTGAAAACAATCATGTTTCAGGTACAAATTTTATAGGAAAATGTCCAATTTACAGACGACATGCTGTCGAAATTCTGTTAAAATTTTTCAAAAAAAAAAAAAACCACGTACAAAGATAATTATGATAAAATGAATGTTAAAATATTTCTAAAAGGATGAGTGATAGTTAAAAGAAAAGTCATTTCATTAAGTCCTAAATTTACATCTATTAACATACATGGCATATCATTTGCTTTTAACTATGGATAAACATTATCATTTGTCCACCACCAGGGATACTCTGTTTTGAGAACAAGTTAAAGTATTTTTCTTCTTGATTATATTGAGCACCAGCTCTCCATTCTATCTTTCATTTGTATATTATTTGTTTTTATGATTCTTAATTTGTAGGGTTTGTAGTTGTCATAACATCAGCACGATGCCATGCATGCACTATAGCCGTCGGATGCAACTAATTTTGATTATTTTTTTTGTAATTTTTATTGTTATTTGAACAAATAAAATTTTTGTATTTTAATTTGAATTTGTATAATCTATTTGTATTTGAATTTTGAATTTTTTGAAATTTTTTTCTTATCTGAACAGATGTTATTTTTTTTATTTTAATTGAATTTTTATTTGAATTCAAAATTTTGAATAATTTATGAATTTTGTAGTAATTATGGTTTCAAGTTATGTATGCGAAAATGTAATTACAGATTTTTACAAGAATTGATGATTCAAAAAAATTAGTATTAATTTTTTTTTAATTTCTTAATTATTAGTGAAGGATTCAAATTCGTCACTAATAGTAGGGTATTAGTGACGAATTATAAATTCATCACTAATAGTACAGTATTAGTGAAGGATTCAAATTCGTCACTAATAGTAGGGTATTGGTGACGAATGTAATTCGTCACTAATAGTACTGTACTACTGAAGGATTCAAATTCGTCACTAATACCCTACTATTAGTGACGAATTTGAATCATTTACTAATACTGTACTATTAGTGATGAATTTGAGTTGAGCCGATGTAAAATTTATAGTGACGGTATTAGGGTTTTTGTGACGGTTATAATCCGTCACTAATACTCCATTATTAGTGACGAATTTTAAATTTGTCACTAATAGTTAGTAGTAACAATAGATATAACAACTAATTTAAAACCGTCACTAATACTTATAAATTCGTTACTAATACTATTAGTGACGAATATATAAGTATTAGTGACGGATTTGATCCTTCACTAATACCCTGATCTTTTGTAGTGATTCTCCTTTTCATCTTCCTTCCTTGTGAATCCAAATCCAAACCCTAGCCTCTGTAAATTGTCCCTATTTCTCCTTCTATCCTGTAAGCAATCTCAAAACCCCTAATCTGTCTCTTTCTTCCACCCTCCAAAACCCTAAAAACTAAAATTAAAACCTAGCTTCTTTGGAAGCCTTCCCTAACTCATCTCCCTTTCAAGTCCTCTTTTCTATGTCTCTTCTCCCGCACGAAGACGCCTGAGGACTCTACCTCTCACCCTTCCCCTTAAGTCACAAACCCATGCTAGCTTTTACGAGCCTTTGACCAACCTAGCCCCCTCCTGCTGCTCCATCCCCCAAATCAGAAAACCCTTGTTCTCCATCAGCGAAGAGCCATGAGGTACTGTGACCCCAAATGAGTGGTTCATCTTTAAAAAAATCGAGAAGGGTTTGGTTGGGATCTGTTCATAAGGTGATGTTCGAGTTAACACCCATTTGCAGATAAGTAGCTCTACTTCTCTTGTTTTCCTTCTGTTTTCTTTATAGGATTATGTGGGTGTGGTTTGAGTGCAATTACTCTAGTGTCTCAAATGTTGTTGTTTTTACGATTTGTTGCTTCAATGATGATTCTAGTTTGAAAGTTAGGATTAGGGCTTCGAACCTCAAGTGACGTTTCAGGTTTGGGTTTAGGGACGAGCTTGACTCGTACAAACCTGGTGAGTGAGAACGATGTTGACTCATACGAGTCAACCCGTGGGGGCGTGCGAACTGACTCGGGTTGACCCTAGTGAGTTTAGGGGGTTGAGACACGTGCCTGAACACGTGTGTGCTTCAAGTTTAAGAGTGGTATGGGCTTGACGTTGGATTTTGAAAATAAGGCCCCATATTAATTTTGAAAATAAATAGGCCTCGGGTTGGTTTTGGAAAATGGGCCAGGGATATTTAACAATGAGCTTGAGATGAAAATTTCAAAATGGGCCCAGGGTGAAACTTTGGAAATGGGCTTTAGTTAGATTTTGGAAAGTGGGTTGGCCTTAGATTGAAGAGTGGGCTGGTTTTGAAAATGGGCCAATTTAAATAAAAAAGTGGGCTGGTTTTTATTTTAAAATGGGACGACTTAAATTAAAAATGGCTAGGTGAATTCAAATGGGCTTTGGGTTAAGGGTTAAATATGGGTTGAGAGTTAAAAGTGATGTTGGGCCTTGGGGTGAGTTCGAAAGTGGGCTGGTTTATTTTAAAAGGAGGTTGGGTTGTTTGGTTAAAATGAGCTGGGCTAACTGACTCTTAAAACAGGGATTTGGGCTAGTTTAGTCTTAAAAGAGAGTTGGGCTTGGGGTTTAGTTAGAAAGCTGGGCTTGGGGTTTAGTTAGGAAGTTGGACTTGGGTTTTAGTTAGAAAGTTGGGCTCGGGGTTTTAGTTAGGAAGTTGGTTTTGGGGTTTAGCTAGAAAGCTGGGCTTGGGTTTTCGTTAGGAAGTTGGTTTTGGGCTTGAGAGTTTAAAAACATGAAATGGGTAGGGTGCTTTTCAAAACAAGCTAGGCTGAGTGTTTTTCAAAACAAGGTGGGCTGAGTGTTTGAATGGTTTGGACCCAAGAAGTATAAATCAAGTCAAAGGTTCGAACCCAAGTTAGGGTTTATATTCGATCACTGTTGGCTCATAGCTTAGGTTCTCGTATGAACCTAAATCCCAGGAAGAGAGACTCATGCATTCCCACGCACATACAAATTTACCATGTGAATTGAACAGCTTAGAGAGGCTATAGATCTAGAGTCTTACCCTTCCTTGCCACCTCTTCTTTTCCTTGTGTCTACCTGAATGTCTGGTTGAGACACTGGGTTTCTGGATGGATTGCTCCTTCTTCTGAATTGCTGCTCCTTTGTTCTGCCTTCTGCTTTCTCTGCTCTCTGCTTTTGCAAAGTTTCTCCAATTCAGCAGAGTCTCTCTTAATTCTTACAGTCTCTCTCTAACTCTAATTCTCTCTATTTTCTGCAAAACCCCCCCTTCTTTAATTTACTCTTCCCTCAATTTGGCAGGGTATTTCTAATACTCTTCTTCTTGCCTTCTCTCTTGTAGAGTTTTTTTTCTTTTTTCTTTTTATGTTCTCTGTGTGTCTAGCTACATTGTGAGCCTCCTTGTTTATAGGGAGGTTAGGCAATCCTTTTGGTGCCAAAATTTTCCCTTCCAGCGTGGATGGTTTTAATAGAATTCCCTTTTGGCAAGGAATATTTCCTTAACCTACTCATCCTTGTGCATGTGAATTTCTCAATTTTTTTATTCATCCTCTAACATTTTGATTCTCTTTTTGGCGCGTAAGAGGCTTAAGGGAGATGCTTCCAGCTAGTGATTGGAGAGTGGAGGGCTTGACATCTTCTCTTACTATTGTATTTTGTAATTTTGTAAAATTTTATTGTGAATGTATATCTGCATGTACCCCCATCCCCTCTTGTATTGCAACCACTGTTTGTACACCCATAACACGGGTATTTCCCTGTATCTAACCCTTTTTGGTATTTTTATATTTTTGCATTTCTTCCTGTACTTTATTTTGCTTGTATCCTGTATGTACTCCCCACATTGTGATTAGGGCACAGGCCCTTCCTTTCTCTTAAATAAAGTGTGACCTCATTTTACTTTTTCAACTTTGACCTGAAAATCAAAATCCTAGTTGACCTACTTTGAATTAAGAAAACCCCTGGGTTAATAAAACATGACTTTAACACAAAAAAAAAAAAACCTCGATTTTAAAATTAAAGGACCCACTCAATTAAAAATATATTTAAAAAGTTTGAAAGAACCAATTTCACAAATTAAACATTTAAAATTCAATTTTTAAATAGGACTTAATTTTGAAATTCATCACAAAAACCAGGTTTTGAAAACACCATCCAATAAGGGGATTATTTTGAAATTGTGGGACCTCTCATAAAATTAAAAAAGATTATGTTAGCTTTAAGGTGATCTCAAAATGGGGGTGGATTGGTATTTTCAAAATTGATACCCTAAGTCAATCTCACAATAGCAGTATTACACAACTTTAAGGTCAATCCAGTGCAGATAAATTAACTCAATTTAAATATATAGCGAAAATTAAATAGCATAATTAAATTACCCAATCATGCACGAGAAAGCTGTAAATAAAGATGACACCCAGAAATGTTATCGAGGTTCGACAAATTGCCTACATCTCCGCCTTGGATTAAAAGCACAAGGATTACAACTATAAGGCTCATTTAACTGGTAGAGCGGCACCTAAACAATCAGGTCAATTAGCACAAGGCTGACCTCAACCTTTGCAGACAATCCTTACTGGGTTAGATTACCGCCCCCTCAGGCCGCGCTTGGAATACAATAGTATTTCTCAATCAAATTTGTGTACAATAGATATGCTTCTCAACTAAGTAGATTATGAACCAATGTAATCAATCACAAGCACATCCATGGTATAGAATATGTAAGCTCAGTGATGTGAATATTTGTACAAACAACACTCAACAAGATATTATCACCGGAATGTTCAAGAGTGTTTAAAACAAGCTATGTCTTTGAAACAAGTTATAATAAATCTCAATAACAAGTCAAGGTTTCAAAGATGCGAATCAAATACTCAAACTAACTCAAAAGATTTACTTCAATGAAATATGCACAAGAGTAGTTTGAAAGTATTTTAGCTTGTAGAAAATAATTTTGTACAACAAAATCATAGCTATATGACACTTGCAATAATTATGCAAATATCCTAAAGCTTGTTAGTTTATCCCAACACAAGATTTATAATATTGAAATCTATGGGATAAACCTAATTAAGACTCCCCAATAATAACTCATACAATTAAACAAGAATGGCGGGAGTATTAGTAATATCTAGTAATCATAAGCACACTCAATAAGCTTTCACAATATCAAGATATATCAAGGGAATGAATTTTGAGAGTATTTGGGCAACATGAGCTTTTGGGAGTAGAGAGGATTTTCACTTAGTGATTTTCACTAATCACCACTAATCCACACAAATGAACTCATATTTATAGACCAAGGTAAAAATATAACTGTTTAGGACATGTAGGGTATTATTAGTATTGTTTTAAAACACTTAAGAAAAATTAACCTTGTTTAAAAATATTTTAACCTCGGTAAATATTAAGTAACCAGAGAAGATTCAGGTGGCTGAACTTAAGTTCGGTTGCCTGAATAGACCCAGTCATTAATTTATTTTTAAACTGTTCGGGTGCCCAAAATTGGATTCGATTGGGTGAACCAAAGTCAGAAACAATGGCCTGTGGTTCAGGTGCCCGGTGCAAAGTTTGGTTAACCGAACTAACCAATTCGGTCGCCTGAGGTCTAATTTGAACTGAGAATTTCGGCAGCCTAAGTTGGTGAGAAGTCCCTTTCTAAGGGTTCGGTCGCCTGAGGACGATGTGTTCTGTTGACTCTATGAGTTCAATCTGGTTTTGATAATGACAAATCACTTGGTATTTGATCTGTGCATTGATATTGTGAGCAGGAACTAAATTAAGCATGCACAGAAGGATAACAAGTCATGGAAGCCATGAAGAGTAAAGCATACACAACTTGGAAAGATCCATGGAATTCAAATAGTACAAGAATGAAGATGCAAGTGACAAGTTCAAGAATGTCATGGGAATTGGTACTTAGAACTCATATATTTACATTTTCATATGATTTAATTTGTGGCTCAAATCATAATCTAGAATGACCTTAGAACTCTTGCATTTCATGTACATCATTAGGGGATATTCATGGACTTAGAAATATTTTTAAAACCTCGAAAAATATTTTTATAAAAGAGCCAAGAAATAAAGCAAATTAGATTTGTGAATTGAAAAGGAAAAATTCAGGTTTTAGGAACTTCAGACGACCGAACTCAATGGTCAGTCACCTGAAGTTGCCACTTTAGAAGACCCAAGTTAACCTCGGTTGTGTAAAGAATTTCTTCTAGAAGACCGAAGATTAAGTTTAGTTGCCTGAAGAATTTATGGTGAAACACAAAACCTGACAGAAGCACCTTAGAAGATTGAACTCAGACTTCAGTCATTTGAACCCGAAACTTCAATCGTCTGAACCCCAAACTTCAGTCGTCTGACGCTGTATCTAGGTTATTTTTTCGATGTTCTAAGGAACTTCAGTCATCTGGGCCTTTGACCTCAATCGTTTGAACTTGCGGGAAAACTTAAAAATTTAATTTTTAATAAGCAAACTCGCAAGATATTTTTTGATCTAACGGTTGAGATCTATTCTAAGGGTAAGAAACCTATATATTGAACATCTAAACCCTAGTATGTTAGAAAAGATCAATGAGAAGAGAAAAGAACATCTTTTTGAAAGAGAATTGAGAACTTGAGCATATAGCTATACGATTGTCTGCACTCTAGCTCATACTCATCAAGTTTGGGCAAATCAACTCAGAAAATCAAAGGGGATTCATTTACACATCTTGATTTCAACTTGGTATTGAGGTTTGGTTAATCCATTTAGTGTTTTCAAGAGTTTCTCATATCATCATCTGTTATTGAATATTATTAGAGAGATTGATCGTGAGTTTTTCATATAGAGAGTGTTTTTGACAAGCTCATTACTTAAGAAAGTTTTTCTTTGGGCAGTGATTAAATATTTATCATTCAAGTGTATCCTTAGTTAAAGACTTGATATTTTGGATACTTTAAAACCATTTGATTAAATATTCCTAGAAGCTTATAACTATATATATATATATATATATATATATATATTAAGTCGCATATTACAAAGATCATATTGTGGTTGAAAACTTGAGAGAAATATTGTTTTGACAAAGTGTGTTTTCAAATCTTTGCAATCCTTAAAGCTGTTTGTGTATTCAAAGATTTAACCTAAGTTCTCCAAAGCATTGATTTATATAAATATTTTTTGGAGATTTGATAAAAGGGATAGTTAGTGAATCATACTCTTGCATATAACGATTATATCGTTACATTCATTCTGAGCTTCAAGTTTCATCATATGATTATGTATTAGGAATTTCAATTATACTCACTAGCTTTGTTAGAAGCAACTTTGAGTGTTTTACAGATTTGATTGTAATCACGGTTCGGGTTGTGAACCGGGTTTGAGGATCTTGTAAGCAGCGGATTAGGAGGAAGCAGTACCTCTTGTAAGCAGTGGATTGTAAGGGAAGTTCCGTCTCAATTTAAGGAGCAGAGATTATAGTGGAATCCTTGAGTGGGTTGCTTAAGGTAAGGACGTAGGCCGAGTTGGCTGAACCTCGTAAAATTGCGTTTGTCTTCTCTTTTCCCTTATCTTTTTAATTTCCACAACGCATGTCACTATTTACATTGTATGTATGATTGTTGAATAATCTCACACAAACTTGATAAGTAATTGGTTAAATTTTGACATAGGGACTAAGTGGTAAATAATTTTCAAAGTATTTTTTAAAATACCCAATTCACCCCCCTTCTTGGGATTGCACCTAAATCAACATTTGGTATCAAAGCGGGTTTACATAGACTTAATAGTTCATTTGTAAAATGATCACGATGGATTATTGTGGTGTATCCTCATTTGGTGTAAAACAAATCTCTGCAATACCTTCAATGTTTTATGGTGAAAATTTCACTGAGTGAAAAATAAGAATGACTATTTTTATCAAATCAATGGATTGGAGAACTTGGAGAGTAATCGCTTAAGGAAACTTAGTTCCTATGAAAATTATTGATAATGTTAAAATACCCAAATCGAATATGAGCTGAATGAGAATGACATGAAGTTAATGCAAGTAAATTTCGGTGCTATAAACATTCTATTGCTTGGTTTAGATACTAATGTGTTTCATGAAATCAAGTCATGTCAAAGTGCTAAGGAGATATGGGAAGAACTCGATAGGAGATTTGGGGAGACCAAAGAAAAGAAGTCACTTACTTGGGAAGATTCATGCTCAAATGATCGGGTAGTAGAAAACTGTGGCCTAGTTGCATTAGTTGATGAAGAGACACACTTTACTCATTCTACTTCTTATTCAAATTCTCAAAATGATTCATGCAATGACTGTGATACATCTTGTGATAATTTTGGTAGTGAATATCATGATGAATTTGATAATGATAACATGCCATCTTATGAGGAAATACAAAAGGAATTTTCTAAGGCTTATAAAAGTTTAACAAAGATGTTCAAAAAGAAAATAATGTTGGAAAGTGAAAATAAAGACTTAGAAAAACAAGTAGAAGAGTTTTGAGAGTCTTATACTTCTTGGCAAAAAGAAAAGATTGAAAAGGAATTAGAAATTAAGAGACTAGTAACCAAGAATGAGGCATCACTGAAAGATTTGGAATCAAAAATTAGCGTTGAAAAAGAAAAGGATTTGAAAATCATGAAATTAGAAAACAAGAATGATATGATGGCAAAAGAGCTGAAAGAGTTAAAAACCAAGATTTCGAGTGATAATGCAAAAGATCTTAAAATTTCTGAACTTGAATGTAAAGCAACAAAATGACCGACGAGTTGGTAAAGTTACAAGTTGTTTGCAAAGGTTTCAAGAATTTAAAAATTCAAGACTTAGAAAGAAAGATAGAGGATCAAGCTAAGATCATCCACACATTTACTAAGGGAAAAGAAAATTTTGATAAGCTCTTAGGTTCTCAAAAGATGACCTTAGACAAAGAAGGTATAGGTTACAATGGAACTGCAAATAGGAGAAGAAAGAACCTATACATGGGGTATTTTGTTAAAGCGTCAAAACTCTATGCCAGTACCTCCTCCGGTCTGTATGCTCACACCACCTGCATATTATGTAAAATAAAAAATACATTAAATTTGATTTGTCCATTTAAACGGAAAGGTGTGAAGCTCAAATAGGTTTAGCAAGTCAAAGAAAAATGAGTACCAAACAAACCCCAAACACTCCTCTTTTGTTCTGGGGGATGTTGTTTTCAGCGTGTTTAACGGGGAACCCTACGAGTGTAGGATCAGTCATACTAGGGGCCTTCCAGTGGTCAGGTACGGGAAATATGCTATGCTAGAGATTTCGGTATGTATGTCAGAAGATTATGTTTATGTATATATATTAGCTTATTGATAAGTTTTCCATAATATTATTGTTATTAGTATTACAATACAAAAATTGAGCATGAGATTTTGATTACTCAAATGTGTGGCATGAATTTACTACAGATTAGTATGATGATTAAACAACTTTACAAATATCCAGTTATATAGATATTAGCAGAAAGTATGATTTATAGTAGTTTTCAGAATGACATGATTTCTAAAACCATAACACTTAGACAGATATTGCAGATATTTCAAATAGATATTATAGATATTTCAGACAGATATTACAGATATTTCGGATAGATATTACAGATATTTCAGACAGATATTATTGATATTTTAGTAAGATATTTCAGATATTTCAGTTCAGATTTATAGTGTTATGGTTATTTTGAAATCATGTTAAACCAACAAGATAAGTATGTTTTATATATTTTATGAGAAAAAAAAATGATATAAGTAGCAGGTCGTTACAACACCACCTAAGCATTCCACTATAATGCTCCTTTACGAGCGGAGCAAACCATTACAACCCTCCTTCAATTATGGTGGAGCCCCCTCTCTAAGCGATACCCACGCGATACAACAATCCAACAATTCAAAATCGTCAAGAAAACAGGAAAGAAAAAAAGATTTCTTGCGTACAAGAATTACTCTAAAAAATAGCTGGTTAGTACAAGATTAACCACAACTAATCAATACTTCAAAGTAAATATCAAAGAGGAATGAAATTGAAACTCAAAGAGTATGTCACTGGGATTCTTCCTTTTATTTGAATCAAAACTCAAAATTTGTGTTCAGATATCAGTAATCAAAGACTCAGTATTTCTCAGAAAATCTCAGCAAGTAGATGTGTGCAAGAGGGCTTTGAGAGAGTATGAGCAATATAGATTGAAATCAGATTTTCAATTCTTGGTGTTTAATTTGATTTGAGAAACCATGTATTTATAGGCTCAAAAAGTAATAAATTCGTGTTACCCAAGTTACTTGGAGTATTTTCCATGTTTATACAAAGTTTGGGGCACAAGCAATTCAATTTGGAAACTTTAAAACATTTTTAAAAACTAGTTGTTACGAGGGTCAATCGCCTGAACTCATCGGGGTCAGTCGCTTGACCTTTGAAAGTTAGTGTATTTTCAAGGTTTAAAACAGGGTCAGTCGCCTGAGGTTTCAAGGGTCAGTCGCCTGATCCTTCACTGTCTGCCAATTTTAATTCAGCAAATATGTCAGTCACCTAACCATACAAGGGTCAATTGTCTGAACAGTTAAAAATACTATTTTTAAAGTTTTTTTCCAAAAACCTTAGCCAACTTGCTTTGATACTTTTAAAAAATATTTTCTATAGTTTTGAAAATAAGGTCTCTAAGTCCATAATAAACTCTAATGAGCTTCAAAGCATTTATTTTGATATTCAAATGAAATACTGACATAAGACTTCCTAAAGACTTTAAAATTCTCTAAACTTGAAGTCTTCATGTATATCTTTGCTTTGAGTCCTTTTTCTCTTGAGCTTCAATAATCTTTAAGCTTCCATATGTTTTGACCATCTTGGACCTCTTGAGCTTTCTTTTGATCACCTTATTGTTGAAGTATAAGCATTTATGGCACTTGTGATCTTGGACTTTCAATTCGTGAACCTTTTGATCATGTTATACTAGGTTTCCTGAAATATCATCACTTAAACCATAACTTGTTAAATTAACCTTTATTTTTTATTATCAAAATAATATTCTAAAGTCATGTTAGGCTAACAATTTATTCTGTAACTCTTGCAGCTTTATTTCTCGCTTGATTTCTGAGCAAGAGTTGAGCAAAATGCATATGCATATTAGGACACAAGTGTATTAGGATTTCACTAAGTCACAAACTCAACATTCATAGTTTTAAAAGTTAAAATAAAGAGTTTGTCAGAAGAATCTATTGACTTAACTGGACTTTTCAATCCTATTTTGATGATAACAAAATGAAGGATGTTTTAACATATGATGTTAAGTGATGTGTTTTAGGTAAAATAACTCTCAAGGTTGATAAGTTGAAGCTCAATGTTAATCTAGTGAAAGCTTTTCAGAATATTAAAGGCAATGAATGACAAATGAAGAAACTTAAGGACAAGCAAACCCAAAGTCAAAAGTGAACCTCAAAAGGCTGAAGGAGGCTGAAGGATTTAAGAAGACCATAATTAGAAGAACTGTTGTAAGTACTTCAAAACCAAATGTCATTTAGATATGTGAAACTCTTATAAAAACAAAAGAAACTAAGAAACACTTTGTTTTAAAGAGCTTAAAACATGTTTTTAAAATTAAAGTAACAAAGGTCTTAAAGGAAGGAAAGTGTTCAAAATAAAAAGAGAGTTTCTGATAGGCAGTGCACTTGACAGATGACTGTCTGTCTATGGACAGACGACTGGCAAGTTAAAGGGTTTAATAAAAGTATTCGGGGTTTAAATTTTAACTATGACAGATGACTGCCATGTCATGGCAGACGACTGCCACGTGGAGCAAATTTTAGATTTCAACGGGAAGCTTCTTTTAAAATTTTGAATTTCAAAATTTAATCAACAATTTAATGTTTTTTCAAAATTTATCTAATTTGATATGAACAACATCTTTCAAAATTTTGAATTTCAAAATTTAGTCAGCAATTTTAATGTTTTTTCAAAGTTTACATAATTTGATGTGAATGTTTATCTTTCAAAATTTTGAAAAATCAACAATTTAATGTTTTTTCAAAGTTTACCTAATTTGATATGGACAACATCTTTCAAAATTTTGAATTTCAAAATTTAATCAACAATTTAATGTTTTTTCAAAGTTTACCTAATTTGATGTGAATGTTGATCTTTCAATATTTTGAAATTCAAAATTTAGTCAACAAATTAATGTTTTTTTAAAGTTTACCTAATTTGATGTGGAAGTTGATCTTTTAAATTGCCTATAAATACCTCTTTGGGTAATGAAAAAACAAAATATAGAAAACGCAAGAAAAGAGAGAAATCAGACAAAAATTTGAGATTCATCTTGTGCTGAAATTCTTCTGAAGTTCTTCTTTGCTCATATCTTTTGTTGGAAAGGAATTCTACAATTTTGGTAGATTGAAAATATCAAAGTTCGGTTCCGGGTTGCAATTCCATTTCTCTTTTAAACGAACCATTGGTGAATTCTAAAAACTTTAGAGCTTCATATATTCTATTTTGCTTTGGTTTTTTGAAGTATAATTTACATCTCAGTTTGTACAACCTGCTCTAAATTTTGGGAGTATTTTTTGTACGCAGAATTTATATTATATTCTTATAGATTGTGACGATTCTAAGTTTGCTGGATCGTTGGCTAGGCGAGGGATTATCGCTTAGAGAGGTGCCGCTCTAGCCTTCTGAAGGAGTGTGTAAAGGTATTGTTCCACCCAGTAAAGGAACATGTTTAGTGAATCCTTTGGTGGTTTTGCCAAAGGCGAGGACGTAGGTTGTGTTGAAGCCGAACCTCGTAAAATCCTGTGTCTCACTCTCTTTTTCCCTTACTCTTTATTTTCAGCATATTTATATTGCGTGGATGGTTTAAATTTGAAATCATATACACTACGTTTATTTGGAAATCAAACAAACTTAAAGTTTAATTTTGATTTGGGTTGTAGAAACCGAAAGGGAGTACGTTGGTTAAACCATACTTTGCGAAAACCATACGGGAGTACGTTACTTGGTTAAAACACCTAAAGAAAATTAACTAAAAGTTTATTTGAATTCTGAATTTTGGGAAGAGTGTGGATGTGTGGTTGTAAATCATATAAAAGAAGCAAATTTATTTTAAAAAACATATCATTCAACTACAAGGCTTGATTCATATTTATAAGGCATACATAAACAAACAACCATCCTAATTTCTTAGTACTGTATATCTTAATTTTGGTTTGGTTGTTTGCCTTCAAATTGTGTTTGGTTAGTTTGGATAGTGTGGTTAATTGAAAGGTTGATTGGTGATTTAGTTGTTTAAGTGCTTGTGTTGTTGATTGTAAAAGAAACCAAGTTATTGTGTGTTTGACAAATTAAACAAACAAGTAAAAGAATTAGATAAACAATAAAAGAAGTTAAGTATTCTTAAAAAGAATTAAAAAGAAAGTTTTTAAATTTTCAATTCACCCCCCTCTTGGGAAGCTATCCTAATTTCAGAATCCTATACTCAAATATGTTTTCATAAGGGACAAGTTTTCAATTGCAAACATTTTCACACTTAGTCCCGGTTGTGTGAAAATGAGTTTTATGTCCTAAAGACTCAAAGAAAGTCAAGTATATTTTTTATGAAGGACATACTAGCTTATAAGATATCAAATGGATTTTAACATGTGTTTTCATAATCAAGATATCTTATATTCAAGGGGAAACACATCTAAACAAGTATTAATCTTCATTAGACTTAATAACCTTCATATACTTTTGTCCAAGATAGTTCTAAGCCATTAAAAGGCTTTTTGGTATGAAAAAACAAAGCAATCGTCGGCTAATTAGTTGTAGTCATCGACTAATTAATCCAGTAGCCTAGATTAACTTTGTGCCTAGATCAATCATTGACGAATGGCATTGACATGTCAACGAATGAGTATTAACTCGTCGACGAATTTTTCCAATAGCCTAAACAAGTTTTCAGCCCTAGTGACTCGTCGAAAAAAAGGCATGATTCGTCGACAACTGAGGGTGACTCGTCGATGATTCGCATCATGAATTGAACACCAACGGCTAGAAAATGGCTAGTTTCTTTTGGAATTCATTCCCAACGATCACACAACGGCTAGCTCATGATTTTGGCTATAAATACAAGTCCATAGACTTGTTTAGGAATGGTTTTGGAGATTTTACAAGTTCATAGTAAAAAATATTTTTGAATACAAAACCTGGGCACTTTGTATCTTAGTTCATATTCACAAGTGCTCAATTTCTCTTTTGCTCTCTAAATCTTGTGTGATTCATTTCTTGAGAGAATAATGTGAGGTTGGTTGTATTTGATATTAGCTCATTTGAGGAGCAATTGCTTTGTATATCCATCTTCTTGTAAAAGGTTCTTTGTGAACCAAGTTGTAAGGTTCTTGGTGAACCGTTTGGTGAAGGCTCTTGGTAAGCAGTAGGGATTTATTCTTGAGTATAGAGATTTGTTCATGAGTTGTAAGACTGCTCCACCGGTGAAGGAGTTCCTTAGTGGATTGTGGAATCCTTGAGTTGGTCTCAAGGCATGGACATAAGCTTGGTGTTGAACTAGGTTAAAATACCGTTGTTAAACTTCTCTACCCTTCTCTTGATTATTTATCTTGTGCATGATTTTATTTTATATGTTGTGATATAATTGCTTGCATCTTGCCGAGATTTTTATTTTTTAGAGAAAGTCGTAAATACACGAAAAGAGTCCATTCACCCCCTCTCTGACTCTATATACTCTTGGGCTGACAAGTGGTATTCGAGCGTACCACCCACTTACAGATGTATATCTCTCTTTCCTTCTTTCTAAAACAAGTTAGAAACCTTGTATTTATAGGCAAGATAGTTTACTAGCTGTTTTATGGCCGTTGGACTTTGAAAGTAATTAATTATTTTTGAAACTAGTAATTTTCTAATCATTGCGGCTTTTTTCCACACGATTCGATCGACCAAATTGGGGACTCGGTTGCCCGAATGGCCTGGAGATTTCAGCCGCAATTTTCCTGAAACACCCTTCCGTATTTGAGCATAACTTTTTTATTTTTATTTTTATAGAACTCCAAATAGGGTGATCTTGGTATCAACAAAAAGTTAGGAAAAACTACCACAACTTTAGTATTGAAACTTTTTGAAGATAAGAAGTTATTGATAGAGAAAATCACACATCAATGCGGCGGTAGAAAAAAGAAAGGGGATTTAGAGAATCTTATTTTGAAGTTTTTCATTCCAAAAATGATTTTAACACTTTGAAATAATTTTTACACATTTATAAAATGATTTTTAATGAAATATAGAGTGTCTAGGGTCCAACTAAGGTCACCTATGAGTTTCTTCAAATAATCAATGATACTGTACTCATATAGGTCCTATTTGTAAAATACATGACATAAATTCTTTTAATTCTTCAAGCTTGGACTCCATGTGCTTCATAATCGTAGCCATAGTTTTCAAGTTTGGTCTTAATAAGCTCCATGTTCATAACCAAATAACATCATCTTATACGTTTCATGGCTTTCCAATTTGCTTCTGTTATTGTGTTTAATACCTTAATACCCATGAACACACTTAGTAGTATAATTAGATGTCTTGATTTGTCATTATCAAAACGGAATGAAACCTAAAAAAGCCAACACATTTTGTTGTCAATCTTGAATTGCCAAACATATCTCTTTACATGTTCTCCATCCAAGATCTCATCTCAGTTTGTAGATCACCTAAGATATTTTTTCATCACTTGTTGACTCATTAGAAGTGTAAGTTATCGCTTGAACATTTTCTTTTAGCAATTTTTGTTAAATCATTGCCAAGTTAGCATTGGTAACTTCAATTTGTTTTCACGACATAATGACCTTACCTTACACTTTAGGTAATTAATGACCTAAAGGGTCCCAAGTGGGCATGCTAAGAAGGTGTTTACTAAAAAATAAAACACCTTTTAAGAGATGATATGGATTTAGATGGGTATACGTAGGATTGGTTGTGAATGGACTTATCATGTGATCAACTCTCATCAAAAGTTCAAGGATATCAATAGAATCATAGAAAATGGTAGAAGGAAGAAGAAAAAAGAGAGGTGAAAAGACTTAGATTAGAAGAGGTAAGGGGATAAAGGGAGCAAAGAAACTAAGGAGAAAAAATGAGAGAGAAAAAGATAAAGAGATAGGAGGGATAAAAGGAACTAGTGTTTGTTTAGCACTGGACTATTGCATGATGTTTGTTAAGTTAAGTCATAAAACACTTACAATAACCATTACACGTATTTATGCCCTTCGAGGTCAAACTTACATTAATTTTATGTTTACAAGTATAAATTCAAAATAATAAATCCTAATAAAAAAGAGAATTTATAAAACATTTAAAATTAAATCATAAATTGGGATTGTTTTATAACATTAAAAGTTCAAATTATTATAGGCGACATGTTTATCTAATGCTTATTTGCCTTGTCGCTTAATGATGAGTGACCTTCGCCTGATGAGTTAGGTGACCATTGCCGCCTTTTGACTTTATGTTCTTTGTCATATGGGTAATAAGTGAATCCATCACTTAGGCGATTTTATGTCTCACTGGTGGTATTTGACTACACCTCTTCTAGGTGATTCTCCACTTAGTCACTTCCTTAAGCAGGCGATACATAATTCACCTTGCTAGGCGAGCAATTTTTTTTTTATAATGACTATCTTGCCTAAATGATCACCATCACATTTTGAGGAGCTGCACAAAGATGACACAATCACAAACATAAAATAGAGATTTTACAAACATAAAATAAATTTAAAAACAAAAAATTCTAGTTTATGTATAAACAAAACTTAAGGGTTCGTTTAGTTGCAGCATTTTTTTTATATTTCAATTTTCTACGTTTCTAAATAATTATACAAAATTAAATTTCTTTTAAAATTTTTTTCAAGATTTGTATTAAAAATGTAGAAAATAAAGATTTTGTTTAAATGCAGAAAATAATGTTTAATTTTTATATTTAAAAATAATCATAAAAAAATTTGGTTTATAATTTTTAAAAAGTTATCTAAAGTAATATTTTGAGTTGTAGATTTTAGGACTTGAGTTTTGTATTTGTATGGATTATAAAAAACTCTATACATAATCTATACAAATTAAAGTTCAAGATTTCAATTGTGTGTTTCCATATGCAATGTAATAGTTAAGGGCTCATTAAATTGTGGAAAATACTATCAATTTTTTAATTTTTAGTTTTATAAGATTAGAAAAAAATTATCTTATTTTTTAACCTTTCAAGGTTCGTATTAAAAAGGTAGATAATAAAGAACTTGTTTAAATTTGTTAAATATTTTTTTTATTTTTAGATTTCAAAATAATAACAAGAAAGACAACTTGCTTTCCAATTTTTCAAATTTTGTATAAGGTAATATTCGAAATCATTAGTCTTGAGATTTGAATTTAGATTTATATGAATTTAGAAGAAACTTTATTCATAGCATACACAAATTAAAATTTAAGATCCAAATTTCATGCGCTCATGTGTAAAGTAAGAGTTAGAAATCTAGAAAAAAAATGAAAATACATTTTAACTTTTCTATATAAATTTGAAAATTTTGAAAATAAGGTTGTATTTTTTAACTATTTGAAAAATTAAAAATGAAAAATGAATCACAAGAAAATAATGTCAATAATATTTATTGTTGTTTTTTTTATTGCATACAAATGTTACAAAAATTAAACATTAGCTAACTTTTTGTAATTTTTTCTGCTAAATTGCAAATGAAAATGGTTCTTTAAAGCAAATCCTAAAAATTTAGAAAAATAATTAAAAGATGTTCCCTAACTTTTTTATTTTATTTTATATAAATTTATAAAATTAGAAATCAAGATAACACTTTTAGTAATTATTTTAAAAAATTTAAAATAAAAAATAAAACTATTCTTTAGCATCAACTTATTTATCATCGTTAATTTATTTTATAAAAATATTATAAAAATAAAAAAATATTTATTTATTTTATATTTTTTTAAAAAAATAAAAAATAAATTTTTTTTTCCAAAACTAAGGCGAGCCTTGCATTTCGTTTTCACGCTTCCTGGGTGACCCTACATTCTAATCAAAACCTGAGATGAGTGTTCTAATGTTTTCCTCTGTCCGTTTTTAATTCTCATTTCTGGAGGGCGGACCCCACGGGGGCGGTCAGTGGAGGGCTTCCCATCCGCAGATATGGTTTCAGGTCTGGACACGTGGCAGACTCCAAGATGAGCAGGGACCCACAATTGCGCCGACTAGCCAGCTTACGCGGAACACCAACAGAATTAAACAAATTTTCAAGGGATCATGTTTGGGAAAGGGCCATTGGGTGATTCTGATAATGCCAAGCTTTTTCTTTTCTCTCCTCTTTTCTCGGTTTTGGGACAATCAAAAGATGTCACGGGTGTTTTGCAATCCAGAACTGTGTCAATAGATTGATGCCACGTTCTCAACAACGGCATCAAACATCAGTCCCGGGATCGGTTTTTTCGCGCAATAAAAAACTATTCATTTTAATAGATTCAAGAATATTAACTATTTATTTATTATCTTTTCTCAAGTTATTTTAAATCTATTCATACTCGTTCTATTGCCCTTCACAGTAATTAAATCACTCTTCCTCACAGGTGCACTATGTGACCCTACGTTACAAGTGTTCATACCATCTGAATCGTTTCTCTCTTGTCTTTTTTGAAGTTTGAGAAATATTATAAATTTCTTCTAAGATTTGCTAAAAAAATACATATCTTATCTAAAAAAAATTTATTTTTTTATAAAATAGAAGAAGAAAATTGTATCTTTTTAGTAAATCTCATCACTCAAAATTTTAGGAAAGATGGTTATTTTTTCTATCAACTTTTAAAAAAAAGTAATGTGTCTCTTTTAATAGGGGTAGAGCCGCCCAATTAATTAAAGAAGGTGGTAGTCATTTTCCCATGGAATTCTCTAGCACCATTGGAAAGCCATGAATGATATAATCTTTATTCATTGAAAATTCACTGCAGCCATTGACCTAAAGAAGCTATTTGAATGATTGATCATGCTTATACACTATTACTTAATTATTAATCATAGAATAACAGTAATTTTCAATCTATATTCTTTATGCATAAAATGTTTTTGTCTTTACATGTTATTAACTATAATATTTATAAACCAAAAATACATTTAATTTTTTTTATTTGACTGAAATTGCAAGCTAGTCCATCTACTATTAAATTAAATTTATTTTAATTTAGAAAGTTTTTAATTAATATAATTAAAATTTATAGTTATTAATTTCATGAAATTTATTTATTGTCCTAATTAAGTTTGATAATAGTAATGAATCTCATTCACATATATTAAATATCAACAATGATGTTACATGCAACGTTGCAAGTTGTTAGGAGCTTAGCATTTAAAAGTAGAAGTCAAGAATTCATATGCCCCCCCTTTTTTTTTTTCTACCTAATGATATTGAGGGTTTGTTTGGATAAAAAATTTTACATGAGAAAAGAAAAGAAAGGCAAAATAAGGATGAAACTCATTTTCTCTTATATTTTTCTTCTTTATTTAATACTATCAAAAATAAAAGTTTGTTTTGATATGGCTAAAAAGTAAAATATAAAATATAAAATTAATGATATGTAAAATTAAAATTTTGTTTATAGATTTGATATATTTTTATGTTCTTTCTCATTTTCCTTGAAAATCAAACATGAAAATGAGGATTCTGTTATATTTTCCTTCTCTTTACCTAATATTTTCGGAGTTCTAAATGGGCCTCATTACTTGACTCATTTATAGAGTAAAGGGACCTTCTTGAGTCCTACCTTTCAATTCATAAAAATCATCAAATCATTTTACTCTTTTTATTTTAAACTCTTAGCCCCTATTTGGCATTGCTACTATTTTCTATTTTCTGTTTCAACTTCTACACACTAAAGAAACAGATTATAAAAATGCGTTTATTAATGCTGTAAGTTTTCCATTTCTATTGTTAGTTTTTAGTTTATTTTTTTTCAAAAAACTGAAAACCAAATTTTATGATTTTAGTTGTTTTGACAACCTATTGCCAAAATTTTTTTATCCAAAAATAAATTTTTTTTAGATTAAATCACATTTCATACACTTTTCAATTAAAATAAAAATAAAATAATCAAATGAATTTCAATGTAATTAAAATAAAAATACATATTTTTTCTATAAAAAAATAAAAATTATAAAATTCAATTACAAAATGAGTAAAGTAATTTTAATTATTTTTATTTTTATTATATATTTTTTTAATTTATATATTTTAAAATTTTATTATCATCATCATATTTCTATCATATTATTTATTTAAAACAAAAAAATTTGCATTTTTAAATTAAGTTTTTAATTTTTTTAATTTTTGCAAATATTAACTAATTAAGTTGCTAGTTTCTAATTTTTTGTTTTTATTTTTTTATTTTTGATTTTTGTTTCTGATTTGCGTTTTCATAATTTGTTGAATTTTTGAATCCGATCTCTGTTTTTATGTTGACAAAGCACTAATATCTTATGTGTGTTTTAGTATGAGAATATGTCTAAATTTCAGCGCACATAAGATCAAGGAACTTAGAAGTCAGAAGAAACTCCAAGATCATATATATCTAGTGCTTCCGTAAAAACACATGAGCAAGAAAATTGAAGACATTTAATTTTAATTGTAAATGCATTTAGTTTTTATATTTTGGGTCTGTAATAATGAATTATAATAATGCATTGCATACATGATAGGTTTATGCTCAAAATGATCATAGTCTAATTATAGGGATCCAAACCTGACCTTAAGGGGCCCAATCTAAACTCAAAACCTTTTTTTCTTAAAAGGTAAAACTCATACAAAGATTTTTAAAATAACTTAAGATCAAAAATAGGGTTCGCAAAGACTTTGATCGACTGAAGGTCGACCGACATTAGATTTTTGGGCTTAATTTAAAAGCTCGGTCGACCGAACCCTCCCAGTATTAGTTAGCTTAGTCGACTGAACATATCGTAGGCCAGAAAGTCAGAAGTTTGACTAAGTCTCGGTCGACCGACCCCATCATGCACAAACTCGCTCAGTTGATCGAATAGGTCAGAAGTCAACATGTTGATTTCGCTTGGTTGACCATATTGAATTGAATGCACCATCCTTGGTCAACCGAACCATTAGCCTCTGACACCCCCAACTACTTGGTTGACTACACCTTGTAGTTCAAATTGGCCTTGGTCGACCGAATCTATATGGATGGTCAACCAACATTAATTTGCCTTGTTCGATCGAACCCATGAAGGGTTCAGAAACACTTTGATATGGTCGACCAAACCTGTAGTTCAAATTTGCCTCGGTCGACCAAACTTATAAAAGTGGTCAACCGAACCTTGTCCTTGGTAGACCGAAACTCACGGGTTGGAGTATTTTTTTTTACCACAGATAGCCAAGGTTAAATTTAATTAAACTCATTAATCTTTTTCAAAAAAGACCTCCATGTCCCCAATGGTTATTTTCCATGAATATCTATATATACACTCCCATTTGTCTTAATTAAGGGGTGATTAGCAAAAATCATTAAGAAAAATAATCATACTCCTCATATAGCTTAAATTCTTTCAATCTTTCAAAGCATACTACTCATTCTCCTTATACTTTGATTTGAAAAACTGTTTTTTTGAGGAGAATCATTTGTTATACTCTTTGGTTGCAAACTAATTGTAACTTGAGAAGGAGTTTAATTTCTTATTGATTATGCATTTTTTCATACATCTTTCTCGAAGCTTATTGCTCTCTCTCACACTTGCATTGATAGATATTGATTTTTGAGAGTAAGCTAAAAGTTTTTCCATTGTATTTTCATTCATAAATATTGTTTGGGAAAACTCTATATTTGCTTGTGAATTTGCATCCTTATTGCAAGTTTCAAAGGCTTGCTTCGTGCTTTTGATAAAAATACTTTTGGCAAGCTTTAACCCTAATATCTAGTGTGCTTGACATTCTAAATATATTGTTGAGATATTTTTTTAGGGTTGTAGAGTTTCTTTGATTATTCACATTGCAAATGTACTATATTGAATCAAAGAACTCACTCTCTTGAACATACATATATACACATAGTATTGAGAGCTGATATATAACTTGACCAATCTCATTTTGAGCATAAATACTTATCATCTGTGAGTGCATTGGTTGTGTTGTGCGTATTGGTATATATTTGCTTAGTATAAGAAGCATCTGTATTGTATACAAATATTTGATTATCTGTTGTATTCCTGACGGGTGGTCGAAAGAGGGAGACTAGCCCTATGAATAGTCTTGAATTGCTCTGACTCGGTTAGGAGAGCACCAAACTAGTTCATATCCGATTAGGAGAACTAGGTGCACCCGCCTGTAAGGTGTTGTAATCGGTGTCGCTCCACCCGCAAGTGAACTTTAGTAGAATCCTCGGGCTTGTGAGCTAGAGGCGGGGATGTAGGCAGTATTGATCGAACCCCAATAACATATCGTGTGCCACTTTTTCTTTCCCTTATCTCTTTATGTTGAGTACATGTATGCTAGCACTTAAATTATTGTGAATGTTTTGTTTGGATTGAATTTTTGCAGACATATCTACTTGGGAAATACTGAGTTTACTATATATAACTGTTATAACTTCTACTCAGTGTTAAATTGTTTGGTGATTGATATTTTTGAAGACAGATCCTAGGTTGTGAAATACTACTTGTGATTAGGATTTAACTTAGGAAGAATTTTAAATTTCCAATTCATCCCCCTCTTGGGATTACACCAATTTTAACATAATTCTTGACATTGATACCAAACGGTCCCTTAGTTATTTGCATAATTTTCATAACTTTATAAAAAAAAAAAAAAAAAGAAGCAAGTTTTAACATTTTCATTTATTCTATAATTAACTATCATCATTCCCTAAAATATTTTAGTTCGAGATCTCTCATTATCTCAATAATCCATCATCACCTAAACAAAAAAAATTTCTTGGATTACAAGTACAATTATGTGTGCCCACAATTAGTGTGTATATTAGTTACAAATCATTGTTAGGATTTTAATCACTAGGACACTAGCTAGTTGTTGGGAGCAGAGGAGTCCATAGGTCAGCTTGATGCACATGGATAAGTACCAACTTGACCAAAAAATTTAAGTCTATTGAGCCTTGGGCCCAACCATATATATAACCACTCATCATCTACTCTATTTTTTCAATGTAAGACTAACTCAGAAGTGGAATTCTCAATAAACTCCCCATCACTTATGAGTTCCAATTGCTCTCGGCCCATTGAACTGAATTTGTCTCTCTTATAGGAGTAAACCTAATTCTCTAACAGTTGCTCAAGTAAGCCTTACCACCGCGCCTTACGTGTCTCTAAACCAATCTTACCTCTCATGTCTGGATCCTATTCAGACGATATTGCTCGCCAAAAATTACAAACCATCGGCTCTAATGCCATTTGTTAGGAGCAGAGAAGTCTATGGGCGAGTTTAATACATATGGATGAACACAAACTTGAACCAATAACTTAAGTCTATTGATTCTTGGGTCCAACCACGTAGATAAGCATCGATCATCTACTCTATTTTTTCAATATGGGACAAACTTACAAGTGAAATTCTTTCATTATTTTAATATTCTTAACTTAAATATTTCTATAAAGAAGTAAATAAATAACACTTTACATTTAAAACACATATTATGGTGTCTTTTTAGATAATATTTCAGAAATCTAATGCATAATATATTGTTTAGAAGTGTTGGAAAAACATATATGATGAACAATGTGTTATTTTCATAGTATTGCAAAGCCTACTAAATTTTCTATGAATAGAAAAAGGGAAATATATACCAAAATTATATATTTTTTAAATTGTGCTTTTTCTCTCATATTAAAGAAAAATAAAAATAAAATATAAAAAAAAAAAAAACAGTGGGAGTGTAGGGATCAAATCAATTAAATAAGTAAAAGCTTCTACAAAAGTTGCAGCATGTGCTAGAAGCTTCTCCCTAGAGAAAAGCTTAAAGATAAAGCTAAACCCTAAGATTAATAATTCCCACTTCCTGGCTTTTAGCTTATTTCCCACCGTTAAATACATTATTGGTTTGATATTTGCTCCCACTTTGCCGCTTCTTTTATGTTATTGGCTTGTCAACGTGGCAGTGCTCAGCAAAAAGGACACTTGGACCTCTGTTTAACATGAAATTATATTGATCTCATCTTAGCTGGCCTCTGTTATTATAAGCCTGCGGAATTTAGGGTCAATCATGCAGTGTTTAAAAATAATTCTTATCCTTTACATTGTGAATGCTCTCTCTCTCTCTCTCTCTCTCTCTCTCTCTCTCTCTCTCTCTCTCTCATCCCAATTTTTGGGGGAAAAGAGAAACTATGATTGCTCTGATTCCTCAGCCCATTTGTTTTTTCTTTGATAGGGTTGGATGAAGATGAAGGCTTTTAAATATGTTAGAGAACTCATATTTAAATTTTGAAAAAAAAAAGTGAGAAATTATATAAGGGGAGCAATGTGTGCTATCTCTTATTTTTTTACCTCAAGTTCAGTTGGAAGTATCTATTGATTGAGAAAAAATAATAGAATCAATTGAGTCAAATAATTCATTATAGATTAGATGAATAATGAAATGCAAAATTCATTAGTGAAGTAATAAATTAGTTTTAGCGACAAATTAATGTTAGTTTAAATGGGATAAGTGAATGACAAATGATAAGTAATCTATCCCATCATAATTTTGAAAATGAAAAAAATCAGTCTAAACGATGGGCATAGATTTGTGTGCCTCATATTTCCTAACTAACTCGCATAAGTTTACAAAGATAATTATATCTCTTTTCCTGTTATTGTATCCTTGTTATTTATGCGTGATTGGAGCACCTTGGAATTTTAGAAAATTACAAATCTATTAAATGGAATTCCTTTTTTGATGTGTAGGATTTTTTAATAGTTTATTTCATAACACAATGATTGAGCTTCCATAGTGATCTCAGAACGATCTCCTCGATACTTAGGTAAGAGGAGAAAGAGGAAGACTAGGATTGTGGACGTTAAAAAGAATTTTTACCTTTCTTTTCTCTCGATCTTTTTTTATAAGCTGCTTCATAGAGTTAGCATACCTTCATTACGAGGGAGTTAATTTTATTTGATGATTTTTTTACCCCTATTCCATCTTTCATTAATATAAGTTCATTTGATAGATGAATCCCACTAATTGGAGATCCTTTGGAAGTCAAAGGGCATCTTATTGGCATGTGACAGAGGGTTATTTTTAAATTCATAAGTTGCTCTCCACTTTTGGACCTAAAAGGGAAGTTGCACATTTCATAAGTAGCTTTGTTGTTTTTTCCTTTCATTAGTACTCATGAGAGTTCATCAAGCCAATCATTTAGCCCAAGTTGATCTATTCACTGCTATTTATCTATGTTGGTTGTCAGGTTTGTAAATTAAATCGAGTTGACCTACTCATTCTAGCCATTTTACTAAGATTATCGGGTTAGTCTTTTAGGTTAAGTTAGTCTACTCATTATAGGCAAATTTTCCAAGGTTGCATATCAACATTTTAGAATAATTTGCTCATCCATGGTCGTTTTGCATAGGTATTAAAGTCAAATGTTATTAGGTAAGCTTACTTGCACTTTCCTGGCAGTCTTACAGAATCTCTAGGTTTGTTGTTAGGGTTGAGCTGACCTATTTTTCTAGCTATACTGCCAAGGTTGCTAAGTCATTCTTGTAGGTTAAGTTGACCTACTATCTCATTTTGACATTTTATCAGTGTTTCCAAATCTATCTTGTAGGCCAAGCTAACATGCATTTTCATGGTCATCTTCCAAGGTTGTTAGGCTAGTTTTGTAGCTTGAGCAATCATGCATCTTTTTGGCCATTCTACAAAGATTTCCAAATTGATGTCCTACGTTGAGCTGATTTTCTCATTCTTGGTTGTTCTACCAAGGTAGTTAGGTCAATTTTGTAGGTTGAGCTAACTTGTTGTTTCTTGGCAGAAGGATAGTGTAGCCATATGTGATGTAAAACATGAACTGGGTTTTAGGAAGAATGTTATTTCATTAGGTACTTTAGACTATAATGGATATTGTAACAAATCTGAAAGTGGAGAAATGAAAGTGTGTGAAGGCGACTCGATAGTGATGAAAGGAGAAAAAGTAGCAGAAAATATCTATGCACTGCAGGATGTTAAGGTTGTAAGTGGATCTGCAGTGGTTGAATCTGAGCTAGATATTTTGTGGCATATGCGGTTAAAGCACATGGGTGACTACATGTATTTAGATATATGGGAATCGATGATTATAGCATTAGGGGATAGACATATGTATTTTGTGGGCTTATCACGAAGGGTCTTGGTGTACTTCATGCAGTGTCTGAAGTGGAGAACCAGACCAGGAGATAAGAGATTCTCAAGTCAAATATTGGGGCTGAGTACGCCGGTTTTGTTCAAGGAGTGTTGTGAGCAGTGTAGACACCCTAATTTTTACCAGGGCCTTTTAAAAGAAAACCTAGCATAGTAAAGTTGACTTTAAGTCTGATTGGAGCCCTTGTTGCTTTAAATTGAGTTCTTTTTTCAAAGATTAAGCCCCCTAATTGTGAATTTTAAGTCTGAGCCTACTTACTTTTAGTTAAGACCCCGAATTTCCAAAATTTTCCTTTCTACCCTTTTGTAAAAAAATGATAAGTCCCCAATTGAGTCTTGGTGTTCTAGGAAGATATTTGTTCTTTTTAAAACTAGTTTCTTCTAAAAATTTTCAGTTAAGTCCTTTTTTAATTTAAAATTCAATTTTTCTAAATATTTCGTTGTGTTTCAAAAATTTCTTAAACTTGAGTCGTACACCTTACATAGAGTCTTTTTAGTTTGAAAGATTGAGTCCCAAGTCTGGAGTCAAGTCCTCCAAAATTTTAGGTCAAAATTTCAACTCGAGTCTTTTAGTCGCCAAAGTGAGTCGATTAATTTTAACTTGAGTTTTTGAACTAAGTCTTTTAGTTGCCTAAGTGAGTCTGTTAATTTTAAAATAAGGGATTTTGGTTAAGACTTAAAGTGATTTTATTGACTATTTTCTTTTAAGGCACAAAATGGTCAACCAATTTTGGGTCAAAATTGAAAAATAGCGTTTGAAGTTATGTACTTTATTTGGATGGGCACACGCCCCTGGTGCGGTACATACACAGGTAGGCAGAAAATAAACAATAGAAAGTTACATATGAAAAAAGTGAAAAGTGCAAAATAAAAGAGTGTACAAGTATCAGAATTCGTTGACAAATCCACCGTCTCGTCGCTGAGAAGACTATATAGCCTCGTCGACGAGGACACCATCTCATCAATGAGTTCGCCTGAGTCAAAGGGCTATAAATATCATTTTTCAGTGCTTAACCATTAAGAAACTCAAATATCTTCTCTTTCTCTCTCTCTAGAACTCTCCCTACTCTCTATCTCTCTAGATTTTTTCGTCATACGTTGCGAGAATCATAAATCTGAAGTTACCACGAGGATCGTGGAAGGATTCCCTATAAGTTCTATGGATCGGAATCCCGTTTCAAAGATTTTTGGGTTTTGGCGTAAAATCTGATTCGGTAGTTTTGTAGGAAACAATCTTATGAGTATATTCTGTACTGTCGATTGTACGTTTTGGAACTCGGTTCGCTGTTTAGGGACCATAGAGTTCGGTATTTGCTATTTGGGTAAAGGTAAGGGGAATTGTGTTTATATCGGTTATTTTTGAAATCAGAATTGGTGGAACTGTGGTTCACGGTCCTGTGTGTGTTTTGGCTACTCATTTGTAGGGATCTAACGGGAAAAACTATGAGTTTTTCATGATTACTGTTGACCTTATAGGTCACGCCCGGTTTTGATTATGACAAATACTCATTATATATCTAATGAGTATTTGAGATTATGTGCAGGAACCTCAATTGTTAAGATCATAATGCATATGCACATGGAGCAAATGAAGATTGAAGACTAATTTATATTCAGTGTTGTAATATATATTTCATTTGCAAAATTGGTCTGTAATAGCTAATTAGGGTCTTTGGTTTGTAATAAGCACACACACATCACATGCATGATATAATACCTAAGCTTAAACCAAATACAACCTAAAATGACCTTAGAAAGACCCTAGGGTCAGTCGACCGACACCGGATTTTTTCGGTGTCTTTAATTGGACAAAAATGACCCTAGGACACTCACCATTGAACATATGAATGTTAGGCACTTGATTAGGGTTTGAGTGAATCATAACAGGACCGAAATGCACACATTGTGTACTTTCGATCGATTGGTCAAGGTAATTCATTCTGCCCCGGTCGACCGAAACCGGTGTGGGTCAACAGTTGACCAATGTCCCGGTCGACCAAACCATTGTAGTTCAAATCCCCTGGTCGACCGAACCCTCCTGAGGTAAACAATTCGACCACCTAGTCGACCGAGGGTCCTCGAGAGAAGTCCCAAGTGTCTGGTCGATCGAACCATTCACTTCAAAAAGGCCTGCTCGACCGAACCTCAGTAAAATGGAAATCGCCTTTCAGACATGCACTTTCGGTCGACCGAGTCTCCAGTTCAAAAGTGTCCTAGTCAACCGAACCATATGAACTTCGGTCGACCGAAATGGTTTCTGATCGACTGGACCTCTCAGGTTGCCCTGATTTTTTACCGTGGTTAAAATATTTTAAATAGGATCAAATTAATTAAAATGCCATTAATATTTTCTAATAATATCGGCTATGTCCGCAACAGTCATAATTCATGGGGTGTTTATATATACCCCTTCATTTGGAAAAATTAGCAACTTGATTAGTATACAAAAATCCAAATATTTTCTCTCAAACAAAACTCTCACTACTATTCCTACTCTGTCCTAAACCACTCATACTTACCCTCTTCTATTGCCAAAAGTCCTTGTAAGTTGATTGAGTGATTTTATTGATAGGTTTGCTCTTATTGTTTGATTATTTGAATCGTTTTTTTAGAGCATTATCTAAGTGTTCTTAGGGGGCTTTTCTCATAAGCCTATCCTAAGAAGACTTTGCTAAGCTTCTGAGTATTGCATTCGTATTGCAATATCTTAGGAAGCTTGTATTTGTTTTTGGCTTGCAAAAATATTTTCAAACTTGCTTAAATATCTTATGAAATTTACATTGACATATTTGTGAAAAGATATTTGTTTTTGTGATATTAATCTTTGTGACAATATTTATTCAAGTATATATCTTTTGCTGAATACAAAGATTGCATAACTTTTGCAAACCAAGCATATACACTATATTCATGATTGAGACATCCTACTAATTGACATACTTGAAAACTTGATATTCTATGTGAACAAGTTTGATGGAATATCCTGAGATACACAGATTATTATTGACACTCTCACGTACTCACTACACTGATAGAAAATACATTTGAGAGTACATCTATTGGACCACACTGAGCTTACATATTAAATCATTTTTGGTGTGTGTGATTGAACGCATTTGGGTACAAATCTGCTTTACGTGAAAACACTCTTATATTATACCATTTGATTGTAAATCTGAGTGATTCCAGGAGTGGCCTGAGGGGGCAGTAATCCAGCCCTGTAAGGATTGTTGTAAAGGTTGAGGTCAACCCTGTGCTAATTGACCTAGTTTGTATAGGTGTCACTCCACTCGGTTAAGTGAGCAAGTGATAGTGGTAATCTCTGTGCTTGTTAGCCAAGGCGGGGACATAGGCAATTGGCCGAACCTCGATAACATTTCTGTGTGTCACTCTTACTTTATTGTTTTTTTTGTGCATGTGTTGTCAATTAAATTGCTTCATTTAAATTTTTGATATATTTATATTACTCGCACTAGATTGACCATAGGGTTGTGAACATACTGCTGTTAGGAGGAATACCTAGGGGTTAAATTTTAAAAATACCAATTCACCCCACCTCTTGGGATCATGGTAAAGCTAACAATTACAGTTTTGGGAAAAAGTGGGCGACAAGCTGCATCCCTAGTTTTGTTGAAAATCGGATGTATATGTTGATTTATACTGTGTTATAGGGATGGTCGTGCCTTGACTTTTTTTAAACTGTATATGTTTGGAAAACCATGATTTCATATTACCAAATGGGTGTGGTTTTTTTGGTTATATGAACATGCATGTATGTGTGATTGGTTAAATTTCTAGTAGGAACGGGATTCCGAATTTGTTCCAAGTACTGAGAGTGTCCGACCCTATATCTCAAGGCATGTGTTTATCACCTGCCACGTAGGCAAGAGCATCCAGCTCTATATCTGAGGGCGTGAGCCTATACCGATTGATCACAAAAAGGTATGGATCTACCAGTTAGCGCCAGTACGATGCCATGGGAGTCTGGGACTAGCAATGTGCCGGTGGTGCCGTGCTTTGTGGGTTGGCTACGGGCCAATGCCGGATTCTCGCGGAATGGCTTCAAGCCGAGGGGTGTGACGACACAGGGTAGATCGTTGGCATGCGTATGCATGTATGTGCGTGTATGCACTGTGTAAAATTAGTACTGGACTGCATTTAACTGCGTGTATGTTGCATCATGATAACACTCAAATGCCACACACCGATATAACCTGTGTTCTTCATTACTGAAAGGTGTCTCACCCTTATTGTACGTACATTTTTACAGGTCCTTCGAGTAACCAGAACTAGCGTCCTGGTGTAGGGAGCGTAATGGCCGGTGTACTGCAGTTAGCGCTTGGGTAAGTGGTAAGACTGTGTTTTGGTGGGTTGCCTTTTTGGGATGTGTTGGGCACCCAGTTGTATGTTGTTTGATAGAGCCTGTTTTTGCTCTTGTTTATACTCTGGTATGGTTCTGTATGTATATAGTAAGACCTTATTCCACTGCGTATGTTCTGTTATGTTTGGATGTGTATAGGGTTCCTGGGAACCCCACGGGGTTGGACCCTCATCCTTTATATTGTATCTCTGGATGTCTTGTATGATACTGGTACTGGTTGGTTTACATTTTCACCCTCGGGTCCCATTTCGGCGTTCAGGGCGTGACAGCTTGGTATCAGAGCTAACCAGTTTGTTAGGTCTTGTAGACTTGGTTAGGCTTAACTGTGAGTACATACCAGAGTATAGGATGTTGGATATGGGTAGAGTTAGTTGACATTTGTTTGGTTGCTAGACCAGGATTTATCGACAATATTCCGTGTTTTTCCTGGGATAATGATTCTAGTAAAAGCAGGACAGATCATTGATGATTTTCATGTCAGTGTAATAGGACAGACTTCGACTTGGTAGGGAGTAGTTAACACGATTTGTGTAGATCATTGTGTTAACTGTATGTATTGTAGGGGTACTAATAGATTCCTATCATGTTGCAAAATGGAGCCTAAGGATAATGACTTGAGAAGTGGCTCCGAGGAGACTGCGAGTGATAAGTCTTCTTCTTTGCCTCGAGGTTTGACAAGGTAGGTGTTACTGGAGATCGGTGGAGTGTGAGGAGACGCAAGCGCTCTCCTACTACTGCGGGGTGCACCATTAAGAGGTTCACACACATGCATCCACTGACGTTCTCTGGAGGATCTGACCCAACGATAGCAGAGGATTGGGTGGAAAAGACTGAGAGGATCTTGTAGGTCTTGCACTGCACGGATAGGTTGTGAGTCCTCTATGCTACTTCCACCTATTTAGGGAGGCGGGTCGATGGTGGACTGTAGTGAATCTGCTGGAGAAGTAGAAGGGTGGCCCTGAGGAGATGTCATGGAGCCGTTTCAAGGAGGTATTCTTCGACAAATACTTCTCGGCTTCTGTACGTGATGTGAAGGCGGATGAGTTTTTTGCTCTGACTCAGGGGAGTATGACTGTGCAGGGGTATGCGGCTCGGTACATAGAGCTATCTCAGTTTGCGCTGTATTTGATTTCGAGCGAGTATGAGAAGACTCAAAGGTTGGAGAAGGGCATAAGGAAGGATATCCGCAAACTAGTGGGTATGCTTCATATCTGCGATTTCTCGGTGTTGGTGGATAAAGTCATGGTGATTGAGACCGGTATTCGAGAGGATGAGGGGGATTAGGAATCGAGGAAGAGAACAGTACCTTCTGGTTCTCAGACAGGATCTCATCGGGGATCGTGGAAGAAGAGGAGTAAGGGCTCGGGCTACCGCTAGAATATCGAGCGCCAGGATTCTCAGGGGAGCCAGACTAGTGGATGTTGTATCAGATGCCATAGATGACACGAGAGCGAGTGCCGATCTTTCGAGGGTAACTGCTATAACTGTGGCTAGCCAGGTCACATGGCTCGCGATTGTAATGCACCGAGGCGAGACGTGTCTACGTCCAATGTGAACCCAGGGAGCAACCAAATATCTCGGGGAACCGTTTAGACGAACACAGCTCCGGCCACAGTATATTCTCTTACTCCAGTGGATGTTGAGCATACAGGGAACGTGGTGACAGGTACCTTATTATTTCTTTCAAATAAAGCTTTTGTTTTGTTTGATTCGGGTGCAACCTATTCAATTATATCTACGAATTTTGTGGGACGATGTGGGGTTGAGACTAGAGACATGAACGAGGTGTTATCTGTTATTACGCCATTTGGGAGTGTATCATTTTGTTGGAAGATGTTGGAAGATTGCCTAGTGGCAATTCAATGAAAGCTGCTACCGGCAAACCTTACGATATACGACATGTCAGGGTTCGATGTCATTATGGGGATAGATTGGTTGTTCTCCAGTTATGCTGTGATCGACTTTCATAAGAAGGTAGTAGTGTTCAGACCTCCTGTGGAGCAGGAATATGAATTTGTGGGATCGTGTGTGCGTTCGACGCCACAGATTCTATCGGCATTGCAGACAAGGAGGTTACTCTTGGACGAATGTCAAGGGTACTTAGCTTATGTGGAGGAACCCCCACGGGATAAGTTGAGACTCGAGGATATTCGGATAGTCAGCGAGTTCCCGAATGTGTTTCCATATGATTTACCCAATTTACCTCCGAATCGAGAGGTGGAGTTTGCTATAGAGTTATTACCTGGTAAGGCGCCAATCTCTAAAGCTCCATACCGGATGGCTCCAGCAGAACTTCGAGAGTTGAAGGAGCAGTTGCAGGAATTACTGGACAGGGGTTTCATTCGACCTAGTGTTTTGCACTGGGGAGCTCCAGTACTGTTTGCGAAGAAGAAGGATAGGTCGATATGGATGTGCATTGATTATCGTGAGATTAACAAGGTAACTATGAAGAATCGCTATCCTTTACCTCGTATAGATGATCTCTTTTACCAGTTGCAGGGGATGCGGGTTTTTTTGAAGATTGACTTGTCGTCAAGATATTATCAAGTGAGGGTTAGAGCTGAGGATGTAGCAAAGACAGCTTTCTGAACCAGATATGGCCACTATGAGTTCTTGGTCATGCCTTTTGGGTTGACAAATGCTCTGGCGGTGTTCATGGATATGATGAACATGGTTTTCCATGAGTACCTGGACCAATTCATAGTGGTATTTATTAACAACATTCTGGTATAGTCGAGGAGTTCAGAAGAGCATGAAAATCATCTGAGGTTAGTATTATAGATTCTACGGGAGAAGAAGTTGTGTACTAAACTGAAGAAGTGTGAATTCTGGTTGAGTCAGATTGCATTCTTAGGCCATGTGGTTATTGGTGATGGTATATCAATTGATCCTAGCAAGATCGAAGCTGTGGTCGACTAGGTGAGGCCGAAGAATGTGGAGAAGGTTCGGAGTTTTCTGGGACTGACATGTTATTATCGTCGGTTCGTAGAGGGTTTTTCTAAATTGTCTGGACCTCTGACACGACTGACCAAGAAAGGGGTGAAATTTGAGTGAACCAGTGATTGCGAGCAGTGCTTTCAGGAGTTGAAGCACCGACTGATTACTGCTCCCCTGTTAACCATTCCTTCGGGGGATGGTGGGTTTGTGATCTATAGCAACGCGTCTCAAAAAAGTTTGGGATGTGTGCTAATGCAGCAGGGTAAGGTAGTAGCATATGCTTCTCGGCAACTGAAAAAGTATGAGAAGAATTATCCTACGCACGATCTAGAATTGGCTGTTGTTGTATATGCACTGAAGATCCGGTGACACTATTTGTATGGAGATCTTAACTGATCATAAGAGCCTCAGGTATTTCTTCAAGTAGAAGGAGTTAAATATGAGGTAGATACGGTGGCTCGAGTTGATTAAGGACTATGATTGCACAAACAGTTACCACCCGGGGAAGGCTAATGTGGTGGCTGATGCGTTGAGTCGAAAGTTAGGACCTGCGGCTATATCTGTGGTTGTAACTCATGCCAAATCAGATGATATTTGGAGAGCTCGGGTATAGAGTTGGTATCTGGTGATCATTAGGCTTTCATTGCAAGCTTGGTAGTCCAGCCGGCCTTGTTTGAGCGTATAAAAGCCACGCAGGCTAGTGATACAGAGTTGGCAGAGGTTGTGGAAAAGGTACAACAGGGACTAACTACAGAGTTTAACATCTCTAACAGAGGTGTGCTGAGGTTTGGGACCAGATTATGTGTTCCAAACGATGATGAGATCAGAAGGACGATTATGGAGGAAGTGCATCGTTCTTTGTATATAGTACATCCGGGTAGTACAAAGATGTATCAGGACTTGCGCGAGACGTTCTGGTGGTCTGGTATGAAGAGGTGGATTGCTCAATTTGTGGAGCAATGTCTGATGTGTCAACAAGTGAAAGCTGAACATCAGAGGCTGGCAGGGCCGTTGCAGCCTTTGCCTATTTCGATGTGGAAATGAGAGCATATTTCCCTGGATTTTGTGACCAGATTGCCACCAGCACTTCACATGTAGAATGCTATCTGGGTGATCGTGGACAGATTGACAAAATCTACTTATTTCATATCGATGAAAGTTGGCTATCCTTTGAATAGGCTAGCAGATATGTATGTGCATGAAATTGTGAGAATACATGGAGTACCGGTGTCCATTGTTTCAGATCAGGATCGGAGGTTTACTTCTCGATTCTAGATGAGCTTGTAGAAGGCATTGGGGACGAAGCTTACTTTCAATACAACGTTCCACCCCCAGACGTATGGACAGTCAGAGAGGACGATATAGATCTTGGAAGATATGTTTCGAGCTTGTGTGTTAGATTTCGGTGGTAGCTGGATACAATTTATGCCACTAGTGGAGTTCTCTTATAATAACAGCTTCCAGGCTGGTATTGGGATGACACCGTTCGAGGCTTTGTATGGTTGGAGGTGTCGATCTTCTTTGTGTTGGGATGAGGTTGGTGAACATCAGGTGTTAGGACCTGAACTTGTGAAACAGGCGTCTGAGAAGGTGGGTTTGATCCGGGAGAGGATTAGATCAGCTCAAAGTAGGCATAAGAGTTACGAGGATGTTCACTATCGTGATTTAGAGTTCAAGGTGGGGGGTAAGGTATTTCTGCGTATTACTCTAATGAAAGGGGTGATGAGATTTGAGAGGAAGGGCAAGTTGAGCTCGAGGTATATCAGACCATTCGAGGTTCTTGAACGAGTGAGTCTGGTAGCATACATGATTGCACTACCCCTAGCACTTTCGAGGGTCCACGATGTGTTTCACGTATCCATGTTGAGAAGGTTCGTGTTGGATCCATCTCATGTTATCAGCTATGATGAGTTGGAAATTGGTGATACTTTAGTGTATGAGGAGAAACATGTTCAGGTTCTGGACCGTAAAGTTCAGATGCTTCGTACTAAGGAGATATCATTAGTGAAGGTATTGTGGCGGAACCACGAGGTTGAGGAAGCTTCTTGGGAACTTGAAACGGAAATACGCCCGAAGTATCCATAGTTGTTTTGAGCACTTGTACGTTATCCTACTTTGGGTTGGGATAGGTGGTTAGTCGTCGGGAGTGTGTATTGTGAACTCCTGAGACAGTCGTATATGTAACCATGATATTCCTCCGCCATAAGTGAGGGCATGTATGTATATGTATGATGGGGCTGCGTTGTAGTAGTCGCTAGTTTTCTTCCTAGAATTATGTATACGTGTTTAGTTGTATGTGTGAGCTAGTAAATGAGAGATGGAAAATTTCAAGGAAGAAATTTTTGTAAGGAGGGGAGGATGTAAGAACCTAAATCGTGATAAATGAGTTTAAATAAATAAGAGTGGGGTAAAATTGGTATTTGAACAGGCTTTGTCGACGAAGTCAGAGTTCATCGACGAAGGCCATGCATCTCTCATCGACGAAGTTTAGAGGCTCGTCGGCGAGGAGAAGCCAAAGAGTTTCGGGAAACTGGTGATATCAGGATTCGTCGACGGATCCACCTTCCCGTCAACGAGAAGACTATATAGCCTCGTCGACGAGGACACCATCTCGTCAACGAGTTCGCCCGAGTTAAAGGGCTATAAAAATCATGTTTCATTGCTTAACCATTCAGAAACTCAAATATCTTCTCTTTTTCTCTCTAGAACTCTCCCTACTCTTTATCTCTCTAGATTTCTTCACCGTACGTTGCGAGAATCGTAAATTTGATGTTACCACGAGGATCGTGGAAGGATTCCTTACAAGTTCTACGGATCAAAATCATGTTTCGGAGATTTTCAGGTTTTGACGTAAAATCGAGATAAGACTCGGTTTTCAGTTATGATCCTATAGTTTTGTAGGAAACAGTCTTGTGAGTATATTCTGTACTGTCGATTGTAGGTTTTGGAACTCGGTTCGCTATTTAGGGACCTTAGAGTTCGGGATTTCCTATTTGGGGAAAGGTAAGGGGAATTGTGTTTATATCGATTATTTTGAAATCGGACTCGGTAGAACTATGGTTCACGGTCTTGTGTGTGTTTTGGCAACTTATTTGTGGGGATCTAATAGGAAAAACTATGGGTTTTTCATGATTACAGTTTTGGAACAAAGGGGGCGACGGGTTGTATCCCTGGTTTTGTTGAAAACTGAACGTATATGTTGATTTATACTGTGTTATAGGGATGGTCGTGCCTTGACTTGTTTTAAACTTTATATGTTTGGAAAACCATGATTTCAGATTACCAAATGGGTGTGGTTTGTTTGGTTATATGAACATGCATGTGCGTGTGATTGGTTAAATTGCTAGTAATAATAGGGTTCCGAATTTGTTCCAGGTACTGAGAGTGTCCGACTATATATCCGAGGGCGTGTGTTTATCGCCTGCCACATAGGCAAGAGTGTTCGGCCCTATATCTAAGGGCGTAAGCCTATACTGACTTATCACCGAAGGGTACGATGCCATGGGAGTCTGGGACTAGCCATATGCCGGTGGCACCGTGCTTCGTGGGTTGGCTACGGGCCAATACCGGATTGTCGTGGACTGGCTTCGCGCCGAGGGGTGTGACGACACTGGTTAGATCGTGGGCGTGCGTATGTGTGTGTGTGTGCATGTATGCACTGTGTAAAATTAGTACTGGACATGCATTTAACTGCGTGTATGTTGCATCATGATAACACTCAAATGCCACACACCAATATAACCTGTGTTCTTCCTTACTGAAAGGTGTCTCACCCCTACTATACGTATATTTTTACAGGTCATTCGAGTAACCGGAACTAGAGTCCTGGTGTGGGGAGCGTAGTGGCCCGTGTACTATGGTTGGCGCTTGGGTAAGTGTGGCGCTTGGGTAAGTGGTAGGACTGTGTTTTGGTGGGTTGCCTTTTTGGGATGTGTTGGACACCCAGTTGTACGTTGTTTGATAGAGCCTGTTTTTGCTCTTGTATAGACTTTGGTATGGTACTGTATGTATATAGTAAGACCTTATTCCGCTGCGTATGTTCTGTTATGTTTGGATGTGTATAGGGTGCCTGAGAACCCCACAGGGTTGGACCCTCATCCTTTATACTGTATCTCTAGATGTCTTGTATGATACTGGTACTAGTTGGTTTACATTTTCACCCTTGGATCCCATTTCAGGGTTCAGGGCATGATATTTCATAAGTAGCTTTGTTGTTTTTTCCTTTCATCAATACTTTGAGAGTTCATCAAGTCAATCATTTAGCCCAAGTTGATCTATTCACTACTATTTATCTACGTTGGTTGTCAGGTTTGTAAATTAAATCAAGTTGACCTACTCATTCTAGCCATTTTACTAATATTCTTAGGTTAGTCTTTTAGGTTAAGTTAGTCTACTCATTTTAGGCAAATTTTCCAAGGTTGCATATTGGTATTTTAGAATAATTTGCTCATCCATGGTCGTTTTGCATAGGTATTAAAGTCTAATGTTGTTAGGTAAGCTTACTTGCACTTTCCTGGTAGTCTTATAGAATCTTTAGGTTTGTCATTAGGGTTGAGCTGACTTATTTTTCTAGCTATTATGCCAAGGTTGCTAAGTCATTCTTGTAGGTTAAGTTGACCTACTATTTCATTTTGACATTTTATCAGTGTTTCCAAATCTATCTTGTAGGCCAAGCTAACATGCTCTTTCGTGGTCATCTTCCAAGGTTGTTAGGTTAGTTTTGTAGGTTGAGCAATCATGCATCTTTTTGGCCATTCTACCAAGATTTCCAAATTGGTGTCCTAGGTTGAGTTGATTTTCTAATTCTTGGTTGCTTTACCAATGTAGTTAGGTCAATCTTGTAGGTTGAGCTAACTTGTTGTTTCTTGGCAGAAGGATAGTGTAGCCATATGTGATGTAAAGCATGAACAGGGTCTAAGGAAGAATGTTATTTCATTGGGTACTTTAGATTGTAATGGATATTGTTACAAGTCTGAAAGTGGATAAATGAAAGTGTACGAAGGCGACTCGATAGTGATGAAAGGAGAAAAAGTAGCGGGAAATATCTATGTACTGTAGGATGTTAAGGTTGTAGGTGGATTTGCAGCTGTTGAATCTGAGTTAGATATTTTGTGGCATATGCGGTTAAAGCATATGAGTAACTACATGTATTCAAATATATGGGAATCGATGATGATAACATTAGGGGATAGACATATGTATTTTGTGGGTTTATCACGAAGGGTCTTGGTGTACTTCATGCAGTGTCTCAAGTGGAGAACCAGACTGGGAGATAAGAGATTCTCAAGTCAAACATTGGCGCTGAGTACGCTGGTTTTGTTCAAGGTGTGTTGTGAGCAATGTAGACACCCTAATTTTTATAATTCTTAATTTGTAGGGTTTGCGACTATCACAACATTAGCACGATGCCATGCACTACAATCGGATGTAACTTTTGATTATTTTTTTGTATTCTTTTTTGTTATCTGAAGAAATGAAATTTCTGTATTTTAATTTGAATTTGTATAATTTATTTGTATTTGAATTTTTTTTTTGTATTTTTTGTTATATGAACATATGGAATTTATGTATTTTAATTGAATTTGTATAATGTATTTGTATTTGTATTTGAATCTGAATTTGAATTTTCAATAATTTATGAATTTTTTAGTAATTATGGTTGAATGTTATGTGCGCGAAAATGTAATTACAGATTTTTATAGAAATTAATGATTAAAAAAAATAATTAATTTTAAAGTATTAGTGACTGTTTTAAAATTATTAAAAATTGTCCATTTTTTAAGTAGTAGTGACAAATTTTAAAACCGTTAGTGATGGTTTTGAAATTCGTCACTAATACTCCACTATTAGTGACAGTTTTGAAATTCGTCACTAATAGTCTACCATTAGTGATGGTTTTACAATTCGTCACTAATACTCTATTATTAGTGACGATTTTGAAATTTGTCACTATTATTCTACTATTAGTGATGATTTTGAGTCGAGCCAATGTCAAACTTGACGATATAAGGGTTCTAGTGATGGTTATAATTCATCACTATTACTCTATTATTAGTGACATTTTTAAAATTTGTCACTAATAATTATTAGTAATGAAAGTTATGATAACTAATTCAAACTGTCACTAATACTTATAAAAACTGTCACTAATACTATTAGTGACAGTTTTGTGATTATTAGTGACGATTTTGATCCTTCACTAATAACCTTATTTTTTGTAGTGCATCCCTTGCTGCACTTGCAAGTCCTTCACCCACCTCTGCCAAAGCTCGATGTTCCCCATTTTTATTGAACTTACCAACCTTGAAACTCACATAAGAAATCCCAACCACTGCGAACCAATAGCTCTGATACCAATTTTTGTTCACCACAAACAACCACCTGACTTTAATATCAATTTTTTTAACCACCAACTACCACCTTGCTCTGATACCAATTGTTGTGTCCAACAATCAGTGCTCTGAAACCAATTGTTGGTGCTGAGTGTGTGCAATAGAATACCTCACACGAACTCTCGCAAAACAATTTATGGAACAACCAAGCAAGAACTCGATGATGAACTATACTAAACAAGCAATCATTTAACAATGAGAATTAATAAAAGCTATAACCAAAGACACAAAAATTTACATGGTTCAACAATTTGCCTGCGTGCATAGGAGCAACGACTGTTTTTCACTATCTCAATGAAACTTACAAAGCCCATCAAACTAGGGTTACATAATAATGATTAAATACTAATTCTATGCGTGCAAAAAACTTCTAATAAATCTAAAACACTTCTACAACAATCACTCGGAAGAAATTCCTTCAAAAACTCGCAATCTACTAATCTCTGAATCAAAAATCCGTGATGTCTGTGAGCATAATCGTTGACGGTTTAGGCCAAACTATCGATGGTTTGAAGCCAAGAAGAATACCTTGCTGCACTACCTGAAACCATCCGCAGTTACATCCAAACCATCGATGGTTTTCCTTCAATCTTGCTATCCTGCAAACCTCTCTCTTATTCCTCGCTTCACGATGATTTCCAGGTGCATGCATTCCACTCAAAATATGAGTCACATCTCCAAAAAAATTAACTAGATTTATTGATATTATAAATTTTTTGAAGTCTTTTTTTAAAAAATATAATAAATTTGAACTTGTGACTAAAATGCTTAGGTGCTTACCAAAGGAATAGGATGCTAAAACAACTTCTATCCTTTAATTAAAGAACCCAGAAGAGCTATCGCTAGATGAGTTGTTTGGATTCCTCCTTGCTTATGAGATGAAGACCAATAAGGGGCAAAATTCTAGTGACAAGAAGACCCTACACCTTACCTTAACAAATGAGAAGAAAGAATATGGAAAGAGTGATGAGGAAATCACATTCATCACTAGGAACTTGAAAAGGTTCAATACAAAGAAAAGAGATGAGTAAAAAAAAAGGGAGAAGCAAGCAATAAGGGCCCTACCATTTGCTACAAGTGCAAGAAGTCTAGACACATTTGGTTAAGTTTTCTAAATCTAAAGAAAGAAAAGAGGAAGATAAAAAAAAAATAAAATTCCCTCATTGGGATATAGGAGTGTTGCGACGTCTTGACCATGAGATGGGGCCTAATTGCCTCGACTTGGGGATGACAAGAGTTCTTACTAATCCTTTTTTTTGGTTCAATGGAGTCACCACTATTCTATCATTTTTCTAGGTGCAACTAGATCACCTAATTACTACCAATTGACTATCTCTAGGCTAAATCAATTGGCCAAAGATTGATGGTCATAGTCCATGTTATCAGAGTCAAGATCGAGAGTTTAACTATGCGAGAGAAAGGTACTAGCATCCCCTATACACCTGTCCCATGAATGGTTCCTAATTAACCTAAATTTATCCCAATTTAATTGCAATGATCTTGAATCACCTCATATTGGGTCATTTGCTAGAATTTTAATATTTTCCTTTGCACCTACCTTAAAGTATATTTAGAAGTTCGGAGTTTAGCACCCTCCCAAAAAAACAAAAAAGGTGCTGGAATGAGCCAAAAATTATTTCCATAATTTTCACAAATTTTTTAAAGGATTTTTATTAATTTTCTAGGATTCTTTAGATTATTTTTTAAGTCTAGGGTCATTTTGGTCATTTCATAGAAGGATGGGGCACCTTTTTTGAAAAATTTGAAGTCTTGTGATTTTTGCAATTCTTTTTTGACAATGAAAAAAAAAAATAAGAACAATAATAAACAAACAAAAATGAATAAAAAAGTTTCCTCTACCCTTAAATTATCAACTTAGTGAAAAATTTAATAATTAAACATATTGACTCACAAGCTAATAAAGACAAATTATTGAAGATAAAAACACCTACACGTATACATAATCAAGATATATGTACAAAAAGAATTTGATTAACAAGTTATGTTGTACACATGCACCCCTATACATATATATAAACTTGCACATCCTACACACCCTAAATATATATAGGTATAGACCTAGTAAAATAGATACAAATCCATTAATTCGAACCAAATCCGACCCGCTTTAATCGACTTATAATTGACCTGCTTGTTAAATGAGTTGAATATGATTTTCTATTTTATATTCGCCTCCTAATTAGCAAGTTGGGTCGGGTTTATTCTGCGGATATCCGCCAACTCGCTTAAAAGCCCTTCCCCTCCCCCCCCCCCCCACCCACAAAACCACCTAGCCCACTGCCTAGTGTCTGCGCCCAACGACAACGCACATGCATGTTGGCACACAGGACAGTGGAATATAGCTCACGACCTCACAATGTTTACTGTTAAGTAATTAGTGCTACAATGCTACTGCTCACACTCATAGTATTAACAATAAGTATTTATTTTAATTGATATTGATAAAAAAAAATATAAATATTGAAACTATTGCTCACAGCCTGAAAGTGTCAACAATAAGTATTTATTTTATTTGATATTGATATTGATAAAAAAAAAATCATGTATTGAATAAATATTGAAGCAATTTTTTTTTGTTGCGTCAAAAAATATATATTAATTTTAGGTACAATTAAAATATGTATTTTAAATGAAGTTAAAATTTTTAGTTTATAACATGATTGTACTAACTTTGAATTAGTTAATACACAACATAATCGCAAGTTATCGTATACAACTTCAATTATTATGATACAAAAAAAAAAATATTAATAAAATAATAATAAAATTATATTTGAGAATGATGGATTATTCGCTATTTGCCATAAATTATCCGACTCGAATCCGTCTAATCCGCCATTTAAACGAGTCGAATATAGATTATGATTTGTTCATTCGATAATTCGCCTAATTCATCACAAATTATCCAAGTCGATCTGTTTAGACAGGTCTATACAAATACATATAATATAACACACGTATATGTATATATAAGGTTGGTGCTAATCATAAATGAGCCACCCCCTTTGAATTTTCGAAACCAACTTCATTCTTTATTTATTATATGTCAGGAGTAAATGCGAATCAAATTAAAGTCATTTCCTTTTAAAACAAACAATAAATAAAAAAGAAATTTGGTTTTTAATACAACATGGAACAAATGGGAAGCTTCCCTACTCTCTATATGGCCAAAGAATTTCGTGATGAATGTTGGTAGATCATTATAGGAATCAAAGTTTGGTGGATGACTCCTACCTCTTTTAATTTTAACTTGTTGAGGATCACAAATTGCTTTGTCCATATCAATATGTTTGTTTTGCTTGGGTGTATAAAAATAAATGATACCTGCAAAAACAATCTTATTGGGTGGAAAATATTTGTCAATTTTTCAAAAAAGTTTTAAACATTTACTATTCAGATATTTTTCATTTTTCAATTTTTAGTTTTGCAAAAAATTATAAACATTTTAGCATATTTTTCAATTTTTCAAGATTCGCATTGATAATGCAGGAAATAAAATATCTATTGTCCAAAACAATTTTTCATTCATATTTCTTTTAAATGCATCGGGACGAGTGCTCGAGTCCTTGGCTGTTCAACAACCTATCAATTCTTTTGTTTTAAAGAATCTCTCTTTTTCTTTGAGTGGCTTGGTTTTTTTTGCTAGTGGTATGGAGATGCGGGGTATCAATCCCCGTACCTCTCGCATGCTAAGCGAGCGCTCTACCATCTGAGCTACATCCCCTTTGCGCTTGTAATTTTATGTGAAATGCTTCATCAATTGAATTGAATAAAATGCTCAACCAAGAACACTCGGACTGCAGTTTTTGAGCGGTCTTTAAAATTATTTCTTTCATCTCAAAATGCAAATTCTAGTCTAAAAATAATAATGATATCATTATAAAACTACCTTATTTATCAATATAAATTTAATATTACTCTCATAACTAAATACTTTTACCTTATTTTTAGATATTTTATACTTCATATTAAAATATAAAATTGCAGCAGATTTTTTGGTCAACAAATTAAACCTTGAAATAATGATTGAAAGAAAACAAAATACCTTTACGCATAATTATTCATCTTTGATTGTTAAAATCTCTACATGCATGATACATACATAATATTAAAGTGAGGGGGGACTTGTTAGTATATTTCAATATTATTTTTTTATTAACTATATTGTTAGTATATTTTAATATTATCATTTTATTTATTGTTTTGGAAAAGAGCATGTACCTTGGATTGGGTTATGTATCTACATTTAATTAGGTCATTTATTTATTTATTTCATAAATGCATAAAATTAATTATATGAATGTACCTTAAATCTATGTGTGTATCTATTTAATATATACACATCTTATTTATTAAGCACATGGAGAATGTTAGAGTTTTACAAGAAATCTGTTATGGCTGTTATAAGTAGTTAAATTAGTTTTTTTGTTCATTATCTTAGTGGTCCAAATGTAAAGATGTAATTGGTCATTATTTCTATATAAGTGAACCAATTATACAACATTATAAATCAATCTTTCAAGAAAAGAAATACTTTCATTCTTGTTTTCTTTCATTGTTCTTTCTGAAGCTTATTAATATACAACTTCTCATATTTTACATGGTATCAGAGCTTACTTCCCTCACGCAGAGCTTGTTATCTTCATCAATTCTCTCGCCGGAAACTAGGGAAGAGGAAAGTAATCACAACTCATCAATTCTCTCGCTAAAAACCAGGGAAGAGAAAAATAATTACAAACAGAGCAGATGTGATTAGCCAAAGGGATTTCCGAATCTCAGAAACTAGTTAATTCAATTTCTTCCGCCTTCTTCAAATTTTTTGCACTTTTTTTTCTATGGTGGAAACTAAATCTTCTTTGCATTCTGTTTCTATGGAAAATGCTGATGATTCTTCAAGAAATCCATCGGATGATTCTACAAGTGTTTATTACTTGCATCCATCGGGTAATCCTAGAGCTCTCCTGGTTTTAGAAATTTTAAAAACTATGTTGCATGGAATAGATCAATCTCTATTGCTCTTACAGTCAAAAACAAAATTGCATTCATAGATGGCACTTTGCCTCAATCTAATCTTAATGATTCTCGGACTAAAATTGCTTTGTTACGAGCCAATAATCTTGTTCTATCTTGGCTAATGAATTTTATAGCAAAAGAAATTCATGGGAGTTTGATGTACTTCACATGTAACGACCTGCTTAATTAATTGGGTATTTTTTTTATACCATAACATTTTACATGCTCTGATACCATACTGTGAGCAAACCCAATCAATAACCTAAGCAGCAAGAAGCATAAATCACATAGACATAACCATATGAAAATATATACAATACAACACCATTACCACACAATACCAATACCAGAGTACTAACATGATTCCCAAAACATATACATATCACTGTTCCCCAAAATACCCTCTACTATTTAGGGTATACAAAATCATTCCCAAAAATGTACCCACTCTCTGATAGTACACCACAGAAGCCCCTCTACCTGCGAGCCAGATCTGCCCGCCTACTAGGATCACGTGAAAAATAATTCAACACTAGGATGAGCCAACACTCAGTAAGAAGAAATATGCTATTGCTAGTGTGTGGCAAATGAACTACTATATATCATGGAATCTGTTTTCATGTAAACGTGTTTAACTGAATATGTAAGTACTGTATAAGTAATAAAAATTCACCACCCCTGTCCCTATTGCTTAACATGACAGTATTGGAATTTATTATTCAAAATACTTCTAATATAAGTAAGTATGTTCCCTGTTTCTACAAATCTATACATACGTAATAATAACTAAAAATGTTCCCTGTGGCTATCTGTGTGTCATGACTTACCCCCTCATGACAGGGTTGTGTGGCCCGTAGGCTGGATTTACCCTGACTGGCCAACCAGGAATAAATCAATATACTCCATAGGTCGATCTGCCCACCTCAACCCATACCTGGATGGGGAGCCTAACCTCTTCAAGGGCTTAGGTGAACGACTTTACCACGTATTATCTAAATAGGTGGCTGCACTCATAATGTAACATAGTATCTGTAGCAACGGTACCATGCTCTGTAGCTGCAAGTCCAACAGGGTCTGATATCATATAATATATTTATATATATATATATATATATATATATATTTATCTGAGTTACCATGATTCTGAAGTACTGAATTAACCATGATGCTACATAACTGCACTGTAATTCATATGTCGTAATACTCAGAACTGTATAATCATAACACTGAAATTGCATAATCATAATACTGAAACTGCATAATCATAATATTGATATTCGTGTAATCATGGTACTGAAATTCATAAAAATCATGGTACTCAAATCCATAAAATCATGGTACTAAAATATCGTAAAATCAGGATACTGAAATATCGTAAAACTTATATTCATACTATATCCCTATTCAAAAGCCACACGATACTGTAATACATAATTTTCATCATTACATAAACTGTATAGTATTTTAAAAGTTCCTAACATAGCATATTTCCCTTACCTGACTACTACAAAGCCCCTATGGAATATTAGCCTAACACCCGCAGGGCCTCCTACAAAGCACCCTGAAAACAATATATGCCAGAACATAATATTAGTATTTCTCCGCCTACATCATTTTCTATAACTATCATAAGGCCAAAAGGAACTAAAAGGCCTTACCCTGAATTTGGGATGAAATCCAACTTTGATTCCCCAACGATATGCTCCAACAGACTTGCAGAGAACTTCACCAGGAGCGTCGTTGAGCTTCGGATCGTTGATCCGGTGACTGGCGGGGCCAAAATCAAAGAGAGAAGGGAGAGAGTGACGTAGGGAGAGAGAGAGAAGCCGAAAATTATGATAAAAATCCAAGCTTTTCCTACTTATAGGGTCAGATTCGTCGACGAGACATGTCACTTCATCGACGAATCTTTCAGTAAATTCATCAACAAAGCCCTGTATTCGTCGACGAAATTTAGAGCAGCCCGAACCACTCTCGGTATTTTCTCGTCGATGAAACCCTATATTTGTTGACGAAATTCTTTAGACCTTCGTCAACAAACACAGGACATTGTGTTCGTTGACAAAGCTTAGAAGTTTCCTTAAAATTATTTTATTCTCCAAAATGCAATGTCGTAGACGAACGCTACGACCTCCTTCTGTTTCTGTATCTATTTCCTCTCCCTCTTTATTATTAAAATGCTATTATTCTTCGGGTCACTACATCACAAGTGCATATGATATTTGGGAAGAACTTAAGACATGATATCTTCGAAGTGATGGTCCAAGAGTTTTTATTTTAGAAAAGTCCCCTAGTTCAATTTCTCAAGGATCAAGATCAGTTATTGATTATTTTTATGAGTTCAAGACCCTATGGGATGAATATATCAGTTATAGGCCAATTCCCAGTTGTAGATGTGGAATTCTCAACCAGTGTTTTTGCAATCTTTTAAAGACTTTTTTACACAGATAACCATCAGATTTTGTGATGAAGTTTCTCATTGGTCAGCATGATTCCTACTCTATGATGCGAATTTAGTTACTTCTTCAATCACCTTTGCCTTCTATGAGCAAAGTTTTTTCCTTATTACTGCAAGAAGAAAGCCAAAGGTCTTTATCTAATGCTGTTGGTATTTCCATAGACCCTCATGCAATGGTTGCTGCACAAACATAGAGACTTGTTGCCATGAGTGGTATTTGCTTCACAAAACCAAAAACCAAAGGAAATGTCACTTGTTCTCATTGTGGATATAATGGTCATCTTGCAGACAAGTACTTCCACTTAATTGGATACCCATCTGGATGGAAAGGATCACGAGGAAAGAAAATTTTTCAACGTTCAACAAGGAAATAAAAACACCAAGTTACCCAATGCAAATGTTGTTTTTTCTTTCGAGTCAAATTCAAGCATCTCAAACATATTTTCTCAAGAGCAAATACAAAACTTGCTGTCACTTGCAAATAGTTTGTCCCATACACCCATAAGTTCCAATTCCACAGCAAATGCTGCTTCTATATCAGGTATTATATCATGTCATATTGTCTCTACTGACAAAAATAATTCCTCGTGGATCATTGATACAGGAGCAACAGATTATATGATTTGTTGTCCCCATTTTTTCAATTCTATTTAGTTACCAAAAAAATCATCTGTGGTCTATTTACCAAATGGCCATTCTGCTTCTGTTGTCTTTACTGGAAATGTAAATCTTTCAACTCATATTATCTTACATAATGCCCTTTACATTCCTTCATTCAATGTTAATCTCATATCTGCTTCAAAACTTACTAAAGATAATTCCATTGGTTTGTTTTTCATTCAATCCAAATGTATTTTGCAGAATCTAATTAGCTGGAAGATGATTGGTCTTGCTGAAGTGAAATATGGTTTGTATCACCTACAACAACCTTCTGTTCCAGCAAGGAGCAAAGCTGATTTCAATTGTGCATCTTCTGTTCCTTTAACAAATAATTGTAACACCAATGATGATATTTGGTATCTTCGACTAGGACATATTCCTCCTACCAGATTAAAAATCATTAGTGAAATAGATTCCAATGTATCAGCAACTCAGAATCATATCTGTGAAGTCTGTCCTTTAGCAAAAAAAAAAAGAAGATTTCATTTCCTATATCAAATAGTTATTCAAATAAAGCATTTTAGTTAGTACATTGTGATATTTGGGTCCTTTTTCAACTGTTTCATATTCTGGTTTTCATTATTTCTTAACAATTGTAGATGACTATTCAAGATTTACTTGGCTTTACCTCATGAAAAAAAAAAACAGAAACTTATACCATTCTCACAAAATTTGTTTCTTGTGTTCCTACTCAATTCCAAACAACTATTAACATTCTAAGGACTGATAATGGCCAAGAGTTTAACATGCCTGATTTCTATAATGACCATGGCATAATACATCAATTGTCTTGTGTTGAAACACCCCAACAGAATGGTAGAGTCGAAAGAAAACATCAACACCTTCTTAATGTTGCTAGATCCTTGCTTTTTCAGTCAAAACTACCACTCTCTTATTGGACAAATTTTGTGCTGACAGCAACACATCTTATAATTCGAACCCCTTCTTCTATACTCAATAATCAAACACATACTTCCTTTTATTCCATAAACATCCTGATTATAATTATCTTAAAGTTTTTAGGTGTTGCTAGCACATAGAGGAAAATTTAAACCAAGAGCTTCAAAATGCATTTTTTTTAGGATATCCACCAAATATAAAAGGATATAAACTTTTGGACCTTGTTACTCTCAAAACATTTATTTCCATAAATGTAGTTTTTCATGAAACTATATTTCCTTCCATACCAAATAATATTCATACACCTTTTGTCTTTCCTAATTTTCCTCAGTTTTTTGAATCTTCAGAACCCAATAATTCTTTACTTCCTCTTACATCAACTCCTCAATTAACAAGAAAATACTGAAATTACAACCACCTAATCTAAAAATATCAGAAGGTCTCGAAGGATCAGAAACCCTCCTACATACTTACAGAATTTCTATTGTGGTAATATGCCCCAAACAACTTCACTTTATCAATCATCTCCCACTTCTACACAAGGTAAGCCTTATTCCATTCTTCATTATCTTTCCACTTCTCAATTATCCCCTAACTATAAAACCTTTGTTGCTGCTGTTACATCAACTTTTGAACCCAAAACTTTCAAACAAGCCATCTCTCATCCTCAATGGCAAAATGTCATGGCAGAAGAAATAAAGGCTCTTGAATCAAACAAAACTTGGGATCTTGCTATTTTACCTCCAAACAAGACTGCAATAGGTTGTAAATGGGTTTATTGTATCAAGTTTAATGATGATGGCACAATTGCAAGGTATAAAGCAAGACTAGTGACAAAGGGCTACACTCAATAAGAGGGTTTAGATTTTTTTGATACTTATTCTCCTTTTGCTAAGATGACAACTGTGAGAGTTTTACTTGCTGTTGCTGCTATCAAATAGTGGCATTTACATCAATTAGATGTTAATAATGCTTTCTTGCATGGAGATCTTAATGAAGAATTTTATATGCAATTGCCACTAGGCTATTCTTCAGCTATTGACCCTCGTGTCTGCAAGCTCAAAAAGAGTCTCTATGGACTGAAACAAACATCAAGACAATGGTTTTCTAAACTTTCTCATTCTTTGCTACAACTTGGTTTCACTCAAGGAAAATCATATTCTTCTTTATTCATCAAACAAACCCCCTCAGCTTTTATTACTATACTCATTTATGTTGATGATGTAATCCTTGCATCTAACAGCCTTGATCAAATTAATTCAGTTAAGCAATTTCTCCATGATTCCTTTACCATCAGGGATCTTGGTGAGCTAAAATACATTTTGGGTTTATGTTAGCTTTGGTGTATTCCCAAGAGGGGGTGCCGGGGGGGGGGGGGGAGGGTGAATTGGAAATTTAAAATTTATCTCCTAGGTTAAATGGAATACTCGTATAATACAACCTAGGGTCTTTCTATGTAATTCCAAATGCGCCAATAATATAAGGAGCATAAATTTAAATCAAGCGCATCATTCACACCATAACATACATGTGCGGTAAATATAAAGTGCAGAAATATAAACAAGGCACATGATATGTTATCGGGGTTTGGCCAACTGTGTCTACGTCCCCGCCTTTAGCTCGCAAGCCCAATGATTCCACTAAAGGCTCACTTTACGGGTGGAGTGGCACCGATTACAATTAGGTCAATTACCACAGAGGTGACCTCAACCTTTACAACCAGGACAGTTAGCAGCGCTGACCTCAACCTACACCTTAACAGGATGGTGCATCTAACTTTCCTAACTGGGTCTAAACCAATCCGGGACTATTTCACAGGGCTAGTCTCCCTCTTTAAGCTTGTACCTAGAAATACAACAGTATGTTCACAATCAATGAAATGGTACAGTGATTATACTTTCAAGTAAAGTAGATATGTACCCAGTTACGCGCAATCACATACGCCACAAAATGATTTAATATGTAAGTTCAATGTGGTTTAATATATCAACTCTCAAATATATTTGCTATCAATGTATTCGGTGCGTGAGAATGCAAACCTATATGATCTTTTTATCATAAGATGTTCAATCTAAATACTCAAACAAAGATATCAATCAATCCTCATATATATTTCAACTAACAGATCTTCTCAATAATATAAAACTTGAGCAACATATAAATTGGGTTTGCAAAAAGAATTTGAATCTTTATAATCAGAAAAAGATAAAACTCAATGAATATTGCCACAAAGATTTTAAACTCATAAACAAATATCTCTTCAAATATTTTTCAAGATAAAACACAATAGATATTTGTAAATGATTTTGAAAATATTTTGCAACCAAAATAAAATACGATTTGTTTCAACATGTTGCAATGAATATACAGTCTTAGAAAATCAAACAAGGTCTTCTTAGGCAAGACTTATTAATAAAGTCTCCTAAGAATACTCAAGGTTTTGCTCTCAAGAAAATGGAATCAATTAATCAAGACAAGGAGAGCCAACCTTTCCAAAACAATCACTTAATCAACTTACAGAGAGTTTAGACAATAGTAGAAGGTAAGTATGAGTGAAAATGGAGTGTAAAAATGAATGGTAGGAATTTAGAGCTTGAGAGAAAATTTCTTAATTAAGTTGGCTAATCACTTTGGCTAATCACTTACTAATCATCTCAAATGAAGGGGTATAAATAGACTCCCCTAGAATTATAATTGTTAGGGACATGGTTAGGATTATTAGAAAATATTTAATCATTAATTAATTATTTTAAGCCTGTTTTACTGAGTTAACCGCGGTAAAAAAATAGGTCCAACCCAAGAGCACCAGTCGACCATAATGGGTTTGGTCGACCAAAGTTCTTGAGGCTCGGTCGATCGGACCAAAAATGAACTGCAGGGTCGGTCGACCGGACAAGTATATCTGAGGCGATTTTTCCAAATTAGCGAGATTCGGTCGACTAGAGTCATTTTGAACTAAATTGGTCAGTCGACCAGACCGTTGGATTCCCACACATGGAAACTCGGTTAACCAAGTTGGTGCAATACAAAATTCTCTTGGTCGACCAGGAAGTCAAATTATTGACTTTAGGGAGGTTCGGTCGAGCGGGGTCAAATGAGCTTCAGAAGCTCGGTCGACCGGATTGTGGTCAATTGGTTGACCCAGACTGGGGGACGAATGAACTGCACAGGTCGGTTGACTGAAGGTGCACATTTTGTGCATTTCGATCATGTTTCATTACACAATCACCCTATCCAAGTGTCTAACACATACAAGTGCAATGGTGAGTGTCCTAGGGTCTTTTCTAGGTCCAGTTTTAGTTATTATTCAGTTTGAACTTACCTATTAGACCATGCATGTGGGGTGTGTGATTATTGCAAGTAGAAACCCTAATTACTATTACAGACCAATTACATAAATGAGATATATTACAACGTAGAGTAATTAGGTCTTCAATCTTCACATTCTCTATGTGCATTCTTATCTGTCAATTTAAGTTCCTACACACAGTTTCAAACGCTCATTAGATATAATGAGTATTTGTCATAATCAAAACCGGGCGTGACCTATATGGTCAACAGTTTGGAAATTTCTAGATTAGCTAAAGGTATTACTCTTTCTCAATGAAAATATGCATTGGATATTTGACAAGATAGTTTTTTGGTTGTAAACCAGCAGCCTTTCCTATGGAATCAAATTTGAAACTCAGTGCAATAGATTCTTCACCATCTCTAAATGATCCTGCATCATATAGACGTCTCATAGGTCGCTTGTTGTACTTGACTATCACTCGGCCAGGCATAGCATACTCTGTTAAAGCACTAGGCCAGTTTATGGCTAATCCAAGCATGATACATCTTCGAGTTGCTGAAAGGATACTCAGATATATTAAGGCTACACCAGGTCAGGGAATTTTATTGTCTGCAAATTCATCTCTTCATTTGAAAGCTTATTCAGATAGTAATTGGGGTGGCTACTTGGATACTAGAAGAAGTGTAACTAGCTTCATGATTTTCATTGGAGACTCTTATTTCATGGAAATCAAAGAAACGGGCTACTGTCAGCAGATCACCTACTGAATCTGAATACAGAGCTTTAGCTACAACCACCTGTGAAATTCAGTGGCTTATCTATCTTCTAGCTAATTTAAATGTTCAACATTCTCAAACTGCTCTATTATACACTGATAGTAAACCAGCCTCTGAAATTGCTTCTAACCCTGTGCATCATGAGAGAACTAAGCATATTCAACTGGATTGTCATTTGGTTCAAGAAAATTTACAAAAAGGCTTAATTAAAATCATCCATATTCCTTCAAAGCATCAATTAGCTGACATATTAACTAAGCCTCTTGGTTCACTAACTTTTCATCATCTTATTCACAAGATGGGAATGATCAATATCCATTCTTATCTTAAAGAGGGGTGTTAGAGTTTTACAAGAAATCTGTTATGGCTGTTATAAGTAGTTAAATTAGTTTTTTTGTTCATTATCTTAGTGGTCCAAATGTAAAGGTGTAATTGGTCATTATTTCTATATAAGTGAACCAATTATACAACATTGTAAATCAATCTTTCAAGAAAAGAAATACTTTCATTCTTGTTTTCTTTCATTGTTCTTTCTGAAGCTTGTTAATATATAGCTTCTCATATTTCAATATTATTTTTTTATTAACTATATTGTTAGTATATTTTAATATTATTATTTTATTTATTGTCTTGGAAAAGAGCATGTATTTTGGATTGGGTTATGTATCTACATTTAATTAGGTCATTTATTCATGTATTTCATAAATGCATTAGATTAATTATATAAATTTACCTTAAATCTATGTGTGTATCTATTTAATATATACACACATCTTATTTATTAAGCACATAGAAAATGAAAAATCATTTTGTGCCTATAAATAAATCCTTGAGGCATTAGCACAACACACCAATCTCTTCTTTTCATTCTCATCACATCATCATTCTTTTGAGTCTAGAGAGTTTGACAAGCAAAGAAAAGTGTTTTTAGTGCAGCCTTGGACTCCTCCGTTTGTCTAGAATTGGAGAGTCATACGATTCAAATCGAACTATTGTATCCTAAGAAAGATAAGTCTTGAGGAGTTCCGCTACACCGATTGGTGGGGTAAGCCAAAAATCACCGAGAGCTTGAATCTCCTTCAGTAGAGCCAGATATCCGTGTCTCAACATATTTGTGAATCGTATTTATATTTTTTGCGGGGTAAAAATAGTAGGGATGCTCCTTCGACTCCCGTTGACCTGAAAGAGGAAGAGAAGAAAGGCTTGGAGGACCCGGGGTGTACTCCGGGGGATCACTCTGATGCCTAAGTAAGAGGAATGCTTTTACCGAGCTCCTCGTGCTGAGCTATTTTGCCGAGCTGCTCGTGCCGAGCTGTTTTGCCGAGTTGTTTTGCCAAGCCTTTTTGTCGGGCTGCTGCTGCTGAGCTGTTTTGTCGAGCTCCTCGTACTGAGCTTATTTTATCAAATTCCTCGTGCTGAGCTGTTTTGCCGAGCTTTTCCATGGAGTGAAGCTTGAATGAGCTTTCCGATCTGCTCTGTGAAAGGAAGTTGGCTGACCTGTCCGACCTGCTCTATGAAGGGGATTTGGCCCTCCTGTACCATGGAAGGAAATTGGCCAAGCTGTTTAACTCCACGAAGGGAATTTGTCCGACCTATCCCATGGAGGGAAATTGGACGAGCTGTCTAACCTGTCCCATGGAGGGAAATTAGCGGAACTATCCCACCTGCACCATGAGAGTAGATTTATCGACCTGTTCGACCTGCTCTATGAAGGGGATTTCATCGACCTGTCCCATGGAGGGAAATTGGCCGAGTTGTCCTACTCCATGAAGGGAATTTGTCCGACCTGTCCCATGGAGGGAAATTGGCCGAGCTGTCCAACCTGCACCATGAGAGTAGATTTACCAACCTGCTCGACCTACTTTATGAAGGGAATTTGTCCGACCTGTTCCAGGAAGGGAAATTTTGCCACCGAGCTTATCTGCTCGGCTGTTTTGGCATTAAAAGTCGTGCTCGTTATTTGGGCCTTTGTGTCTATTGAGCTGTGCTCATCCGTTGGGCCGTTTTGGTCTCACGAGTCGTGCTCGTCAGTTTGGCCTTTGTGTTTATTGAGCCATGCTCATCTGCTGGGCTATTCTGGCCTCACGAGTCGTGCTCGTCAGTTTGGGCTCTCCGCCTGATGAGTCGTGCTCATCTGCTGTGCTGTTCTGGCCTTACGAGTCATACTTGTCACTTTGGCCTCTCCGCCTGATGAGTTGTGCTCATCTGCTGGGCTGTTTTAGCCTTACGAGTCGTGCTCATAAGTTTGGCCTCTATGTCTGATGAGTCGTGTTTATCTGCTGGGCTGTTTTGGTCTTACGAGTCGTGCTCGTCAGTGTGGCCTCTCCGCCTGATGAGTCGTGCTCATCTGCTGGGCTGTTCTGGCCTCACGAGTCATGCTCGTCAGTTTGGCCTCTCTGCCTGATGAGTCGTGCTCATCTGTTAGGCCGTTTTGGCCTCACGAGTCGTGCTCGTCAGTTTGGCCTCTCTACCTAATGAGTCGTGCTCATCTGCTGGGCCGTTTCGGCCTCACGAGTCGTGCTTGTCACTTGGTTGTTTCTACCTTGGGAAGTGGGTTGGATGAAACGTTCTTATTTATGGTCATCCGTCTAACGTTGTGCCCGAGGGGATGTGGTCTTTCCGAGGCACCATTTGTCCTTGGGAAGCCGCGGCTGTGCATTTGTCAGAGATTTTCTGTGGATTCTCTGGGTCCTTTTTCTTCCTTGAGACACAATCCTTTTTGTAGATGAAACTTCTTGAGATTCCCACCACAGGGATTCATGCCCTCCTCTCTTTATAAAGGCCAGAGGACTCCTTCATTATGCACTCATCTTCAGTCTGAGAGGACTCCTTCCTTCTCTTCTCTTCTTCATTCCACGGGTCCCCCATTTGGCGTTAGGTACACTCTCCCTCTCTACTGCATGTTTGTTTTGTTGTTCTTCATGTTCTTCGTTGTTCTTGCATTAACTTTGTACATTTAATCTTTTTTTGTAAAATGGCCTTGCTATTTGTGTGTGGAATTTTACTGTCTTGATTTGTCTTGGCATCTTTTCCTCTTTGTTTCTGCTGGTGCTTGCCCGTTTGATCCTTAGGTATAGGTATTGTTTCATTCACGCTTTGTTTTTCCTATGGAGTCTTCTTCACAGCCTTTGAGGGTTCCTACTACAGTTCGGAGCGCTCGTTGTGATCTCACCTCCTCTGACTTGTAGAACGTTCGTTATTTTTTTGCCATACCATCGAGTATTACTGTTAGGTTGCCATCTGCTTCCGAGTCAACCCTTGATCCAGGCTCCGAGGAGCTCTGCCTCTATACAGATTACCTAGATTTGGGTCTTAGGCTCCTTTTTCCCCTTTTCGTCTCTAACGTATTACGTTTTTACCGCATAGCACCTTCCCAACTTGTCTCCAACTCTTATCTTTCGCTCACTTGTTTTGCCGTCCTTCTACTCCGCTTGGGCCACCAGCCTACAGTTCCTTTTTTTAGAAGTTGTTTCCAAATGCGATCCCATTCTGTCGAGAAGGAGCTATACTATTTCAACTCTCTACCAGGCTATAAACTTTTTTCACCGGGCAGTTCTTCCATCCATAACTGGAAGTCTCGTTACTTCTTCGCCTCGGGGGAGTTGAATTACACGGGCTCTTTGGTTTGGTCTTCTCCTCTTGATGGTAATGTTGTCTGTGATGACCCAAATATATATATATATATATATATATATATATATATATATATATATGATTAAAGTACAATAATAATAAAATAATAAAAATAGTCATTAAGTTAATATCAATACAGAAGTGTTTTTCTGTAGGATCCTTGATTCCATGTTTGATGCCTAAGAAAGACCTTGTCTTAGCGAGTGCTCAGAGACCATTGCGGCTAAGTCGCTCCCTGGAGGTCGGCCTGGTCAAAATGGAATTTCATAGGATAAACAGGATAGACACTATTTGTATACGTAAATAAGTATATATACATAAAATAGTGTTTTGACAGACATAATTTGTAGAAATACATAATAAGATGATAATAATATAGGTATCATATGTGGGGCCCACAAGACTATGTGGGGTCCATATGAGTCCCGGAGCCACAAGACACTGTTTATATACGTAAATGAGTACATAAAACAATGTTTTAACTGATATAATTTGAAGAAATATATGATAAAATAATAATAATATAAGTATCCTATGCGGGGCCCACAAGACTGTGTGGGGCCCACATGAGTCCCGAAACCGTATGAAGGTTTTCACAAGTCTCAAAACTATGCAGGATGCATAAAATCGTATAAGAGTTATTGGAATTACGTACGATCCATTTAGGTCTCGAAATTGTGTGGGGCCCACAAGACTACATGGGGCCCACAAGACCATGTGGGGCCCACATGAGTTTTTAAAATTTAAATTTAATTCTTGTTCAAAAATAAAATAAAATAAAATAAATACTAAATATAGTTTAAAATTAATAACAATGATAATAATAATGATTAAGAAAAATAATAAAATAATAAAATAATTAGTTAGGTAATGGATTAATTAATAAGGTAAGTAATTAATTAAAAATTTATTTAGTGAGAATGGTGGCAAGCACTCCCAAATGGCCTCCACTCAAGTTTAAAATTAATAACAATGATAATAATAATGATAATAATAATGATAATAATGATTAAGAAAAAATAATAAAATAATAAAATAATTAGTTAGGTAATGGATTAATTAATTAGGTAAGTAATTAATTAAAAATTTATTTAGTGGGAATGGTGGCAAGCACTCCCAAATAGCCTCCACTCAACCCATACCTTGCCCATCCCTTGCCCATTCTTTAATTTTTAAAAATTTTAATTTCACCAATCTCCCCACACTTTTATAAATTCTATTTCTTCCCCAAAATTTTCCTATAAATAGGGAGCTCTCAACCTTGATTTTTCACAACAATTTTCCAAGGAAGAGAAGGATTAGTGAGTGAAAGAATTTGTGGTGGAGAGAGAATTTTTGAATAAATTCTTAATCACCCACTTTTTCCGATCTCATTTCTTAAAGATAATTATTGTGTTCGTAGCACACAGTAAAAGAAGAAGGTAAGTAAATTTTGATTATGTTAGTTTCTTTTTATTTTAAATTCATACCCGAGCTTATTTTGTACGTAAATTTTAATTATGTCAATTAGTTCCACAAAATTTTCATGAGTTTATTTTCACGCATATTTAATTATACCAGTTCTATCTTTAATATACTTGCATCTATTTTTGGGTTAAGAAATGTTCCAATCCCCTCGGGTAAATTTTCAGCATTTCTTTCTATTCAAAAATAAAATTATATATATATTTTTAACACAAAAATTGTGTGGCATGAGTTTATTCTACGTTACATTTTTTATGTAAATATGAGTAAAGATAAGATTTTCACGATATTATTTTAAATTGCATAAATGATAATAAGATGATTTTCAAACCCCTTATGGCAACGAAAGTTCAAAGTTACAGATGCTCGGTACCGCAGCTTAAAGTTTATACGGATCAGAGTGCACCCACACTGTTTACAGAGTGGTTATTTATGTTAGTGGATTTCTCCTGAGTGCACACCTGGTTTAAGTCCAGGACTTAATAAGGAAAATCTCACTTAAAGTTTACGTACGTTGATTTAGTTTGGTCGGCCAGCCAGCTAAGTCCAGTCTTCGGACCGCACAACCCAGTCATGGGGGTAAACATGACTTACGGCAAACAGGCCTAAGGGTGGTTTTTACAATATATGTTTATACATATTTAATTACGTGTACAAAGTTACTGATAATTTGAAGGAAAAGTGTAAGTTTACGTGAAAAGGATCATTTTGGTGCTTATATGACGATCTAAGGAAAACGTATAAGGAAAAGTATATGTATGTTTATCATTAAATATTTTTACAGTTTTAAAGTTAAAAGTTTAATTTAGCAGTTATAGTATATGATTTAAAAATTTACTGTTGAAATTGATGACAAAAGTTTATGCAGAAATTGTTAAATTTATGTTTATTCTAAAAGAAATCTTGAAGTTATAGTATTCATTATTGTTTACGAAATTCTTTAAAAACTCATTTTGGCCACACACTAATAATAATCTTATTTACTTACTGAGCGTCGTCTCACCCCAATCATATTTTATTTCAGATAACTCTGAAGGACATGTCAGAAATCAGGCTTAACAAGCATGCGGGTGGGGATTAGAAAAATAAAGATTGATTAGAAATATTAGTATGGTTTCAGATATTTATGTTTGTGTAATTTTCCTTCTTTTGAAATAAATGATTGTAATATGGAATATTAGTGCTCTGGTTTAATAAAAATTGAGTTTATTTTGCTTCCGCTGTAAATTAGTAGTAAAAAGTTAATATCCCAGGCCCCTCGGGGTCGGGGTGTTACATTTGGTATCAGAGCAATAGGTTATAGGTTCTGTAGACTTTAAAGAAATAATTTTACTAGAGCATAGGATATAGGTTCTGCATAATCTAATATATATCAGAGCATAGGTATAAAATATGATTTGGGTAGGATTGGGTAGTTTAGAATATTTATTGTAGTTTGTTATATTATTATACGTTAATAATAGATTTATGATTTTAAAATAACATTTGATTATTATTTAAGGATTGATCCTAAAGATAGTAGCATTGGAGGAAATGAGATTTACGTGAAGGCTCCCAAGGATAGGTAATAATTATAAATTCTCTGAGAAAAATAGTAGTATTATTGAAGACACGTTAATTAATTTAAATATGTTATTTATGTTTGTAGAAACACGTACCCGTATTGATAATTCATAATTAATTGTCAAATGCAATTGATAATTTAAATTTTTTTTTTAATATATAAATATAATAATAATATCTGAGATTTAATTATTTTTACTGTTGTTATTTTCACTAAAATTATAAGAAATAACCTATTAGACCCTACTGAATTTAGAAGTGCTACACATACAAATAGATATGAGCAAACGGTCTATTATGAAATCTGAATTTACCCAAAATTTCTTTGCATGTATAAGTTGGATATGAATATGTATTTTTACATTACATATTCAGTTATCAACAAAACATTCAAGCTTAATTTAGGAATATATATTTTGACAAAATCTTTAATTTTTATTTTGTATTAGTATATAAGGAATTAAATATCATTTAAATATTACTTATTATATTTAAATTCAATATATATATATAATCCCTTAGCATGTGCAAGTTAAATATGTATATCTATTTTTTTTTTCCCATTACATATTCAATTTCCATCAAGTATCCAAGTTTAATTTAGGAGTACAAATTTTGATGAAAATTTTAATTTTGTATAACTTTCTAAAAGTTAATACAACTTAAAATTTTCTATATAAAAATATATATATATATATATATATATTTTTAATGAAAGCAATATAAAAATTTACTAATTTCCTTCAAATAACTAACCAATGTCAAATCATCAATCGGCTAAACATGCCCAACATTTATTTGATCTAATAATAATAATAATAATAATACTAATGTTAATGGAATATATATAAGGGGTACTCTTGTGGTTATAAAAAAAAAAAAAATGGGCCTCATAGGTGGAAATCATCGGCTATAGCTCACTTACCCCCGAAGCAAGGTCAGGGCATGAGACCACTTGGGCGTAGTGGGGATTCGAACCCGTGATCACATGGATGCACGGCCGGTTCCTTACCACTAGGCCACCCACCCAAGTGGTGATCTAAGGATGAAATTAATTATAGTTAAAGCATTAATAAAGATGTAAAAACATAAAAAGAACCTAGAGTTTGCAAATTTTGCAATACGTGTCACTCGCTCAATTTCCGCGACACATGTCGCTATCTCTCGATTTGTGCAAAACGCGTTGCTCAATATCTGTGACACGCGTCGCTCTCTCTCGATTCTTGTGACACACGTCGTTCTCCCTCGATTTGTGCAAAACGCGTTAATCGATATCTGTGACACGCGTCACCCCCTCTCGGTTCTCACGACACACATCGTTATCCCTCGATTTGTGCAAAATGCGTTGATTGATATCCATGACACGTGTCGCCCTCTCTTGATTCTCGTGACACATATCGTTCTCTCTCGATTTGTGCAAAATGCGTTGCTCGATATCCGTGACACACGTCGCTCTCTCTCGATTTCCACAACACGCGGTCATCCCCTTATAAAAAGGGTACGCCCTCCTCAAACTCTAAGCATCACAGTTTTCTATCATCTTGAACAATCACATTTATGTTTGTAGTGATTAGCTCTTCCCAACTTGTCTCTTAGTTGTCTCATTACTCGAAAATGTTGCCAAATCACCCAACTCCCGAAGTTGCTGAGAGCAGCACTAGATCGTTGATTCAAAGATGGAAACCCGGTAAGGCACAGCTGGAGATTCTAGAGGAGGTCTTCCACAACAGTCAAGGGGAACTCCCTTCAGTGGAGCAGACTATCTTGCTTGCAGCACAACTCCGACGGTATGGTTCAATCGAGCCGAAAAATATACGCTTTTGGTTTGAGAACCGTAGGCGTAGGCGGGGATCAGTTGGAGAAGCCACTATCTCAACTACTGCCCCAACAATTCTCCATATTACCTCCTCCGCCACTACCGACCCAAGTAGTGCCCCTGCCATTCTTCCAACCCTCTTCCCTATCGAGAATATTCCGGCTGTGAAACTTACAACTAATATCTCACCAATAAGCCATATCCCTTACAATGGCAATATCGCAGTCACCACACTAAGGGTTTCGGATAATGCTGGCCTACTTCACCATTTCAAGCAAACCCGATTCGCAATGAGACTCATATATGGGCCACCAATAACTCGGGAAGAGAGCAGCTCTTCCTCCTTCGCCGAACAAATGGGCGTCCTCTTCCTTTTTCCGACCCAAGCCGGCGACATTATAAGAGGTCAACTCTGCTAAGAAAGAACCCAAGCGGTTAGCAGTGACACCGCTAGTACTGCGATAGATGTTGATGTTGATCTAAGGCTCTAAAGGCCAGATCTCGTATATTTTTATTTATTTATAGGACATGTATAATATATATACATATATATAATTATCCTTTTCCACATCTTCTGAATTTCTTTTCCATTTCAACCACTATTAGACCGACGATTCACACTTCAATTCCCAAAATAAAATACTTCGTCAAATTGACTCTTAATCTATTCTAAGACTTAATTAAATCATTAATCGATTTACTCTTTCTAATAGCGCAAACCAGTTATACAGTACTCATTTTAAATTAGCAAATTTCGAGGACGAAATTTTTATAAGGAGGGGAGATTGTGATGACCCAATATATATATATATATATATATATATATATATATATATATGATTAAAGTACAATAATAATAAAATAATAAAAATAGTCATTAAGTTAATATCAATACAGAAGTGTTTTTCTGTAGGATCCTTGATTCCATGTTTGATGCCTAAGAAAGACCTTGTCTTAGCGAGTGCTCAGAGACCATTGCGGCTAAGTCGCTCCCTGGAGGTCGGCCTGGTCAAAATGGAATTTCATAGGATAAACAGGATAGACACTATTTGTATACGTAATAAGTATATATACATAAAATAGTGTTTTGACAGACATAATTTGTAGAAATACATAATAAGATGATAATAATATAGGTATCATATGTGGGGCCCACAAGACTATGTGGGGTCCATATGAGTCCCGGAGCCACAAGACACTGTTTATATACGTAAATGAGTACATAAAACAATGTTTTAACTGATATAATTTGAAGAAATATATGATAAAATAATAATAATATAAGTATCCTATGTGGGCCCCACAAGACTGTGTGGGGCCACATGAGTCCGAAACCGTATGAAGGTTTTCACAAGTCTCAAAACTATGCGGATGCATAAATCGTATAGAGTTATTGGAATTACGTACGATCCATTTAGGTCGCTAAATTGTGTGGGGCCCACAAGACTACATGGGGCCCACAAGACCATGTGGGCCCCACATGAGTTTTTAAAATTTAAATTTAATTCTTGTTCAAAATAAAATAAAATAAAATAAATACTAAATATAGTTTAAAATTAATAACAATGATAATAATAATGATTAAGAAAAATAATAAAATAATAAAATAATTAGTTTAGGTAATGGATTAATTAATAATGTAAGTAATTAATTAAAAATTTATTTAGTGAGAATGGTGGCAAGCACTCCCAAATGGCCTCCACTCAAGTTTAAAATTAATAACAATGATAATAATAATGATAATAATAATGATACTAATGATTAAGAAAAAATAATAAATAATAAAATAATTAGTTAGGTAATGGATTAATTAATTAGGTAAGTAATTAATTAAAAATTTATTTAGTGGGAATGGTGGCAAGCACTCCCAAATAGCCTCCACTCAACCCATACCTTGCCCATCCCTTGCCATTCTTTAATTTTTAAAAATTTTAATTTCACCAATCTCCCCACACTTTTATAAATTCTATTTCTTCCCCAAAATTTTCCTATAAATAGGGAGCTCTCAACCTTGATTTTTCACAACAATTTTCCAAGGAAGAGAAGGATTAGTGAGTGAAAGAATTTGTGGTGGAGAGAGAATTTTTGAATAAATTCTTAATCACCCACTTTTTCCGATCTCATTTCTTAAAGATAATTATTGTGTTCGTAGCACACAGTAAAAGAAGAAGGTAGTAAATTTTGATTATGTTAGTTTCTTTTTATTTTAAATTCATACCCGAGCTTATTTGTAAGTAAATTTTAATTATGTCAATTAGTTCCACAAAATTTTCATGAGTTTATTTTCACGCATATTTAATTATACCAGTTCTATCTTTAATATACTTGCATCTATTTTGGGTTAAGAAATGTTCCAATCCCCTCGGGTAAATTTTCAGCATTTCTTTCTATTCAAAAATAAAATTATATATATATTTTTTAACATAAAAATTGTGTGGCATGAGTTTATTTCTACGTTACATTTTTTATGTAAATATGAGTAAAGATAAGATTTTCACGATATTATTTTAAATTGCATAAATGATAATAAGATGATTTTCAAACCCCTTATGGCAACGAAAGTTCAAAGTTACAGATGCTCGGTACCGCAAGCTTAAAGTTTATACGGATCAGAGTGCACCCACACTGTTTACAGAGTGGTTATTTATGTTAGTGGATTTCTCCTGAGTGCACACCTGGTTTAAGTCCAGGACTTAATAAGGAAAATCTCACTTAAAGTTTACGTACGTTGATTTAGTTTGGTCGGCCAGCCAGCTAAGTCCAGTCTTCGGACCGCACAACCCAGTCATGGGGGTAAACATGACTTACGGCAAACAGGCCTAAGGGTGGTTTTTACAATATATGTTTATACATATTTAATTACGTGTACAAAGTTACTGATAATTTGAAGGAAAAGTGTAAGTTTACGTAAAAAGGATCATTTTGGTGCTTATATGACGATCTAAGGAAAACGTATAAGGAAAAGTATATGTATGTTTATCATTAAATATTTTTACAGTTTTAAAGTTAAAAGTTTAATTTAGCAGTTATAGTATATGATTTAAAAATTTACTGTTGAAATTGATGACAAAAGTTTTATGCAGAAATTGTTAAATTTATGTTTATTCTAAAAGAAATCTTGAAGTTATAGTATTCATTATTGTTTTACGAAATTCTTTAAAAACTCATTTTGGCCACACACTAATAATAATCTTATTTACTTACTGAGCGTCGTCTCACCCCAATCATATTTTATTTCAGATAACTCTGAAGGACATGTCAGAAATCAGGCTTAACAAGCATGCGGGTGGGGATTAGAAAAATAAAGATTGATTAGAAATATTAGTATGGTTTCAGATATTTATGTTTGTGTAATTTTCCTTCTTTTGAAATAAATGATTGTAATATGGAATATTAGTGCTCTGGTTTAATAAAAATTGAGTTTATTTTGCTTCCGCTGTAAATTAGTAGTAAAAAGTTAATATCCCAGGCCCCTCGGGGTCGGGGTGTTACATTGTCTATCCCTTTTCCACCTTTTTTTTGCAGGGCTACTAGTAGGTTATCCGCCGACTCATCTTTTCTCCTTTCACCCCTTTTCCTTTGTAGTTCGGGTGTGCCACCTCCTTCCCAGGCTTTCCCCCGAAGAACAGGCCATCCTGAAAGAGCTTCGTGTCCTTGGTGAACATGGTATTATCCTTCATGAGGAGCTGCTCCAAGAGCATGTCCTCGTGCAGTGGGGGATCAGCCCCGTTTCCTCAAGTATTTCCTCGCCCCTAATTTCATATATATATGTTCGGATATTGTCTCTATTGTTGGTGTTTTTACTCATTTTCCCTTTTATCCTTGCAGATATGAACTTCACTAGGTATGAATCTCTCATGGGAGAAGCCAGGAAGCAAAGGGTGAGCAGGAGTAGGAAGAAGAGAAGGGAGATCGAGGGAGAATCCTCCCAGAGGGATGCACCTGCCGTAGGTGATTCTGGCACTTTTACTGATGAGGTCAATGCTGCTCCTCCTCCGGTCCCACAAACTCATACTGAAGCGATTTTTCATGAGTCGACCCGTTCTGCCTCTGCTCTCCATCGGGCTGTACACTGGCTTTATTCTTCTCGCCTTGTACATAGTTTTGTTAACTGTTCCGTATTTTGTATTCTTTCTCAATTGGTGACGATGGCTCTAGCCCAGGAGGAGAAGGTTGCCGAGATGTACCGGCAGACCCTCGATGCCTGGGAGAAGTATGTTGTTGCTCAGAACGAACTGCGTGAGGACGAGGTCTGCGAGCGGGCTCTGCAAGCTGAGGTTGAGCACCTTCATAGGGAGGAATTACCTGCTAGAGAAGCGCTGCTGCTGCTACTGCCTCCCGAACTGCAATAAAGGAGTACAAAGACTCCAATCAGTTTGTCATTGATACCTCCAAAGCTTACCGGGTGGGATTCAGGAGGTACCGGGATCAAGTCAAGACCAAACATCCTGAGCTTCTGCTGGAAGGTGTGAGCTCTCAGTGTTATGGCAATGAGAGTCCTGAATCCGTGGAAGATATAGACGAGGATGAGGAAGGGGAGGAGGAGGAAGTTGGAGAGGGGAGTAAAGCCAATTAGCCTGTAGGAACTGAACTTGTAATAAGAATTTTTCAAACTTTATTGACAAAGTACAACTATTGTAATTGGTACTTTTATTATTACAATGTAAGAAGCACTTTTTAGGAATAGTATTTTTTCAACATATCCGAGTTCCATGTGTTCTTAATCTCTTTCCCCTCTACATCCTCCAACTTGTATGTCCCTGAGTTTATCTGGTTTATGACTTTATATGGACCTTCCCAGTTTGGTTTTAACTTGTGCGACCTTGGCTTCAATGGGTTATTTCACATCTTCCTCAGGACTAAGTCTCCTGGCTGGAAACTGTACTTTGACGCGATTGTTGTAGTACTTTGCTACCCTCTGCTGGTATGCTGCAACTTTTAAACTCGCCTGATCCTGTCTCTCTTCCAGTAGGTCTATTTCTGATTTGAGTTCTTCATTGTTGGTCTGCTCGTTGAAGTACTGCCTTCGCCAAGAGGGTATCCCTACCTTTGCTGGGATGACCGCCTCTGCGCCAAAGATAAGCATGAAAGGGGTTTCCCCTGTTACTGCTCTCTTGGTGGTGTGGTACGCCCATATGAGGGAAGGGAGTTCCTCTGCCCATCTACCTTGCATGGACTCGAGTTGCGTCCTCAGTCCGTGCAGTATGATTCGATTCATGTTCTCTACCTGTTCATTGCTCCGGGGGTGCGCCACTGACGCAAAGAGTAGCTTAATACATAGGTCCGAACAGAACTTTTTGAAGCGCTCGTTGTCGAACTGCTTCCCGTGGTCTGTAACTATCACCTAGGGGATGCCGTAACGGTAAACCACTGATATTCAGACGAAGTGCGTAATGTTCCGCTTTGTTATGGTGGCTAGAGGTTTAGCCTCTACCCACTTAGTGAAATAATCTATTGCTACCAACAAAAACTTTCTTTGACCAGTCGCCTGCGGTAAAGGTCCAAGGATGTTTATTCCCCACTGTGCGAAGGGGCAGGGACTAGTTAGAGAGGAGAGTAGATTAGAGGGTTCGTATGGTACAACTGCACATCGTTGACATCTGTCGCATCTCTTGACGAGCTCAACCGCGTCTTTCTTCATTGTAGGCCAGTAAAACCCCTGCCGCATGGTCTTGTGGGCTAGGGCCCTTCTGGCAAGGTGGTTTCCGCATACTCCTTCGTGGATTTCCCTTAGTACATATGTCCTTTCTTCATTATTTAGACAACGAAGGTAGGGCAGTGTTAGAGATCGTCTGTACAGCTCCCAGCCTATCAGCGTATATCTTGCTGCTTTCCTTCTCACTCTCCGAGCTTCCTTGTTGTCTTCTAGTACGGATCCGTCTTGGAGAAATAGGAATAAAGGCGCCCTCCAATCGTTCTTGTTGATTTCGGACTCTACTGAGTTAACTTTGTCTTCCTCGTATGAGGGTTTCCCTATTCGCTCTAGATAAATAGCGTCTTTCCATTCCGTACCGGTTGCTAAGGCCAATTTCGCGAGTGCGTCGGCCTTTTTGTTTTCTGCCCTTGGTACATGTTCTATATTGAACCGAATGAATGCTTTCTTGTATTCTTGGGCCTTAACGAGATATTTCTTCATTCTTGGATCCCTAGCTTCAAATTCTCCTTTCAGCTGCTCTACCACCAGCTGAGAATTACTCAATACCTTGATCTGTGCCACCCCTAATGCTTCTGCCAAGCGTAGGCCTGCCAACAAAGCGTCGTACTCCGCATTATTGTTGGTTGTTGTGAACTCCAGCTTCAATGCGAAAAGAGTTTCACTATCGTCTGGGGCCGAAAGGATGAATCCAGCTCCCCCTCCAACAGCGTTAGATGACCCATCAACATGTAGTGTCCATACGTCTGGCTTAGTAGATGAGTTGGAGAACCTTTATGTTGTAAAATCAGCTAGCACCTGGGCCTTTACAGCGGGCCTTGGTTGATATTGTATGTCGACGTCACTTAATTCAATTGACCATTTTGTCATCCTTCCCGAAATCTCCGGCCGCTGTAGAATTTGTCTCATCGGTAGGTTTGTTAACACAATTACCTTATAAGCTTGAAAGTAGGGCCTTAATTTTCGCGCTGCGCAGACGATGGAGAAAACGACTTTTTCCGCCTTGCCGTAGTTCTTTTCGGCTCCACTGAGCACCTTGCTAGTGTAATAAATGGGTTGAAGCTTCCTACCTTCTTCCCGAACCAGGACAGAGCTGACGGCATTTTCTGTGGATGCTATATATAGGTAAAGGTCTTCCCCATTCTTTGCCTTCATTAAAAGAGGAAGGGATTCGAGATATTGCTTGAGCAGTTCGAAGGCTTTGGCCTGCTCCTCCCCCTATTCGAATCCTCCCTTCTTTTGTACTGCTTTGAAGAAAGGTAAGCCTTTGTCCCCTGAGCAGGAGACAAACCTATTGAGAGAGGCTATCCTCCCTATCAAAACTTGGATCTCCTTTTTTATCCGTGGGGCCTCCATCTCCAGCAGCGCTCTTATTTTCTCTGGGTTTGCTTCTATACCTCTACGAGTCACCATAAAGCCTAGGAACTTTTCTGCAGAAACACCAAACACACACTTCGATGGGTTCAATTTCATGTGGTACCGGCGATGGAGTTTGAATGTTTCTCTCAAGTCTTTGTAATGTTGTCCTGCTACCAAGCTTTTGACCAACATGTCGTCCACGTACGCTTCCATTGTTTTTCCGAGTTGATTTTTAAAGATCCTGTTCACCAATCTCTAATATGTGGCTTCTGCATTTTTTAGCCCGAAGGGCATCACCCGGTAACAATACAAACCCCTTTCGGTGATGAAAGATGTTTTTTCTTTGTCTGCTCGACTCATGGGGATTTGGTTGTATCCTGAGTAAGCATCCATGAAGCTGAGGACTCGTGCCCTGAGGTTGAATTCACTAGCTGGTCGATTCGGGGAAGAGGGAAGCTATCTTTTGGGCACGCATTATTCAAGTTAGTAAAGTCTATGCAAGTGCGTCATTTTCCGTTCGACTTTCTTACTAGAACCACGTTGCTCAACCACTCCAGGTAGTCTACCTCCCTGACGAAGTTGGCTTGTACCAGCTTCGTCACTTCCTCATAGATTATTCTAATCCGCTCCTTTGCGAAGCTCCTTTTTTTCTGCTTCACAGGTCGGTGGTTGGGGTCGACCTGCAGCTTGTGCTCTATGACTGCAGGGTCGATGCCGGGCATGTCTGCGGCCGACCATACGAACAAATCAGTGAATTCATCTAATAGTTCGCTCAGCTCCGCTTTCAAGGTGTCGGGCAAGTGATTCCCGATCTGTATACTTCTCTCCTTGTGGCCGTTCAGTGGTATGTGCTTGATATCTTCATCTACTATACTAATCTGGGGATACTCTCCTCTTACTTCTAGATCTTCCACCGTTAGAGCTTCTCTAGCCTCCATCTTCCATTTCAGGGCCGTTACATAGCAACTCCGAGCAGCGGCCTCATCTCCCTTGGCAAATCCTATCCCTTGTGGTGTAGGGAATTTGACTTTGAGGTGATACGTTGATGTTACCGCCCGAACTGTGTTAAGGAAAGGGCAACCCAAGATGACATTGTATACCGAAGGTCGGTCGACCACCAGGAATTCTGTCAACGTCGTTACCTGCTGTGAGGTCGTCCCTATTGTCACCGGTAACATGATTATACCCAAAGGGTGAACAGTGTCTCCCTCGAATCCTACCAAGGGGGTCGAGACCGGCTTGAGTCGTTCCTTGCCGATCTTCATTCCAACCAGGACCGACCAAAACATGATGTTGGCCGAGCTCCTATTGTCTATTAGTATGCGTCTGACCATGTAATTGGCTAAAAGTAGGGAGAGCACTAATGCGTCATCATGTGGGTGCAGCATCCCTTCTTCGTCTCCGCTGTCAAAGGTTATGATGTCATCTTTTCTGTTTCGTTTGCTACTAGTTTCCCCCTTCTCTATCATCAGCACCTGTTTAGCATATCTTTTGCGTGCACTCCCGCTATCTCCACCAGCGGATCCTCCGAAGATCACCACAATTTCCCCTATGCCCTGATCTTCCTTCTCTTTTGCGCCATGCCTCCTCTGCTCGAGTGGTTCCCTTTGTGGGTTTTCTTTCTTTATAAACTTTGACAGATGTCCCCTTCTTATTAGGATTTCGATTTCTTTCTTCAACTAAATGCATTCTTCTGTGTCGTGGCCGTGATCCCTATGGAATGCGCATAACTTGGACATGTTTCGCTTATGTAGAGGCATTCGCATAGGTTCAGGCCATGAGATGTAGTCCTTCTTTTTTATCTGCACTAGTAACTTTGAGCGTGGTACATTTAGGGGTGTGTAGGTGGAGAACTTGTTGTGCTATCCTCTCATCTTTGGGCCTGTTTGTAGCGCACTAGTCTCATGTCTTTTTACGGATCTATAGGAGTCTCCAAATTCTCTGCTATTGTTTCTCATTTTTTGCTCTATGCGACTTCCTTTCGTATCCATCATTTCCTCCACGTTTATGTATTTCTATGCTCGGATCATTAACTCCCCCATATCCACCGGCGATTTTTTCCCTAGGGAGTATAAGAAGCTTCCGGGTTGGAGAGCCGTTGTCAAGGCGGCCAAAGCTACCCCCATGCCTAAGTTGCGGATTTCTAAGGTCGCTGTGTTAAATCGATGCATGAAGTTCTTTAGAGTCTCCCGCTCCCCTTACACCATACTCATGAGATGACTTGTTGTTTTAGCAACTCTCCGGCTACTAAGGAAGTGGCCGGTGAACATTTGCTCCATCTCTTGGAAGGAACCAATGGATCCTGGTCGAAGAGTTCGATACTAGTCTCTGGTAGTACGCTTAAGGGTGGTTGCAAAAGCTCGACACATGATGGCGTCCAGAGCCCCTTGCAACTGCATCAACATTTTAAAATTATCCAGGTGATCAATTGGGTCAGACAAACCTTCGTATCTTTCAAAGGTGGGCATCTTGAATCTACTGGACAATGGAAATTCCATGATTTCTTTGTTGAATGGCAGCTCTGAGGACCTTAGAGATGCTTCCCCATAGTAGGGCCTGGTTCTGTCCTCTTTCATCATTTTCTCTATATGATCTATCTTCTTGATTCTTTCTTCAAGCTCTGTGGATCTTTGTTGGTTGACGTCCATGCTATTTGCATCTTCTACCTTCTTGTTGAGGTGAATTTTCTCCTCTTTCTCCACTGGTTTGTTAGCTTGCTTGTCTACACTAGGATTCTCTTGCGGTTGGAGGAGGACGTGCCCTTCTTGACTCTTTTGTTGTAAGAGTTGGTTAAGCATGTCCTTCATTTCCTTCTGGAAAGTAAGGAACTCCTCCCTACTGACACCCAATGACTCTGCGGGCGTGGATTGGATGGATTGGGATGGTTCTTTTGTAGTAGGGAAGGAGGTAGAATTGCGTGAGGTCGACATTGCTGGAATGTCGAAAGTCGAGAGCAAGATAATATCGCCTCCTAAAAGCAGGTTCCCACAGACGGCGCCAACTGTTGCGGGGTAAAAATAGTAAGGATGCTCCTTCGACTCCCGTTGACCTGAAAGAGGAAGAGAAGAAAGGCTTGGAGGACCTGGGGTGTACTCCGGGGGATCACTCCGATGCCTAAATAAGAGGAATGCTTTTAGAGAGGCTGAATGCAACAGTATAATTGTGTTGAATGACTTGCTTTTGCCTTTTTTCCAAATCCCTTCTTATAGGGGCTTGAGTTGACCGCTGGTTGGTTCGGATTTATTGCACGGGGGTGTGAATCGCTCTCCAGCAGTAAGTGCGTGCATCTATTACTTGGTTATTAAGGCCATTAGCGTGGATCTCTCATTCTCTTTATTGGGTTGGAGCTAATCACTCGTCAGAATGTCAGACCCGGAGAAAGTGCGAGATAGGCGTTGACCTGCCCTCATTAGCTAGTTTATTTTGGGCATATCAATATTTGTATTTTTATTTATATCAAAGTTTTATTATTTTTATTTTTTTAGATTTCCTAATAAAATGCATTCATGTAATTAATGTTATAGTGTAAACTCACACTAGTGCAATGTGTATATATATAAGAGGATTCAGAAATTAAAGCAACATTAGTATATATATGCGAATCCCATCGATGCTCTTATTCTACTTACAAATCTCAAGACATTAATTATGCAGTGAGAAGAGAAGCGTCGAGATCTCTAGTGATGTTGAGGGCAAGATCCAAGTAGGCATGGGGATCGGGAGCATCCTCGTTGAGTTTCTCATATTCTAGAGTCCATTTGGCAATCCCACCCTCGCCCTTCGGGATAACCTTGAGGATGACACTGTAGGCTTTGTAGTACTTAAGAGGATCACCCTCGACCACCACCAATGTCACCATCCTGTTTTTCTCATCCACCACCACTTTCTCCTTTGCTGTCTCCACTTTCCCGTCTACCATATATAAAAACAGAGCATTAATTAAATCAACTATCAAAAATCCACTGCATACAGATATGAATTCAAAATGTTCTAGAAAATGTTGACGGGGTATATATATACATATATATAATATGAAATCATGTATAGGAGACTCAGCCAATATGTTGGTTCTTTATCAACATATAGGAATTTTTATTGTCAAAGCCATGGAGTGATGGCATGTATATATGAATTGGTAATCTCCCCTATGATCAGTTTTTGAAATTTTGCATCAAACAATGAGAAGGAAATTTAATTTTTATATATAGAAGGTAGCGTCATTGGTGGTCGAGATATGGGTTTATCTCGTTGAAGTAGAGTAACACCGCACAGAGAGTCATCATCCGATTATATATTAGAAGAGATAACACTTGACACAGCAAGTTGTACACATATTATCTTGTGAAATGGTGGGAGGTATTTATATTTATTTGGTAGCTAAGAATGAAATAGAATATAATGACATTTGTTTCCACAATTTTATAAATTCATCATATATTAATATGCGGTACATAAGAATAGAATCAAATAAAAAATTTATTTATAATAAATTTGAAAATTATGAAAATTAAATTCATTTCATTTATTCCATTCAAGAAAGCTAATTTAACTAGAAAAATATGTCTCGATTAGTAAATTTACTTCTGAACTTTTATCTATTTTAATTGTCAAGGAAACACCTAAAAGAAACTAAACTTAAATATTAATTATTATAATAACTATAGTAGATATATATCTGCTGGATGCATGAAATCATTTTGACTTCTTTAGAATTAAAAAAAAAATTAAAAATGAAAGGATACATTTTCCTATTTGTTTATCAAAGTGAGGAAAAATAAAATACGTAACATATTAACAAACAGAAATTTCATTTTATGAGTTATTCATATTTATTTGTTAACTTTATTTACATGTGATTTTTTAAATTTTTATTCATATTATAATTTTTGTTTGAAATGATATTTTATGCAGAAAATATATAGTCTTGTTTTCCTTTCTTTGTCTTTTTCTAATAAATTATTGTTCCACAGTGTGACGAAAAATAATATAAAGATCAAAGATGGAGGTCTATCTGTAGAGTGCATGGCGAGTTGGACGAGGACGCAACAGTGTCGCAGTTCTCTGCCGCCGCGTCATCGGAAGAAGAAAAGATTTCTTCCGGAGATGAAGATGGACTTGTCCCAGAACGCTCAAAATCTCTAAAAACTATCAGCCATAAGGCCCATCGCATCAATTTTCTTTTCTAGTAGATACTTTTTTGAAGAATTAAGTATTTACTATTCCCCCTCAAAGAGGCACTCGATCAATTAGAAATCCGACCGTTAATCCCCCCATCCATGTCCTTTCTTATCTCTAAGACCACTGTATATGCTTGTATATGTACAGAGAGGATATGAAAATAGATGGGCATATATGAATGAATGAAGGAAGGAATGAACTATGAAGTAGGTACCAGCAACATAGGTCCACTGCTTGATAGAGCCTTCGGTTTCCCACCCGCCTTGGTGGAGATTGATGTTGTGAACTCTGGCAGAGCAGTTGGGGAGGTGGTGCATCTGCCGCCTAAAGATGTTATAGAACTTGTCAGCCGGAGACTTGATCTCTGCTTCAACCTCCAGCTTCTCTGCAAGACCACCCATCGATCTTCTTCCAATATTTCTCAGGTAGAGAATACTCCAAAGTGAGGAAGGGGATGAAACAGCGTTAAGCCACACACAATATATGGTGGAGGCGGGATAATCTTGGGGACGCATGGAGTTGGCGTATAGCTAGCTTGGTAATTTGGTAGGACCTTATTCGGTCAATTCATGACGCCACACAATATACCATATGGGTTGAACACAAGGCTCACAATTTTATTATTATTATTCTTTTTTTGGGTGTGTTTTTTGAAGTATAAATAATTCACTGTATTTAAGATAAGGGTAGTGAAAGACTTTTTGAATTTGGAATCTTGATAGTTTTTCGATCAATGGCTTGTAAGGCCTTTTTTACGCATCACTCCTATAATTAAGTAATTTTTTAATTCATTTATATATAAAAAAAGGATTGTAAAGTGCACAAAGCTTCCACGTATGCGAGATCTAAAAAAGGGACAGACCACAATGGGTCTATAATACGCAGCCTTACTTTGTAAAAATTCTAAACCTATCTGCCTCTAGACCTCCCACGAACTAGGCGTGTGACAACCCAAATAAAAATAGAATTTAAATAATAAAAAAGAAAGAAAATTATCAGAGGACTCGTCGACGAAGTCAGGATTCGTTGACGAGGATATAAGAAAATTCTTCGACGAAGACTGAATTTCATCGACGAGAAAATATCGAGAGAGGTTTTGAGCCGACTGAATTTCGCCGATGAGGACTGAATTTCGTCGATGAAATTATTAAAGGATCCATCGACGAATGATGTGGCTCGTTGACGAATCCTCTGTTCTATAAATATCAAAATCCGAATTTTTTTACTTCACAGTTAAGCAAACTCTCTTCTCTCTCTCTCTTCCATTCGGCCCTCTCTCTCTCTCTCTCTTCGATTTTGGGCCGGATTTACGCCGGTTCAACAATCCGAAGCTACCACGACACTCCTGAGGAAATTCTCTCCAAATCTACCAGAGCGAATCGTTGGTGGAAGCAAGTTGGAAATCATCCCTAAGTTGAGGTAAGACTTTTTAAGTCAAATTTGATCTTACCGTAGTTATAGGAAATGATGTACACGTAGAAATACTGAAGTTTAGTACTGGGGGTTTTCATTTTCAGGGTATTGATCAGGAAATTCTACGGGTGTTAGATTAGGATATTTTAGGGGCTTTCTCAGTAGTCAGGTAAGGGAATAAACTAAAGCAATTATTTTTATGCAAACTATCATTATTTATGAGGAAAGTTATTTCCTGAAAAGTATGTGTTATATTTGTAAATTACGAAAGAAAGGTACGTTTGAGAAAAATACCGCTATTATGTTGAAATGTATATATATGTATGAAATGCCATAAATTATGATTTTTAAAATGCAATGCATGGTTTTTTTACAGCAATTGTGTGGCATGAGTATTATTTTACATGGAAGAATATCATGATATGATAATGATATGAATGGAATATGTTTTGAGAAACTATAGAAGAATACAGTACCTAATGATGTTGAGATGCATGATAAATTGATTATTTTCATAATGATATGTATGAGATGTTCGGCGCGAGGCCGTAATTATGAAATGTTCGGCACGAGACCGTAATTATAAAATATTCGGCACAAGGTCGTAATTATGAAATGTTCAGCACGAGGCCGTAATTATGAAAGATGTTATAATATCACGTGTTATATGTTATCAGAATTCGGATGTTAGTTTAGTTCAGTTTCAGGAGCTCGATATCGTAGCTATATAGATCAGATATCTATGCTCAGATTAGTGCTAACCACTCCACGAGGGGGTGGGAGATGTATAGTCGATGTGGCTTTCAGTAGAGCGTGAACGTCCACCTAACAGTTCGGACCAGGGTGTGGCGAGCCCATCGTACTTACAGACATATTTGATTCGGCAGTGGTTGGCCAGCCATTGTCGGGTCCCTCCTTCGGACTACACAACCTGTCATGGGAGGTAATACATGACATTAGCTAGCTATTCATTCTAGGTATATTTTCAGTACTATCAATTATAACAGATGTTTTATGTACGATATGACTTATTAGCAAATATGAAAGCATGTGATTATTTAGTACAATATGATGAACGTTTACAGAAATATGAAATGTACTGTATATGTATAATTGCCTTAAATGTTAATGTTGCCACACAGATGTATATAGTTTATTTTCCCTTACTAAGAATTGTCTCACCCCCGAAGTAAATTAATTTTTCATGAGTCCCTGAGAGACCGGCAGGTCATGACCGCCGTTGAGTCAATGATACATTACCCCGTTAGGAGGGTAAGCAACGTACTAGGATCAGAATTGTTTTGGTTATAGGATCCTAGATGTATTTTGAAATATTTTGGAAGAATGTAAATAAATACAGTATTTTGGGAATGTAGATAATTCTGGTATTATGTTTTATGGTTGGATGATTAAGATTTTATATTTACTGCTGCTTAGGTTTCCACTGTGATTGACAGGTGTTCCCGTTACCCACGGGTTCGGGTTGAGATTATTATTATTTATGTTTATTATGTGATATGTTAAGACGGTCGTTGCACGGCGTCCCTCCTTCAATAGCTTTGCACAATGCCACAATCCTCTCTCTCTCTCTCTCTCTCTCTCTCTCTCTCTCTCTCACACACACACACACACACACACACACACACACACCAAGCATGCTTTGTCCTTCATCCTCATAATGAATGTTCTAAGTTTTCTTCACAATCCTCTATATGTGTGTTTCTTGGTTATGGTGATGGACAAAAAGGATATCGTTGTTATGATCCAGAAACACAAAAACTTTATATTTCTTGTCGTGTTACCTTTCTTGAGCACATTCCATTCTTCTCTATTCCAACAGATCCTAACATCTTAAATTAGTCTGACATTGTAAATATTGATCCATTTACTTGTGATATTGATTCAGAGTCTTCTCCAGTTGCTCCCATTTCTTCTACTTGTCCTTCATTTTCTTCTACATGTACAAATTTCCCATCCTCCTTGGTGAACTCCTCTTCATCTTCTAATCATACAAACCCTGCATCTTCTCGTTATCCAACGCGACTTTGTAAGACCCCTTCTCATCTTGATTCATATGTTCTTATGTCTAATTCTCTTTATTTTTCTAGTTTTGCTACTTTTTTAATTTCTCTTCATTACCACTGTCAGCCTGCTTCCTACAAAGAGGCAGCTCTTGGTTCTCTTTGGCAATACGCTATGAATGAAGAACTTGCTATTATGGATAAGACTAGTACGTGGGAGTTGGTACCTCTTCTTCTTGGTAAAATGGTAGTGGGATGTCACTGGGTCTACAAGATCAAAATTAAGTCAGATTGTTCTGTTGAAAGATGTAAGGCCCGATTGGTTGCAAAAGAGTTTACTCAACAAGTTGGTTTTGATTATAAGGAGATATTTACACCAATTTCTAAGAAGACATTTGTACGTACTTTCATTATAGTAGATTCTATTAACCAATGGAACCTCTCATAGTTAGGTGTCAAGAATGCCTTCCTAAATGGGGATTGATCTCAAAGAGGAATTTTATATGTCCCCACACCCTTATGTTCCTCATCATCCAGGGGAGGTTTGTAGGCTAAGAAAAGCTTTGCATGGTCTTAAACAAGCTCCTAGGGCTTGATTTGAGAAGTTCTTTGACATGATTTGTTCTTTTGGCTTCCGCTCAAGTGATCATAATTCTGCCTTATTTACCCATTCTACATCCGCTGGGCGTATTATTCTCCTTCTTTATGTAGATAATATGATTTTAACTGGAAATGATACAGATGGGATTGCACAGTTGAAATCAAAGCTTCACCACCACCTTGAAATGAAAGATTTGGGACCCCAGAGATACTTTCTTAGCATTGAGGTAGCCTATTCTCCTAAAGGTTATCTCCTCTCTCAATCTAAATATGCAGCAGATGTCATTCAAAAATCTCGTCTTAATGATACTCGAACTATAAACACTCCTCTTGAACTCAATGCTCATTATGCTTCTTCTGATGGGGTTCCATTTGCGGATCCAACTCTATATCGTACTATTGTTGGCAGTCTGGTTAATCTCTTCATCACTCGACCTGATATTACATACGTAGTTCATATTGTGAGTTAGTTTTTTTCCTCTCCCACTACAATCCATTGGGCTGTTGTTTCTCTGTATCCTGTGTTATATCAGCGGGACATTGTATCAGAGTATATTACTCCCTTCTACATCTACTTTAGAACTTCGTGCTTATTTTGATGCTGATTGGACGGGAGATCCTACAGATTGCAATTCCACAACTAGTTTTTGTATTTTTCTTGGTGACTGTCTCATTTCCTGGAAAAGAAAGAAGCAATTTTTAGTTTCTCATTCTTTTACTGAGGTTGAGTATCGTGTCATGGCTTCAACTACTATTGAAATAGTTTGGTTGCGTTGGTTACTTGCTGACATGGGTGTCTTACTTGCTCAAACCACTCCTATGTATTATGACAATACCGGTGCTATTCAGATTGCTCATAACTCTGTCTTTCATGAACGCACTAAGTATATTGAAATTTATTGTCATCTCACATGTCATCATCTTAGCTAATTTCTTCACAAAGTCCCACACTATTAGTTGTTTCCAGTTTCTACTCGACAAACTCTCGATACTTCTTGGTGTGCCATCATGAGTTTGAGGGGGATATTAGATAATATATTTTAACGAGGGACATTTTAGTCTGTGTACATATATATATATTAGGTTTAGGTTTATTCTATTATGTATTTTCTATGTATTGTTGTTCTGCAACTAATTGAACTTTGGATGGCCTGCATGCGGCCTCTCTCTCTCTCTCTCTCTCTCTCTCTCTCTCTCTCTCTCTCTCTCTCTCTCTCTTTGTAATTGTATCTTGCATGGAAGTATGAACGTTTTTCAGACGGATTAATCTGCCGGGCATATTTTTTAGTTTTCTAACATTTATATAAAAAATTCAAAATAAATTTCTATTATCTTTTATCTTTTTAATATAAATAAATTTTTTTAAAAAATTGAAAAATAAACTCTACACATAGCGGTCTCCTTATCATCTAATAAATGTCGTAAGAGTTTAAATCCCACAAATTGCACAAGAAAAAAATGCAGATGATAAAGGGAAAATTGAGTAACTTGGTGCTTGTACTTGCGTTAGTCATTGTAAATATTTGTTTCAAATATTAAATAAATTGTACGATAAAAAATAAAATAAAATAAAATAAACAGAGAGAAAATTAAATGATAAACTACCCTGGATCACTTCTTCTTTTTTTTTTAACTATCAATTCACTCTTGGCGTAAAGATAACTTCACTTTTTTCCCTCTATGCATTCAAGATTTTTAACATCTCCTATTGACCTAAGCATTAGAAAGCGATTATCAAATTTCATTTGGGCATGATTCTGCTTAACAAGCCCTTATTTAAAAGTACTACTCGAGCATTGTAACTCAAAGATTCCATTTTCATATTAGCTATCTGCTTATATTGTCAAAATATGGGTTGCTTTTTTGCTTTCATCACTACTCCCTTAAAAGAAAAATTTACGGTGCCACAATTTTTGGTGACAATCATTTTTGTCATTAAATTAAATTTCCACTAATATTGGATAAATTATTAGATGCACCGAATATATATACAGGGTCTAACTTGATTTCATCATGTGTATTAAAAATTGCCTAATTTAATTATATACACACACATAACAAAATCAAGTTAGATCAAATCTATACACCTGGTTTATCTAATACTTTTTCCCAACTTTGAATCTTCCTACCAAAAATCTCTTCATGAACTTCTTAATGCAAAATTAAGATTTTCTTTTTAATCCAATACAAATGGGGACAATTCTTTACTTTGTAGAGTAAAAAATTGTGTCTAAATTAGTATTTGCGGTTCTCATAATAAATATTTAAATTTGAAACTTTAGAGTTTGAGCTTTAAATTGGAGCAAATACCACATAAAGCCATATTAAGTTTTATATAAATGTTTAAATTTAAATTTGAAGTTTGAAATTCATATTTCCAAACACAATCCAAGTGTATTATTTACACTAAATTCTTGGTATACTATTAAATCTCTTTCCATTTGATAAATAGGGTTGTCCTTAAAATGAAATATCGACTGATAGTTAAACATATTTAATTAGATTTACAATCCTCCAAAAGTTTATCAAAATATTTAAAGTTTTTTCTTAAAGTTCAATTGTAGTTTACTTAAACTCATTACAAAATTAATAATTGTCCCTGTTAGAAAAAGTTAGACAAACAAGCAACAAATGATTCATTCATATGATGTTGACTTTTTAGTAAGAAAAGGAGACAAAGTCAACCATATGGATGAACAAGTTAGGAAGTGTCTGCACAGCCAGTTGGATCTAAACGATCGGATGGTCATTTCTCATCCGATTGAACATCACTTTTGATAGATTGTTCATGACTCATTTTTCTTCTTTCTGGTCAATCTAATTTTCATTTGAAACTTTGTAACTTTGGTTTCATGGCTTAGACAGCAGCCCTATTGCTGTTGCAACTTTAGAATTGGGGGTGCCTGTGTAGTCAACTTGATATAAACGATCATATGGTGATTTCTTATCCATCCAAAAAATTTTGTAAGCTATAGCAACTTTAAAAAAGATTGAAATTCAACAATTACAAGATATCATATTAGTATTTAAATCCATATAGGTTCTGATATGAATTCCAATTATGTGAGTCCTATTAGATAATTCTCAAACAAAAGTATTCAATTCTCATTTCATACCTTTCTTATCTCTTATAAGATTTGAACCCAAGACATTTCATATGAAACTCTCGAACTTCCATTTCTATATGTGCTTTAAAAACCATTAAAGATTATTATGATTATTTTGTTGAATGACTCTGTCTAATAATAAAATGATTATAAAATGAAATTTTCATTTTTCATAAAGACAAAAGAACTATTATCATAAAATGAATGATAATATAAAAAAATTATTAATCAGTAACTTGAAATAGATTAAAAAAAAAATTGTTTTGACCTTAAACTTATTCAAGAAAAAAGGCATTTTAAGAATAAAAAAGTTGCAAATTAAAACTTGCTTTAAGTTTCTTTATTTGACAATGTTATATATACATTTATAGTTTAGGTCAAAGCCCGAGGGCGAGTGCTTCTTTTGGCCACAACCACGACCAAGTTGAGAGATGGGACGGTGGAATTGGTAGGAAGTTGGCACTGAGATTTCTTATTTAGTTCTTGCATGCATTACGAAATGTTTTACATATTTTGTTGTGCTTTGTGGTTTGAGCTCTTCCGATATTTTGTAAATAGTTTGGAATCTTTAGATTGAGATTTCTTACACTTAAATTAAATTTTAGTAAAAATGTACATCAATGATTTGCGCAATACTTCAATAAAAGCTTTTCATATAAAATAAGAGTTGACTTTTATTGATTTATTGGTAGAATGTGATAGTGAGTTTTTTTTTTTAATAAAAATATTTAATAAATTGTAGAGAGCGTGGATTTGGCTTTTGCGTGGAAGAATTGAAAAACTATTGTGTAATTCTCATATGTCCTCTTCCGCCAATTGAAATCTTCAACTAGTGCACATACAAGCCCATCACCATAGGTGAATGTGTAAGGGTTGACATATTTAAGTTTTGGCATATTTAAGTTTGTATGGGTAATTTTTAAAATTACTTACTATTGCGAGATAAAATGGTGATGACCTGCGATGTTACTCTCCGACTTCCAATGACTTGAAAAGGATGAAAACAAAGCAAGTTTGGAGGACCCGGGGTGTACTTCGGGGGGTCACTTCGATGCTTAAGTCAGGGAATGCTTCCAAGAGGTTGAATGCAATAGTAAGATTGGGTTAAGAGTTTGTTATCTTGGTTTCTTTGCATCACCATTCTTTATAGTGGCGAGCTTTGTCCCTTGGGGTGATCCGTCATTATGATGCGGGGGCGTGGATCACTCCAAAGGTTTAAAGCGCCAGCGTGGATCTCTCCCTTCATTATTAGATTAGAGTTAATTGCTCTTACCAGAGGATTTGACTTGGGTAGTAGTTGTAGGGTTTTGACTTCCTTTTATAAGCTTATATATTTAGGGCATATCAGTTGTCCCCCCTAGTTTCGAAGTTTTGAACAATGTTCCCAAAGTTTGAAAGTTTGTTCCTGTTGGGTTTTTGTGGAGGCTAGTTGTGTTTGATTTGGATCATGATCCAATCCCAGGTAATGATGCATAGTTTCTTAATGGAAGATTTCTTACTTGGGCATAGTCCATGGAGCGAAGGATGAGCCTTTTGGGGGTCCCCCCTGAGATTTTTTTTTTAACATCCTCTTCAGCTACTTCTTTGTCTACAGCTTGTCGAGTCGAATTTAGGGTGTGCTCGACTTACCCAAGCTGATCTTGTGGCACTCTTGGCTTTGCCGAGCTGAACTCGAGGGGGCATTGGCTACTTTGAGCTAAGGTGGAGGTGAACAAGGCTTTGCTGAGCCGATTTGCCAAGCCAGATTTTCGTTGAGTATTTGTGTCAAGCTGCTCGTGTCGAGCTATTTTTGTTAAGCTGTCCTTTGTGGGCAACTTTTGTCGAGCTACTCTTCAAGGCAATTCTTGCCGAGCTATTTTTGCTTAGCTGCCCTTCGTGGGCAATTTCTGTCGAGTTGCTCTTCGTGGGCAACTTCTGCTGAGCTACTATTCAAGGAACTTCTTGCCGAGCTACTCTTCGTGGGCATCTTCTGCCGAGCTGCTTTTTAGAGCACTTTTTGCCGAGCTATTTTTGTCAAGCTGCTCTTCAAGGCACTTTTTGCCAAACTGGTTTTTCCGAGCTGCTCTTCGTGGGCATCTTCTGTCGAGCTGCTCTTCAAGGTACTTCTTGCCGAGCTGTTTTTTCCGAGCTGTTTTTTCCGAGTTGCTCTTCGTGGGCATCTTCTACCAAGCTGCTCTTCAAAGCACTTTTTGTCGAGTTGTTTTTGCTGAGCTGCTCTTCAAAGCACTTCTTGATGAACTATTTTTCCGAACTGGTTTTGTCGAGCTGCTCTATGGAGCAATTTTGACGAGTTGTTGCTCCACGACTTTTTTGCTGAGCTCTATAGAGCAATTTTACCAAGTTGCTTTATGGAGCAATTTTCCCGAGCTGTTGCTTCAATGCTTTTGCCGAGTTGGTTTTGCCAAGCTACTCTACGGGGTAATTTTGGCGAGTTGTTGCTCCATGGCTTTTTGCCGAGCTGCTCTATGGAGTTATTTTGCCAAATTGTTGCTCCATGGCTTTTTGGCGAGCGGCTCTACAGAGCAATTTTACCGAGCTGCTCCATAGAGCAATTTTGCCGAATTATTGCTCCAAAGCTTTTGTCAAGCCAGTTTTGCCGAGCTGCTCTATGAGGCAATTTTGGCGAGTTGTTGCACCATGGCTTTTTGCCGAGCTGCTCTACATAGCAATTTTACTGAGCTGTTGCTCCATAACTTTTTGCTGAGCGGCTTTATAGAGCACTTTTACCGAGTTGCTCTATGGAGCAATTTTGCCAAGCTGTTACTCCCAAGCTTTTACTGAGCCAGTTTTGCCGAGCTGCTCTATGGGGCAATTTTGGCGAGTTGTTGCATCATGGTTTTCTTTTTTTCTGAGCTGCTCTATGGAGCAATTTTGCAGAGCCGGTTTTTCCAAGCTGTGCTATGGAGCAATTCTGCCGAGCTGTTGTTCTACAGCTTTTTGCCGAGCTGCTTTTACCAAGTTGCTCTATGGAGCAGTTTTGTCGAGTTGTTGCTCCACGAATTTTTGCCTAACTGCTCTATGGAGCAATTTTGCCAAGCTGCTCTATGGAGCAATTTTGTTGGGTTGTTGTTGTACGACTTTTTTCCGAGCTGATCTCTGGGGCATTTTTGCCGAGCTGCTATTTGGAGCATTTTTTCCTAATTTGCCTAATGATTTGTGCTCATTTCTTGGGCTTGATGGCCTTATAAGTCGTGCTCGTTAGTTGGGTCTGTTCCGCCCAATGTGCTGTGCTCATTTGTTGGGCTGTCTTCTGGCCTCACGAACTTTGCTTGTCAGTTGGTTCGATCTCGCCTAATGAGCTATGCTCACTTGTTGGGCAATCTTCTAGCCTCACGAGCTTTGCTCGTTAGATGGGCCGATCTAGCTATGCTCATTTGTTGGGCAGTCTTCTGGCCTCATGAGCTTTGCTCATCAGTTGGGCCGACTCTTCTTCGCCTAATGAGTTGTGCTCATTTTTTGGGCTGAAATCGAGTAGCCTAAGAGATAATACAGTTATAGGTATGTATGCAAAATTTGATAATTTAATAAAGGCACCCAAAATGTTCGAGTACATGACTAACTGAGATGCAATTTTATGGAACAATTTTCTTGGGCATGCTAGATTAGGTTAGAACCCCTTAGGGCATTGGTATGCGAGACATCTAGGGGAGTGTAGGACCGGAACTTGCTTGTATATCCTAACCCCCTAGAGCTGCTATGCAACTTGTTACTCTCTTGCCCCTTCCCTATTTTAGAGGCCTCCCCTATATCCTTCGAACTCTTTCTCTTCAGATAAGTTCGCTCTCTTCTTGTGTCTATTACCTCTTCCACATTAATATATTTTCGCACTCTTCCCATCAGTTTCCCCATGTCAGCTGGGGGTCTCTTTCCTAGAGAAGAGAGAAAGTTTCCCAGCTGAAGGGCCGTGGTTAGGGCTGCGAACGCCACTCCAATGTCAAGGTTGCAGATCTCCACGGTCGAGGTGACGAAGTGGTGCATGAACTTTTTTAGTGTCTCCCTTTCTTCCTGAACCATGTTCATCAAATGAGCCGACGTTTTGACGATTCTCCAACTACTGAGGAAATGGCTGGTGAAATGCTGCTCCATGTCCAAGAAAGAACCAATTAATCCAGATCGTAGGGTTCGGTACCAATCTCTGGAACTACCTTTAAGGGTTGCAGCAAATGCCCGGCACATGATGCCATCAGGTGCGCCCTGCAATTGCATCAACACCTTGAAGATGTCTAGATAATCGACTGGGTCAGACAAACCCCCATACCTTTTAAAGGTTGGCATTTTGAATTTTCTGAGCAGCGGTACCTTCATCACTTCTTTAGTGAATGACGACCCTAAGGATCTCAGAGAGGCTCCCTCGTAGAAGGGTTTGGTCCAGCCTTCTTTCAACATCTTCTCAATTTGGTCTATCTCTTTAATCATTTCTTCCAACTTGGTCGATTTTTCTCGTTGACTCTATGCTATTCGCGTCCTCCCCCTTCTTAGTGAGGTTAATTTTTTCCTCACTCTCGTTTAGTTCCTCTGCTTTCTTAGGTGGGTTAGGGCTAACCTGTTGTTGGTGGGGGACATGCTCTTCCTGATTCCTTTGCTGCAAGAGTAGGTTGAACATATTCTCCATCTTCTTTTGGAAGGCAAGAAATTCCTCCCTAGTGACTCCTGAATGTTCTACAGGTGTGGAGTGGATGGACTGAGGTAATTCTTTTCCAGTAGCAGGTCTAGAGCTAGAGTCGTGAGTGGTTGACATTATTTGAATGTCGGAGGTCGAGAGCAAGATGAGTACCTCTCAGAAGGAAGTTTCCATAGATAGCGCTAACTGTTGCAAGATAAAATGGTGATGACCTGCAATGTTGCTCTCCGACTTCCGATGACCTGAAAAGGATGAAAACAAAGCAAGCTTGGAGGACCCGAGGTGTACTCCGAGGGGTCACTCCGATGCCTAAGTCAGGGAATGCTTCCAAGAGGTTTAATGCAATAGTATGATTGGGTTAAGAGTTTGTTACCTTGGCTTGTTTGCATCACCTTTCTTTATAGTGGTGTGGTTTGTCCCTTGGGGTGATCCGTCATTATGACGCGGGGGCGTGGATCACTCCAGAGGTTTAAAGTGCCAACGTAGATCTCTCCCTTCATTATTGGATTAGAGTTAATTGCTCTTACCAGAGGATTTGACTTGTATAGTAATTGTAGAGTTTTGACTTCCTTTTATAAGCTGATATATTTAGGGCATATCACTAACAAAAATTAAGCATCGAAATATTTTCAATTATTCTCTTAGGATATTTGAAAGCCAAGTAATCATAGTGTTGAAGATTTAACCACCAAGTTGTCCAATTTAGCTATTGAAGGTCGAACTTGGGTTAGACCTAAATTGTTTGATCAAGTCCTCCAAAGGATAAACGAATTGAAATGCCAAGACCCATTTTAGTTGATGAAGGGGAAAAGAAGGAATATCTACACCTAGTTCATGTAATAGATAAGGAGTTCACTTTTATTGGAATTGCATCGTATTAAGTAGTTTTACTAATAGTGTGTATGCTGTTCTGCAAATAACATTAAAGTTCAAATTTGAGTTAGATAAAATAAGTAGCATAAAGTCTATAGGCCTACTAGAAAATAAAAAACGTTTCCTCATGTCTATATTTAAAAAAAAAAAAAAAGACATCATGAATCTACACAATAATCGATACAAACATCCAATTTGTTGTGGAATCATATGAAAATATTACCATTTTTAGGACATGTTTTGTTTTTTCAAAATTTGAAAAATCACAATTTAAGTCTAAAGAAGGTTTTTGGAGACGGAAAATGTGGGGGAGTGCAGAAGGAGGATCTCCAGAGGTCACCCTCGAGACTTCCATGGGGCCTGTCACCGTCGAGCTATACTACAAGCACGCTCCGAGAGCTTGCAGAAACTTCATCGAACTCGCCCGCCGGGGCTATTACGACAACGTTAAATTCCACAGAATCATCAAGGACTTCATAGTGCGAGGAGGGGATCCCGCTGGGACAGGAAGGGGTGGAGAATCCATGTATGGTAAGACGTTCGAGGATGAGATAGAGCGCGAGTTGAAGCATACTGGAGCTGGTATTTTATCCATGGCAAATGCAGGTCCAAGTACAAATGGAAGCCGGTTCTTTATTACCCTGGCTCCCACTCACTCACTGGATGGAAAGCACACAACATTTGGAAGAGTTTGTAGAGGAATGGAAATCATTAAGAGACCCGGGAGTTGTAATGAAACAGTGATGTTGTAATGAAACCAAGTTTTCTGCATCCAGAATGGCAAAGACCCTTTTGATTTTCCTGATTACTGTGTAATTTGAATATGTGATGGACATTATATTTAGGCGATTTACAGGGACAAGAAGAAAGAATAACAAATGAAAATGGTTAATTTTGGTCTGAAAAAAAAGGTCTAAAAAAGGTTTTAAGTCTTTTGTTTCAACAACAGTTATCTTGGGTGGTTAATAAGGATTTTTTTTTTTTTTTATACTTAATAAAGTTGTGCTATCTAAGATCTTTCACATCACATGGTAGGAGACCATAAGTAGGTATGAGAAATCAATCTTGATAAAAAACCTAATTTCATTAATTGAATTGATAACAATACAACGGTGTATATATATATACATTCAGCTTAACAACTAAAACAGATTCATGTATGAATCTGCTGAAGAGAAACTAATTAACTATCTAAAAAAATACATGCTGTCAATAACAAATTTTTTGTTCTATCTTGAAGCAAAGTTGATTTGTCTGGGCTGCTGCACGAGTTAACTGTTGCTGCTGGCTGGCTTTTCATACTCCCCCTCAAGATGGATTGATGAAGAACAAATATTAATCAGTCCCATCTTGGATAGTAACTCGAAAAATTGTTTATAACCCAATGCCTTGGTTAATAAATCTGCCAATTGACAATGAGTTCTCATATGATTCAGTTTAATCACTTTAGCCAATACCTTGTCCCTTACAATGTGACAATCAATCTCTATTTGTTTGGTCCTTTCATGAAAAACTGGATTGGATCCTATGTGCAAGGTTGACTGGCTGTCACAAAATAACATTGCTTCTCTATCATGCCTAATCTGCAAGTCCCTTAGCAAATAAAGAATCCACACAATTTTGCAAATTGCTATAGCCATAGCTCTATACTCTGCCTCGGCTAAAGATCTTGACACAGTAGCTTGTTTCTTTGATTTCCAAGAGATCAATGAATCTCCAAGAAAGATACAATATCCTGTAACAAATCGTCTTGTGTCTGAGAATGATGCCCAATTTGTATCACTGAATCCTTTGACATGTAGTTTTGATTTTGTAAAAAAAAAATACTCCTTTCCCTGGTTCATTTTTAATATAATGAAGTACTTTAAGAGCAGTTGCATAATGAGGCTTTCTAGGTTTTGCCATGAACTGACTGAGCTTGTGAACAACAAATGTAATGTCAGGCCTGGTAATAGTTAAGTATAATAGTCTGCCAACCAATCTTCTGTATTGAGTTGGATCATTTAGCATATCACCTTCATGTTTGCTAAGTTTTAAAGTAGGATCCATAGGAACTTTGGCTGGTTTTCATCCTAGTAAGCCAACATATTCCAAAATTTCTAAAGCATACTTCCTTTGACACAAGAAAATGCCCTTAGCTGTTCTTGCTACTTCCAAACCAAGAAAATATCTCAAACTCCCTAAATCTTTCAACTTGAACTTTTGATTTAACAAAATTTTAAAATCTTCAACTCCCTTTTGATCATTGCTTGCAATTAGAAAATCATCAACACAAACCAACAACACAATAAAAGAATCCTTGTTGCCTAGTGATTATTAGAGGAATTATGACCCAAACCTTTTTTGTAAAATCTATTTCTTTGGGTTCCTAAAAGTTTATTAAAGTTTTCTTTTCCTCTTGTGAATTTATAAATGATTGTCCCATAATCTTCATTTTTCTTTTTCAAGAGGATATTTTCTTTTAAGGTATTTTCAATTTGAAATTTTAAATCTTCGGAAATTGCAATAAGCTCCTCATTTTGCCTCTTAAAGGAACTATTATCTTCTTTCAAAATGGAACAGAAATAAGGTTCCTTTTGTTTGCATTTTGACAATTTTTCTTCCAAATTTTTGTTCCTTCTTTTGATCACAACTAATTCTTCAAATAATCTAGTACATGTGATCTCTAATTCATCATAGGTAAGTTCATCATCATCGAAACAAACCTCCTCTTGTTCATTGGCTATGAAGTAAAAATGTGCTTCTTCCTCTACTTCATCATTAGTGGAAAGTCCATCGATTTTATCCCAAGTAGTAGCCTTCATGGCATTATAATCTTCTTGTTGAAATTTCCCTTTGTTTTTGTTCAAGGGACAATTCGTTATTATATGCCCAGCCTACTTACATTTGTAGCACTTAATGCTATCATTTTTTCTTGTTTCCTCTCTTCCAGTTTGCTTACCAAAATGTCATCTCTTTATTAGGAATTTCCTAAATTTTCTTGTGAGTGATTCTATATCATCCTCACTATCCGCATCTTCTTCTAGCATTTCATTGTATTTTGAACTAGATGATTTTAATGCAATACCTTTATCCTTCCTAGGCTTCTCAAGATCCAAAGTTGTGTTTTTCTTAATTTTATATGTCATAAGTGACTCAATTAACTCATCAAGTGAGACTTTGGTTAGATCTTTTTCTTCCTCAATGGTGATTGATTTAGCATGCCATGACTCGGGTAAAGATCGGAGAACTTTTTGTACATTATTCTCCATAGAATAAGTTCTACCGAGTGCTTTTAATCCATTTGTGATGTGTATAAATCGAGTGAACATGAATGTGATTGATTGCCCTTCGTCCATTATAAACATTTTATATTTTTTAACTAACATGTAAATTTTTTATTTCTTAACTTGAGATGTGCCTTCATATGTGATCTTGAGCTTTTCCTAGATTTCTTTTGCATTTTCGCATCCGCAAATGCGATTGTGTTAGGAACCTGTGAGCAACCAGAAAGATGTGACCCCAGAAATTTAACATGGTTCGGTCAATATCAACCTACGTCCACGGAGAACATACCACAAATTCACTATTCATCAAAAAATTACAATTCTCACTCTCTCTCTCTCTCTCTCTCTCTCTCTCTCTCTCTCCTTCTCTTCTTCCTCTCTTCTTTACTCTGCTCTCTGAGCTTCTCACTTGTATATATTACATTCCTCAGCTCTCTATTTATAGGGCTGATATTTAAATCAATATTTAATCACAATTAAATATAATCAATCACAAATGGGAGGTTTACAATCATGGGATAAATGAGGATTAATTGCAAACCTCGTTCCAACTCATCACGTGTCCCAACTTCTGGATCTCTTGTCTCCGGCTACTGGATCTCCTATCTCCAACTACAACAATCTCCTACTTGGAGACGGAGACGCCTCATTAACCAATATCATGAATAAATCATGTGCTTAAAATATGTCTTTAGGCATGAAGACCAACTGAAGTTGAACACAACTTCAGTTTCTCTATAGTCACCACCTTCCTATCTGGTATATTCCTGCGGACTAATCTGATGGCTGACAGCTTCACAACTGGTGCGAAGATGTTGGTGTAGTTAATCCCTTCCTTTTGTTCGAAGCCTTTGACTACCAACCAAGGCTTGTACCTTATGTAGCCGTCATGCTCCTCTTTGATTCTGTACACCCACTTGTTGTGAAGGCCTTTGAGCAACTTAGCTAGTTCCCACATTCTATTGGAGGTGAGGGATTTCATCTCATCTTTCATCGCAAGCTCCCACTTGCTCATATCTGCCACTTGACATGCTTCATCATAACATTCGGTGTCTCCTCTATCTGTAGGAAGTAAGTAAATCAATATACCTTCTATTTGGTATATGGGACCGAATAGATCTCCTAAGCTCTGGAGCTGGAGTAGGAGATGGTGGTGTGATGATCTGCTCCACTGGTTCCTCCACCTGAGGATTCTCGGCATTCTGTTGTTGTGTTCCGACACATTTTGAGTGGACTAGTTCTAGTCTCTTCTTCTTTGGGGCATGGATGTTCATTTGAAAACTGACTCTCTTCTGCTTTCCGAATATACAATCCTCACACATGTCAATCTGTATTGACTGTAGACCACTCAATTTTTCCTTTGAGTGCATCATCCTGTGTCCCTTCTCGCTCATGTGACTGAGTCATTGTTGCCAGATGTTGCTGTCGTCATTTCTTGCAGCAACTGAAATAGAAAATGGAGGCGTTGGAGGTTAGAAAATGTGTTTCGATTTTCTTACCTCACGCAATCATTAGTACACCCTTTGAAACTTTCCATTCATCGCCAATGAATTTTGTCGTGTATCCCTTATCTGCCAGCTGTCCAACTGAGATCAAATTCTTTCTCAGGTCTGCAATATATCATAACATCCTTCAACTTCCATACTGACCCATTTATATTGATCTTCACAACTCCCTTGCTGGTTATGTTGTAAGGTTGATCGTTGCCAAGGTACACCTTAAAAAAATAACCTGGTGTGTACTCCTCTAGGCAATCTTTGCAGCAAGTGGCATGAAATGAGGCTCCAGAGTCTAAGACCCAAGACTCCTGCTTGCTCTCCAAAGAGCATATCAACATATCATCATTTTCAGAATCAATATTTGCTTCTGTCTTTGCCATCGTCTTGTATTCTTTCTTCTGACTCCTGCAATGTTTCTTGTAATAACCAATTTTTCCACAGTTCCAGCATTCAATAACTTTTGTGCTTTAGGAACCTATGTCCTGAGTACCTCTAAGATTTCTGGATTTTGACCGCCTGGGCCTAGATCTGCAGTAGTTGTTTGATCATCCATGATTGTTTCCTTTGCCTCGACTCTCCATGTTCAAGGATGAACTCGAAGTGGAGCAATGGTTTGACTGCATTCATATTTCCTCCATCAAAATCATGCTAATGACCTCATCGTATACAAGCTTCAATTTTCCTGCGAAGCTACTGATGGCAGTAATGACACCATTCCAACTTTTGGGCAAGTGACTATGAATCAATAGTAGGGCTTGAATCTTATTGTCAAACGTTATCCCGACTGAGGCAAGTTGATTCGACAACTCATTAAAATTATTCAAATGTCTGCTGAAACTTTTACCTGTAGACATGCTCATAGTAAACAGTCTTTTCATGAGATGTACCTTGTTTGCTGCTAAAGACTGCTCGTACATATTAGAGAGCACATCCATTACAGACTTGGTGGACGTTATATGCTTGATATTGAACGCCACAGATTTTGACAACGTCATCCTGATGGCTCTGAGGGATTTTCGATCAAGCAAATCCTACTCATCCTCGTTCATGGATGTGGGTTTACCTTCCAACAATTTGCAATTCCTTCCCAAAAAAATAATCTTCTATCTGCATTTTCCAAAAACCAAAATTGTTGCAATTGAACATTTCGATTTTTTAGCTTTTTTTCATTTGACATCTCGATTTGCTAATCTATAAATGGAATTAACTCAAATGGATAGCGTGGCTAGATCCAAAACGATCAAAAACCCTAGAAATAATTCAAGTCGCTCGAAAAACGGACCCAAAACGACTCTGAAAAGCTCAGTCAAAGTTTTAGGTCAAAAGTGGTCAACTGGTCAATGCTAATGTGGCAATGCTGACATGGCACCTACTGACGTGGTAGTAGGTCCACTTGTTGATGTGGCGGTGAGGCCCATTTGCTGTCGTGGCATTGGGGTCCACTTGCTAATGTGGTAGTGGAGTCCACCGGATACCGTGGCAGTTGACGTGGCACCCGGATGACGTGGCACCTCGGCTAACGTGCACGCTGGCGTGGAGTTAAAGAGGCGGGTTCGATCTTGGTTGGGGACCAGATCTCGGGTTGACCCAGTCTGAGGTTTTCTCTAGGTCGGGTCAAGTTTCTCCCGAGTCGGGTTGAAGCAGTTCGGGCGAGGAAGACGTGTGCAATCGTGTGTGGCACGTGAGGAGCTGGTCACTGGCGCGTGACCAACGTGTGTCAAAGCGTCTTGCTTCCGGCAAGGCTTGTTCGAGCTCCAGCTTGCACAGTCCTCTTCGTCTCGGCAAGTTGAATATGATGGTGGCCTCAAAACGTAGTTTTGATCCACTAGACAGAGCTTTGATTTCGGGATCACTTCCGATCTGGCTTTTCTGCTCCAACCGGTTTTTGATACCACTTGTTAGGAACTTGTGAGCAACTGGAAAGATGTGACACCAAAAATTTAACGTGGTTCAGTCAATATAGACCTACGTCCATTAAACACACACCACAAATTCACTATTTGCCAGAAAATTACAATTCTCACTCTCTCTCTCTCTCTCCTTCTCTTCTTCCTCTCTTCTTCTCTCGCTCTCTGAGCTTCTCACTTGTACATATTACATTCCTCGGCTCTATATTTATAGGGCTGATATTTAAATCAATATTTAATCACAATTAAATATAATCAATCACAAATGGGAGGTTTACAATCATGGGATAAATGGGGATTAATTGCAAACCGCGTTCCAACTCATCACGCGTCTCCAGCTTCTGGATCTCCTGTCTCCAGCTACAACAGATTGTCCTCTTCATCTCTTAGTGCACAATAAAGAAAATTCTTTGTCTTAAAATTTAGTTATACTAACCTTTTTTTTTGTGGTTGACAACTCTTCTATTGATTTCGGTACCTGTTCGTCTTTATCATTGTTCTTGGTGAAGACGAAGTCTCCATTTGTGATGACTTGCCACATCTCAAGTTCATGTGACTAAATGAAGATGGACATTCGATTCTTCCATGCTGGGTAGTTTTTGCCAATGAAACTTGGTAGTTTGTCTATGGAATGCCCTTGGGAAAAAGTATTCACCATATAATCCATTGATCTTTTCGCTTTAAAAGTCACTCCGATAATGTAAGCATCATGCTCTGATACCAATTTTTGGCCCAAGAATTGAGTCTAAAGGGGGTGAATGGACTCTTTTGCGGATTTTGACTTTCCTCTACAAAATAATAAATCTTGGCAAGATGCAAGCAATTATATCACAATATAAATAATATAAACCATGCACAAAATATAAACAAAAGAGTATAGGGAAAAGAAGCTTAACAAATGATATTAACATGGTTCTGCCCCTTGCCTACGTCCACGCCATGAGACACACTCAAGGATTCTACAATCCACTATCAACCTCTTTCACCGGTGGAAAAGCCTTTACACATGAGAACAAATCCCTTTCGCTAACCTAGAACCTTTTAGCAAGGTTCACCAAGAACCCTTGTAATTTGATTCACAAAGAATCAATCTCTATTGCTTACAAAAAGCCAAAACAAGGGAACCAATCCCTTTAATACTTGGTTCACAAAGAAACCTTTCAAGATAAAAATGAATTACAAAAACAATGCTCCTTGAATGAGCTGATATCTAATACAATACAAACCTTACACAAATCTCTCAAGTAATGAATGAACACTAGATTAGAGAGCAAGAGAGATTTTGAGCACTCGAAATGATGAACCAAATGCAAAGTGCTTGTGAATGATATTCAAAAGATGTTAATCACTAAATCAAACCTTTAAACAAGTTTTGGACTTGTATTTATAGGCACATTACAAAAAAAAAAAAAACTAGTTTTTAGTGACGAAACTATTAGTGACAGATTCAATTTCGTCACTAAAAGCGGGTATTAGTAACGGTTTTAGTAACCGTTACTAATACGGCACTAGTAGTGACGAAATTGAATCTCTCACTAATAATTTCGTCACTAAAAAATAGAAAATAATTCGCAAAAATATTTTTTCGCGCAAAAATTATCCTAGGAAAATATTAGCGATGATTTATGTGGTATTAGTGACGAATTGAATCTGTCACTAAAAGATAAACATTAGTGACGAATAAATAACCGTCACAACTATTATTTAAAAAAAAAAATTAGTTCAAAGTATTAGTGATGAATCTCATCACTATTGGCCCATTATTAGTGACAAATTTGAGAACCGTCACTAATACTTCCTTTTAAAATAAAAATTAAAAAAAATTTAGTTCAGAGTATTAGTGACGAATTTACAGATTCATCACTATTGACCCATTATTAGTGACGGATTTGAGAGCCGTCACTAATACTTCCCTTTTTCAAAATAGAAATAAAAAAAATTTTAGTTTAGAATATTAGTGACGAATTTATAGATTCGTCACTATTGGCTCATTATTAGTGATAGATTTGAGAATCGTCACTAATACTTCCATTTTAAAAAAATAAAATAAAAGAAAGTTTAATTCAGAGTATTAGTGACAAATTTACATATTCATCACTATTAGCCCATTATTAGTGACGGATTTGAAAGTTGTCACTAATACTTCCCTTTTTAAATAAAAAAAAAAATTAGTTTAGAGTATTAGTGACGAATTTACAGATTCGTCACTATTGACTCATTATTAGTGACAGATTTGATAACTGTCACTAATACTTCCCTTTTTAAAAAAAAATAAAATAAAAGAAAGTTTAATTTAGAGTATTAGTGACGAATTTACATATTCGTCACAATTGGCTCATTATTAGTGACAGATTTGAGAACCGTCACTAATACTTTCCCTTTTTAGAAAAAAATAAAAAATTTTAACTCAGAGTATTAGTGACGAATTTACATATTCGTCACTATTGGTCCATTATTAATGACGAATTTCAGAACCATCACTAATACTTCCCTGTTTTAACTACTGCTTTCGCCAAATATCTATGCCTCAATAGTCTTCTAAAATTACAATAACAAGTGAATATATATGAAATTTATATTTCATGAAATATGGTGTAAGACTAGACTTTTTAATATGGATTTATGGCAGTCTTTTATGGGGTGGAGTATAGAATGGATCCAATGAGAGATGAACAACCTTCCGTCATAGGCTTAAACTAAACAAGAAGTCTCAGTAATGAGAGATGAACAACCTTCTAACCTATCATTTTAGATGAAAAGTTAAAATCAAACTCTAACAATTTGAGTTTACAAATGGGTAGAGTGACCGGTTGTATATCATTTGTTGAAAAATTAGGTAGTGAGGGCTCATTAAGTCATACACGCCTAACATATACACGTAAAAGCCATGAGTGCGGTGCCAGTGCCGCGTGCATCAGACATTTCAAACCAAACTAATTAAGGGGTTGAAAATTTTCAAAAGGAAAAAAAGAAGATAGCTTAATTTCCTATATATATAATGTTCATTAATACCATCCAAATAGGATGAATATAAATCTTATTGGAAACATCTTAAAAGATAAATTATTTTTTAAAGAAATAAGTCTTATATATTATCAACGGAAAATTAAAGAATGATGAGTAACAAGTTAATTTCTAACATTAGGAGCATCTTCACCATATAAAACCTAATTTTTAACGCCCATTTGTGATGCACACAACTGATGCTCAGAGTTATCTCAGAGTGCATTTAACATGCATTTAAGTCTCATTAAGGTGGCACTGCCTGATCATGAAACACTTCAGAAGTCTTTTTATGAGGCAAATACATACATGCATGAATTGGGTCTCGGTTACACTCTAATACATGCGTGTAGGTACGATTGTGCACTCTTTTATGATGAACATGAAAATGCGAACGAGTGCCCAGAATGTGATGAACTGAGGTATACCACTAATCAGAAAAATGGTAAAAAGATCCCCCAAAAAGTTTTGCAATATTATCCATTAGTCCCGTGACTGCAACGATTGTATATATGCAAAAAGATTGTCGTAGATATAAGATGACATAAAAAGAAACGTCTTCAAGATGGAAACACCCTTAGCTATCAAGTGGACTCCAAAGCATGGGCCGATTTTGATAAAATGCATCCGTAATTTACTAAGGATCCTTGCAACATCAAATTTGGTCTTACTTCAGATGGATTCAATCCTTTCGGTAACATGAACAACCTGTATAGCATGTGGCTAGTTATGATGATGTTATACAATATGCTGCCGTGGCAATGTATAAAAGAACCTTTCATTTATATGTCTTTGCCTATTCCTAGACTGAGGGCACCTGGTAATGATATTGATGTTTGCATGCGTTCGTTAATTGACAAATTGAAAAAACTATGGGAAAAAGGAGTAGAGACATTCGATGTGGAAACCGGGATAACATTTCTGATGCATGCTGTAGTGTTGTGGACAATTAATGATTTTCCTATTTACGGCAACCTGTCGGATTGGAGCACAAAATGTTACTTAGGATACCTAATCTGTAATAAGGATGTTGGGTCTTTATCTTTGAAACATGGCCGCAAGTTATGCTTTATGTGTCATCGTCATTTTCTACAAACTAGACATCCTTGGAGGACTCGTGGCGTCATAAGCTTTAATGGAAAACCTAAATGAAGGTTGCAGCCAAAGTGACTAAATGGGGAAGAAATATTTAACCAGCTCAGGTTGATCGGAGATGTGAAATTTGGGAAACCACCAACCAGTGGAAAAAGAAAACGCGCTGAGTGGATTTGAATTGATCAAAGAGAAACATCTTCTTCGAGTTGCCATACTAGAAAGATCTTCCACTATGCCACAACTTGGATTTCATGCACAATGAAAAGAATATTTGTGAAAAAGTCATTTGTACGTTGCTGGATATAAATGGGAAGACAAAGGACACTGCAAATGCTCGCCGGGATATGGAAGATATGGGAATACGGCCTGAGTTGCACATGTTTCATGATGGGGAGAAAATTCTCATGACATCAACTTGTTACACATTTTCGAAGGATGAGAAGAATAAATTATTCGAATGGTTGAAATCAGTGAAGTTCCCTGATGGATATGCATTGAACATAGCTCGATGCATAAATACGAAGGAAGGGAAGATGTTAGGAATGAAAAGTCATGACTGTCACGTCCTTCTACAACGGTGTTAACCTTGGTATATTCCCAAGAGGGGGGTGAATTGGGTATTTAAAACTTAATCCCATAGGTTTAACTAATCTAACAAGTAGTATTTCACAAACCTAGGGTCTTTCTATGTATTCACAATCTCAATCAAATATTTAAACAATAAACATAAACATACAGGTGCAGAAAGTAAATTGCAGAAAATAAAATCAACACTAGTATGTTATCAGGGTTTGGCCAACTGTGCCTACGTCCCCGCCTCTAGCTCGCAAGCCCGAGGATTCCGCTAAAGCTCACTTAATGGGTGGAGCAGCACCGGTTACAACCAGGTTAATTAACGGGGCTAACCTCAACCAACACGCCTTACCAGGATGGCGCATCTAGCTTTCCTAACCGGTTCTAAACCAATCCGAGACTATTTACCAAGGCTAGTCTCCTTCTTCAGGCCCATGCCTGGAATACAACCAATGTATAGAAAATTTGCGTACACAAAAATGTGCTTCTCAACTAAGCAGGTATGTACTACAATACACACAGTATACTCAATCAACCACACATCAACAATATAAGAAATGTAAGCTCAGTGATGTGATTTTGTGCAAGCAACACTCAACAAGGTATTATCACTAATATGCTCAAGAGTGTTCTAATCAAGCTATTTTTTTGAAACAATAAATATTGAATCTCAATAGTAAATCAGGGTTTCAAAGATGCTTAATCAAATATTCAAACTAACTCAAAATATTTTCCTTCAATGTAATGAGCTCAAGAGTAGTTTGAAAAATATTATAACTTGTAGAAAATGTTTTTGCACAAAAAAATCAAAGCTAAGGGAATCTTTGCAATGGCAATGCAAAGATCCTTAAGCTAATGAGTTTTTCCCAACACTAGATTTATCAAATAAAAATATGTGGGAAAACTCTTACTTGACTCCCCAAAAATAATGACAATCAATAAAAAAAAAAAAAAACAATGGGAGTATAAGCAACCTCTAATAAGCACAAGTCCACTCAATAAGTTCTCACAATGCTAAGATGTATCATGGGAATAAGTATTGAGAGTATTTTGGGCAATATAAGTTTTTATGAGTTTTTTAAAAAGAGTGGATTTTGTACTAATGATTTTTGCTAATTGTTGCTAATCCACAAAAATGAAATCATATTTATAGGCTAGGGTAAAATTATAACCATTTAGGACTTGTTGGAAATTCTTAAAAAAGTTCCAAAATGTTTAAACACAATTAACCCATATTAACCCGTATTTACCACAATTAAAATATTTTTAACCTAGCGAGGTTCTCGTGGCTAAACCGTGGTGCGGTCGTCCTAACAGACACAGTTATAAATGTCCTTTAAATTAGTTTGGTAGCCCGAGTTCCAACTCGGTGGCCCAAACCAAAGTCAGAAACATTTCTTTGAATTTTTGGGTGCCTAATCATTGGTTCAGTAGCCCGAACTCATGTGTTCGGTCGTCAGGGGCTTAAATTGAACCAAATCCCTTGGTAGCCCGAGTTGGTAAAAGGTCTTTTTAAGGTGGTTCGAACGCCCGTGGAAGGTGTGCACAAATTTGTTCAGTCGCTTGAGAGCCTAAGTCAACTGTTGACTTCTCAATAGTTTGGACGCTAGAAAAGTTTTAAACTGGGGTTCGATCGCCCGAGCTCTCTCAAATTCCCTAAAAATATTCAATTAAGTGCATTTTTAACACTCCTGTATTTTGTATGATATATGTGAATGTGTATTGGGACCTAAAGTCATATTAGGGTCTATGAGAACACCAAAAAAATCCAGCGTCGGTCGACCTTCGCCCTAAGGTCATTCGGTTCCTATGGTTAGTCTGTGGCATTTTTGAGCTTACAGATCCTATATGCATGATATGCAGATAATTATTACAAACCTTATATCCTAATTACTATTACAGACCCCTATTACAGACCCCTATTACATAAAATGAATTACAACATGAAACTAATCTTCGGGGTCTTTATGCTCTGCTTTCATGTGCGATTACTTGATCTGCTAAAATGAATCTGCACATACACTTGAAAGCCATATAAAACAAGAAGTATTTGTCATTATTAAAATCGGGTTTGACCTATAAGGTCAACAAATGGGTTCTACCCGTTTTCCTTCGTGGACACTTAACCGAAGATGTTCACTCGGTGCTGATTAAGCTAGGGATCTTTTTTCGATAGTTGTGCTCCAAAAAATTAAGCGTAAACGTACATAAAAGGTTAGAGGATAACATCGTGATCATACTATGCAGACTAGAGAAAATATTTTCGCCAGCATTCTTCGATGTGATGGTCCACCTAGTCGTCTATTTACCAAGGGAGGCCATAATTGGAGAAACAGTCCAATATCATTGGATGTATCCTATTGAGAGGTAAATTATAAAGTCCTTCTATAATGGTCACGTGATTTTCTCTTTTTTATTTTTATTTTTTGTGTCTACAAGTCAAAAATGTTATGTAAAATGCATAGGCTCGTCCACTTTGAAGGGGTATGTGCGTAATAAGGCACGATTGAAAGGTTCAATCATTGAGGCATACATTGACAGTGAATGTCTTGCATTTTGCTCAATGTATCTACATGATATTGACATAAGGTTCACTCATGAGGAGTTAAATATAGACATTCATATTATTAATTTCGAAGATGAAGAACCAAGGAGCTCTATATTTCGAAAAAATGTTCGGTCGTTCGGGTGCACGGGTTTACAATTTCATTTATATGGACGACCTACAAAAGACCCATTTTTACATCCTCAATAATTGTAATGAAACTATTCCATATATCGAGTACGTGATTCCAAATTCCTTACTTTGCATTGTATTTACATATGCATATTTATATACTGAGTTGACATTAACATGTACTACTATTGCATACAGTGAACATAAAGCTGAACTTTTGACCCAAAATGAAATAAATGTTGACAAAAGACATTAGAAGGAATTTATCAATTGGTTTGGGAGCTGTGTAACTAACAAATACTGCCTGAGTACGAAGCAATGTACGTTTTAACTATTGACGATTTACTCTTCTAAACTCATGTTTATTTAATAGATGAAAGTCATGTATTACTGTTGACCTTATTGGTCACGCCCGGTTTTGATTATGACAACTACTCATTGTATCTAATGAGTGGTTGAGTTTTGTGCAGGAATCAAGAATGATAAGATCAAGATGTGCACAAAGCAAGAAAGGCTTGAAGACAATTTCATAACTCCTAATTGTAATAATTTTCAGTAAAATTGTCTGTAATAGTAATTAGGGTTCTTCGGTTTGTAATAAGCACACACATCACAAACATGATTTAATTTGCAAGCTCAAACCGAACCATAGAAAGACCTTAGGGTGAACCTTCGATCGACCGAAGGTCGACCGACACCGGACTTTTTCGGTGATCTTAAATTGGACCCCAAGTGACTTTAGGACACTCACCTTTGCACTTGTATGTAATAGGCACTTGAATAGGATTTATATGTTGCAAGAAGGGACCGAAATGCACACTTGGTGCACTTTCGGTCGACCGGCCAACTCAGTTCAATCTGGCCTGGTCGACCAAAACCGGTCCAGGTCAACTGTTTGACCCAGGCCCGGTCGACCGAGCCCTTACAGGTCATTTGACCTCGGTCGACCGAACCTCCTGGGAGTCAACTTTTTGGCCTCCCGGTCGACCGACCAGATTTGTACTCCATCTACCTGGTCGACCGAGGAGTCTTGGGAGAATTCCCAACTGCATGGTCGACCGAGCCCTGTAGTTCAAAAAGGCCCCGGTCGACCGAACCTCAGAAATTTGGTAAATCGCCCTCTCCGATCGACCGAGCCACTCAGTTCAAAATTGCCCTAGTCGACCGAGCCACTTGAGTCCTGGTCGACCGAACCATTTCTGGTCGACCGGACCTCTCGGATTGGTCCAATTTTTACCGTGGTTAATATCTTTTAAATAGGGTTAAAATGCTTTAAACATCATTAAACTTTTCTAATAATACCCAATAGGTTCCCAACGGTCATATTTTCTCCCTTGCCTATATATACAAGTTCATTTGAGAAAATTAGTAAGAGATTAGGATATCTAATTAAGAAAAAATTCTCTGAAAATCCCAAAGTTTATAATACTCATTTATTGAGTCTCCAATACTTATTCTTACCAAATCTTCCACTCAAATATACTTTGTAAGTGTGATTTAAGTGTTGTTGTTTTCTAGGGTTGCTCTCCCAAGTGTGGTAGTTGTTTGTAACGATTTTAATTGGGAGCCAACCCAAGTATTCTTAGGGGACTTTGTTAATAAGTCTCTCCTAAGAAGACTTATATTAAACTTCCAAGTATTGCACACTCATTGCAATATCTTGTGTAGTTTGTATTTGTTTTTGGATTGCAAAATCTCTTCAAAACATTTCCAAATATCTTGTGGATTTATCTTGATATAACTTTGAAAAGATATTTGTTTATGTGATATTGATCTTTGTTGCAATATTCATTGACCTACATATTGTTTGCTGGATACAAAGATTAAATATCTTTTGCAAACCAAACTTATACATTACTAGAGCATAATACGATTGAGAAAATCCCCTCATTGTAATACATATGTATTTTGTTTGGCTAATATCTTTATATAAACATCTTGCCTGAATATCTTGTGATACAAAGACTGCTTGATTGACACTCTCACGTACGCATTACACAATAGTAAATTTATTTGAGAGTAGACATCATAAACCACACTGAGCTTACATATTGAATCATACTGTGGTGTTTGTTATTGTGCGCATCCGGGTACATATCTGCTTTACACGAAAGCACAATCACTGTACCATTTGATTGTAATACACTTTGGTTGTATTTCCAGGCACGGGCCTGAAGAGGGAGACTAGCCTTAGAATTGTCCCGGATTGGCTTAGACCCGGTTAGGAAAGCTAGGTGCGTCGTCTTGTTAAGGCGTGTAGGTTGAGGTCAACCCCGCTAATTGACTTGGTTAAGGTTGAGGTCAGCCCTGTGTTAATTTGACCTGGTTGTAAACGATGCCGCTCCACCCTTAAGTGAGCTATTAGCGGAATCCTCTAGCTTGCGAGCTTGAGGCGGGGACGTAGGCACTGTTGGCCGAACCTCGATAACATATCGTGTGTTTATTTACATTTCTGCACTTTACATTTACCGCACGCGTATGTTATTATGTGAATGATGCGCTTAACTTAAATTTCCACATATCTTTTATATCTGCGCATTTGGAATTATATAGACCAACCCTAGGTTGTTTTATAAGAGTATTTTATTTAACTTAGGTGATAAATTTGAAAATTCCAATTCACCCCCCCTCTTGAGAATACACCAATTCTAACAATTACAATAAGGAACTAGCGGCAAGTAAATATTTGTATGTGTTGGCATGGGGCCTCGATCGACGAGTTAACCTTTACAGCTATTGTATTGCCAACAGATTACGATTTCATACAAAATCCCTCGAACTGAATGGAAGAACCCAAAATTGTGGGGTTGTGGTGCTAGGCACAGAAGGAGATGAAGAAATTGACTACTTTGCTATCTTGGATGACATTATAGAGTTTAGCTATGGAGCCAATAGACTCGTCCACCTGTTCAAGTGTACCTGGTGGGACATTGGCAATAAAAAGACTGGGATAAACACAGATGCCTACTTTACTAGTATCAATTTTAGTAAGACATGGTATCAAAATGACCCTTTTGTGCTAGCAACATAGGTAGAACAAATGTTTTACCTTAAAGATACAAAATTGAAGGGTGAATGGCATGTGGCCCAAAAGATTCCTCCCCGAAGTTTGTATGCTATTACTAAAGTTGCAGATGGGGAGATGAGTGCCAGTGAGGCTACACTCCAAGAAGATGAATCATCTATCAGTGCAGCAGCATAATCTGCTTTCAATGTAGTTGAAGAAGGAGCCGATCTTATACCATTGCATAGAGTTGGTGCCATGACAGAACACGTAGGGACTGCTGAAATTACAATTGAACCTTCTATAGACATTCACTTCATTGATGAGGAAACTAATGGGGAAGATGAAACAGGGGTCGACTACTGTAGTGAAAAGGAAGACACTTTAGAAAATGAGGATGATACCGATATTGAGGATGTATATAGGGTAAGCAAGTGAAGGCTGTCACCATGTATCTGACATATGTAAATAACTAAAAATGTATTTATTATGCATCCATCCGTCGTGGCCAACTTCCTACCAAGCTATCGACTATGTCATCGCATGAGGCTGATCCGGTGACCTCGAGACTGGAGGAGCATGTCGGTGGTGCTACGGCACCATCATTGTCTAAGCCATACAAACCTCAGCCAAACATGGATACCACAGATGCGATTGAAATGCAGGGTGAGTTGCCGACCATGATGAGCAGCATTGGTAAGGTTATGATTAATTTATTTACATTTAAACTATTAATGGTTATTCATGTGTATGATTATAATTTTGTTCTTAATTTAACTTTTCTTTGAGCATCTACATCCATGGTGAGGTCAGGCAGTGGTACAGTGAAGAACATGGCACCGAAGAAGCACCTGGAGAGGACTAAGCAGCGGATTCGGATCGACATTCCTCCAGGGTACACAACCCCGCTTAACAATTGGTGTACAACGTGGACCCTAGAGCTCGGCATTATATGCCAACAGTATGCTCTAGTCACCGCCTTCAGTTGGCCACAAGTGACTCAGGAGCAACGCATGGTTCTTTACATGCACATTTTGGTAAGTAATCCCAAACCTCTTTTTTTTTTTTACTTTTAATGTACCAGCCAAACAACTGTCTAACATTCTAATTGTACTACCTATGCAGAGGAGTTCAATATGGACATTCTCGAGGATGACCATGTGAAGAGGGCAGTGGATGTCCAACTGTGCAGTAAATTTAAGAGCTATCACTCCAAAATGCATGAGCATTTTCGAATGATGGGAGATCAAGCAGAAGCACGCCTATACGATAAGATATCCCAAGAGGGTTGAGAGGTGGTGTGTTGCCATTTCCGCAACCCACACTATCAGGTTATGTGTTTGTATTATAATAACTACTTTTTCACATTGATGTCACTAATGAAAAGTCATTACATCTTTTTTGTAGACTATATATGAAACAAATGCTGCGATCCACAGCAAACTCCCTACGACGCATTGCGGTGGGTCGAAGTTATTCGTAAATCATCAAAGTGTAATTACTATATATAAAACTATCTAACCATTACCTGACTTAATATTAATTATGTTTTATATGATAATGTAGCATGATCCCGAGACTGGCACAGAGGAGCCATTGTCGGATCTTTATCAGAGAATACACCTACGACGATCAGGGGAGTGGTGCGAGAGTGCGCAAGGAAAACATGTAAGTCGAAGAAAATATTTAGTTTATTATTTGATCCAAAACATCGAAGTTGTATTCTTATTTCTTCCTTTTTATCATGTTCATGACTGAAATTAGGCACGGATGGTCAAGCTAAGGGATGCACATGTTTTAGAGGGGAGTCAGCAAATGATGGATTACCAAATAACCGCTTAGGTGCTTGGGGAACAAGCGAGGGGCTGGGTGAAAGGTCTTGGAAGTGGACATGGAACGAGCGTGTCGAGACAACGAGTCTCGAGTGGAGGAGATGGTTCAATGGATGCATACGGTGGAAATTGAGAACCAAGAATTGAAAGACATAGTGTCCACCATTGTAGTGGAGAACCAGCAATTGAAAGACACAATGTCCACCGTTATAGTGGAGAACCAGCAATTAAAAGAGATGGTGTCCACCTTTCAAGCCCAGCTGGAAGCCATGATGAATAGGCAAGCGCAATTTGAACAAATGATGCGCCAATATTGACCAGATGATGTGGGTGGCTCCTCTCATTAGAAAGTATTTAAAACGTAATTTGAACTGCATGCTGGTAGCTATGTTGGTTGTTTAATTGTATTCATATGCTGAATTGTGAATTATTGGGAGATTCTAGAACTGTATTGAGTGTGTTGTCAATTAAATTATTTCCTAACATTCTGTTTTCTTTTTTTTTTCTTTTTTTCTTTTTTGTTGAATATAGGGTGGTGATTGATTGAAACTCTAAGCTTCTTCAGAGTGGTGTAGCTACTTTCTTGGTACTGGACTTTAGTTTGCATCATAAAATATATGTGTTTTCCTTCATGTGATGTATTGTTGAAAGTTATTCTCTAGATTAGTACATGTAAAAGTATCATAAAATAGAATTGTGGTTAATTTCTATAGCTGCCTTGCTTATGGATGAGAATGGTCACCAAGGCATTTCAATATATATATATGCTAAATTTTGAATTGTTTGGAGATACTGGAACTGTATTGATTGTGCTGTTAGGACTTGATTTATCTTTTCTGCAATATCATATATGCGTAGACAGACCCTAGGTTATGTACTACTGCTATTCGCTTAGCTAAACCTAGGAAGGACTTTTGTGATTTGCAGGTTTGGGAAATGTTCTATTTACAGACGGCATGCTACCAAAAATTTGTTAAATTCCAATGCTTTTTTAACCTCCTCCCAAATATTTTTGTAGTGTGTTCTACTCAAGTCAATGCCAACATGTATTGCTTGTGCTATTAGGACTTGATTTATCATTTCTGCAATTTCATATATGCGTAGACAGACCCTAGGTTGTGTACTACTGCTTCTGGCTTAGTTAAACCTAGGAAGAACTTCTGTAACTTGTAGGTTTTGGAAAAGTTCGGTTTACAGACGGCATGCTGCCGAAAATTTGTTAAATTCCAACACTTTCTTAACCTCCTCTCAAATAAATCTTCCGAACACTATAACTTAGCCACTTATGAACATTAAAACCCATTAAAGAATCACAACTCGAAACCTCCTATATATTGAAAACTTTTATAGTCAAACTCAAGCTAGCAAATTAAATCCTAAGGACCAAAGACAAGCTTAAAAATCTCCAACAAAGCAAAGGCAATCTTAAAACCTTCTAAAAATCATTAGATAAGTGTACATGAGAAACAAACTTCATTCCTGCCAAGCAACAAACCTTCTACAAGACCACAAGCCTCACACCTAATTAGCACTCTAATTAAGAAATTTACTACGAAAATAAACAAATAATGAAATAACAGGCTGCCATGAAGAAAACGGAAGATGTAAACCAGGATTCCACTACTATCATTGAATAGTAGAAAAACAAACCATAATCCATTTCCTCAATCTATAACCAAAGCTTTTTATGTCTATAACTAAATCCAAGAAACCCCAACTCAATCTATTACAAGCCTTCTCACAATCTAAGTAACAACTTCATGCACAACCCAAGCTGCATCCAGAATGCTTGAGAAGCAACCTTCTGGAACTAGAAAACCTTAGTTGAATTGTGTTTTAACTTTTTCCTAATAATATTTTCTTGATGGATGGTATTATGTTATATGAATTATATATTGAACTACTGGAATACATGCTTGTGTTGAATATCAATTGCATGGTTGATTCAGTAAATTGTGAATTGCATGCTGGTAGTGGATTTAGGTTGTTGCATGCTTGAAATGTTTTATTTTGTGAACACAACCATGTTTGAGGTACAGATTTTATGGAAAAATGTCTAATTTACAGACGGCATGCTATGAAAATTTCGTTAAAATATTTTCAAAAAAAAAAAAAAAAAAACCATGTACAAAGATAATTATGATAAAATGAATGTTAAAATATTTTTGAAATGATGAGTGAAAGTTAAATGAAAAGTCATTTCATTAAGTCCTAAATTTGCATCTATTAACATACATGGCATGTCATTTGCTTTTAACTATGAATAAGCATTATCATTTGTCTATCACCAAGGATACTCTGTTTTGAGAATGAGTTAAAGTGTTTACGTGCGTGGTTTGATGCATGCAACTGCATATATTCATACGTATGTCATTCACATTCATTTTAGTTATTCGTTTAGGGTTGACAATTATTGTACGACGCACTCTCTATATTTTTCTTCCTGATTATACTAAGCGTCAGCTCTCCATTCTGTTCTCCATCTGTATAATAATTTTTTTTTTTTTATGATTCTTAATTTGTAGGGTTCACGGTTGTCATAACATCAGCACGATGCCATGCATGCACTACAATCGTCAGATGCAACTTTTGATTATTTTTTTGTAATTTTTATTGTTATTTGAACAAATGAAATTTCTGTATTTTAATTTGAATTTGTATAATGTATTTGTATTTGAATTTTTTGAAATTATTTTTGTTATCTGAATAGATATTATTTCTTTATTTTAATTGAATTTGTATTTGAATTCGAAATTTTGAATAATTTATGAATTTTGTAGTAATTATGGTTTCAGGTTATGTCTGCAAAAATGTAGTTACATATTTTTATAAGAATTAATGATAAAAAAAAATTGTACTAAAATTTTTTTAATTTTTTAATTATTAGTGAAGGATTCAAATTCATTACTAATAATAGGGTATTACTGAATGATTCAAATTCGTCATTAATAGTAGAGTATTAGTGACGGTTTTCAAATTTGTCACTAATAAAAGTTTAAGGGTAAGCAAACCCAGAGTCAAAAGTAAACCTGAAAAGGCTGAAGGAGGCTGAAGAATTTAAGAAGACCACAATTAGAAGAACTGTTGTAAGTACTTCAAAGCCAAATGCTAGTTAGATATGTGAAGCTCTCATAAGTCAAAGGAAACTGAGAAACACCTTATTAAAACAGCTTAAAATATGTTTTTTTCTTTTTCTTTTTTTTCATTTTGAAGCTCATTAGGCAAAGAGACTTAGAGACTTTAGTTTAAGTCTTGGAGCACATTTTTCAAGGTTAAACAAGTTAATATTCCAAGAATAATTAAGTAAAGAAGAGTTTAACTCAACAATTTAATTAAATGAGGAAATTGTTTTTTGGAAAAATTTTGAATTTCAAAAATAGTTCAATAATTTAATTAAATGAGGAAATTGTTCTTTGGAAAAACTTTGAATTTCAAAGTTAATTCAATAATTTAATGCTACCTAATTAAATGAGGAAATTGTTCTTTGCAAAAATTTTGAATTTCAAAATTAATTCAATAATTTAATTAAATGAGAAAATTGTTCTTTGGAAAATTTTAAATTTCAAAATTAATTCAATAATTTATTGCTACTTAATTAAATGAGAAAATTGTTTTTCGAAAAATTTTGAATTTCAAAATTATTTCAATAATTTAATGCTACCTAATTTAATAAGGACATTATTCTTTGAAAAAACATATAAATACCTCTTTGGGTAATGAAAAAAAAACAAAATAGAGAAAACACAAGAAAATAGAGAAATCAGATAAAATTTGAAGTGCATCATGTGTTGAAATTCTCTTGAAGTTCTTCTTTGCTGACATCTTTTACTCGAGAGGAATTCTACAATTTTGGTAGATTGAAAATATCAAAGCTCAGTTCCTGATTGCAATTCCATTTCTCTTTTAAACGAACCATTTGTGACTTCTAAAAACTTTAGAGCTTCATATACTCTAATTTATTTTTTTTTTTTTTGAAGTACAATTTACATCTCAATTTGTACAACCTGCTCTAAATTTTGAGAGTATTTTTTATACGCAGAATTTATATTATATTCTGGTAGATTGTGACGATTCCAGGTTTTCTGGATCGTTGGCTAGGCGAGGGATTATCGCTTAGAGAGGTGCTGCTCTAGCCTTCTGAAGGAGTGTGTAAAGGTATTGTTTCGTCCGATAAAGGAACAAGTTTAGTGAATCGCTTGGTGGTTTTTCCAAAGGCAAGGACGTAGGCTGTGTTGAAGCCAAACCTCGTAAAATCCTGTGTCTCACTCTCTCTTTGCCTTACTATTTATTTTCAGCATATTTATATTGTGTGGATGGTTTAAATTTGAAATCATATACACTACGTATATTTGGAAATCAAACAAACTTAAAGTTTATTTTTGATTTGGGTTGCGGAAACCGAAAGGGAGTACGTTGGTTAAACCATACTTTGCAGAAACCATACGGGAGTACGTTACTTGGTTAAAACACCCAATGAAAATTAACTAATAGTTTACTTGAATTCTGAATTTTGGGAAGAGTGTGGATGTGTGGCTGTAAATCATATAAAAGAAGCAAATTTATTTTAACAAGCATATCATTCAACTACAGGGCTGGATTCATATTTATAAGGCATACATTAACAAACAACCGTCCTAATTTCTTACAACTGTATATCTTAATTTTGGTTTGATTGTTTGCTGTCAAATTGTGTTTGATTAGTTTGGATAATGTGGTTGATTGAAACGTTGTTTGGTGATTTAGTTGTTTAAGTGCTTGTGTTGTTGATTGTATAAGAGAAATCAAGTTATTATGTGTTTGACAAATTAAACAAACAAGTAAAAGAATTGGTTAAACAATAAAGAAGTTAAGTATTCTTAAAAGGAATTAAAAAGAAAGTTTTTTGATTCCTAATTCACCCCCCTCTTGGGAAGCCATCCTAATTTCAATTGGTATCAGAGCCCAGTTATAGAAAAACCTAATAAGTAGCTATATAAATATCTAAATTGCACAAATAGAAGTAGCTCCCTTTGGTGAGAGTCAATCCTCAACTAGGCCACCTATTTTTTGTGGAATAAATTACACCTTCTGGAAGCAACGAATGATAATCTATCTTCAAACAATGGGCTGGAAGGCATGGAACATTGTAAAAAATGGAAATCTAATCCCCACTAAACTAGTTGATGGAAAAGAGGTACCTAAAGAAGATAACGAACTAAACAATTCAAATTATAAAATGTTGCAAATTAACTCAAGTGCAATAAATGCATTATATTGTGCACTTGATGCAAATGAATTCAACAGAGTAATGGCATGTAAAACAACCAAAGAGATTTGGGATAAATTAGAAGTAACTTATGAAGGCACGATAGATGTTAGGGAAAGTAGAATCGATATGTTAACCAGTGAATATGAAGCTTTTAGGATGAACTCCGATGAGAGTATAACAAGCATGTGCACTAGGTGCACTCATATCATAAATTCACTTAATGCCTTAGGAAAAACTTATTCCACCCATGAGATGATCCATAAAATTCTAAAAGCACTTCGACCTATTTGGGAACCAAAAGCCACAGCCATTACGGAAGGAAGAAATCTTAAAACAACTTCCTTAGATGAACTCATAGGATCTCTTCTAACCTATGAAATGATGCTGAAAGAAAGAAGCACTGAAAACAAAAATAAGAAGTCTATAACTCTAAAAGCTTTGAAAGAATATTCAAGTGAGGAAGATAATGAATCTAGTGAATTAGAAAATGATGACTTAGCTCTAATAACTAAAAGGCTTGGAAAATTCTTAAGAAGAAACAAAAAATTCACTATAAAATTTAATGGATCAAAAACAGAAAAAGGAGAAAGCAATAAAAAGGAATACAAAAATAAAAATGATCCTCCCACTTGCTATCATTATAAAAAGGTCGAGCACATCAAACCAGAATGCCCACAACTCAAGAAGGACAAGAAGAAGAAGAAGCTTGCAATGAAGGCAACTTGGGATGACACTAGTTTGAGTGAATTGGAAAGTGAACCAAGTGATCGAGAAATAGCAAACATGTGCTTCATGGCGCATAACGAAGAGGTAAACTCTTATTATTCCCTCTCTGGAGATTCGTGTAATGAATCTTGTAGTAATTGGTGTGAAAGTATGTTCTCTTACAAAGAACTTCAAAATGAATTACTCTTTCTACATAACAAGTCTATTAAAGTCTCAAAAAGGAACATTAGCTTGAAACAAAAAAAAGAGGCACTTAAAAATCAACTTGAATCTGCAAAACATGTTGAAAAAGAAAAAGACTTAAAAATTGAAGAACTTGAGAAGAAAATAGATAATTTATCACAAAAACTAGCTAAGTCTCAAGAGAATGAAGATAGCAAGAAAATGCAAGAATTAATGATCTCAAAAACCAAATTCTAGAGAAAGAAAAGGCCATCTACAACTTTACCAGAGGAAAGGATAATTTTGAAAAGATGGTAGGACAACAAAGGATGGCAAACAACAAAGAAGGAATTGGATATAATGGAGCCTCAAACAAAAGAAAGAAAAACTTGTATATGGGATATTTTGTAAATCAATCTAAATATTATGTAAGTACTTCATCAACAAATATTCATGAGCACACCACTTGCCACATGTGCAAAAAGAAAGGACACATAATGTTTAATTGTCCACTTAAGAAAAAGTATACTAAAATAAAAGATGAATGGAAGATAAATTCTAAAAATAAACAAAATTTAAAGAAAATCAAGAAGGTTTGGATTTCAAAAGTAACAATTTGAATCATTTCTTGTAGATTTGTTTTAGGACCACTCCGTCTAAGGATAAATGGTACTTGGACAGCGGATGTTCAAGGCATATAACGAGAGATAAATCTAAGTTTACCTCTCTCACTCCAAAGGATGGAGGATTTGTAACCTTTGGTGACAATGCAAAAGGCAAGATCATCGAAATAGGTAAAATAGGTAAGACTATTCATTTTCTATAGATGATGTCTTGTTAGTAGATGGTCTAAAGCATAATTTACTAAGTATTAGTCAACTTAGTGACAAAGGATATGAAATAATGTTTAAGAGAGGCAAATGCATAATACGAGATTCTAAGAATAAAAAAAACGTTATTCACTACACTTAGAATGAACAATGTTTATTGCATAAATTTTGATAGTTTAATCTCTCAAGACATAACTTGCCTAGCAGCCATGAGTGAAAATAGTTGGCTTTGGCATAGAAGGTTAGGACATGCTAGCATGGATCTTATATCCAAACTCTCCAAAAATAATTTAGTTAAAGGCTTGCCTAAAACAAAATTTGTCAAAGATAAAGTGTGTGATGCTTGTCAATTAGGAAAACAAACCAAGAAAGGTTTCAAAAAGAATAAACATATATCAACTAGTAGACCCCTAGAACTCATACGCTTAGACTTGTTTGGTCCTACTAGAACCCAAAGTTTAGGAGGAAAACAATACGCCTTTGTAATTGTTGATGATTACTTAAGATACACATGAGTGTTGTTCCTAGCTAACAAAGAAGAAGCTTGCAACTTATTAATCACTTTATGTAATAAGCTTCAAAATGAGAAAGGGTATTATGTCTCAAATATTAGAAGTGACCAAGGAAGAGAATTTAAGAATCAAAATGTTGAAAATTTTTGTAATGAATATGGCATAAATCACAACTTTTCGGCACCTAGAACCCCACAACAAAATGGAGTTGTGGAAAGGAAAAATAGAACCCTCCAAGAAATGGCAAGGACCATGCTAAATGAAAATGACCTACCCAAATATTTTTGGGCCAAAACTGTAAATAAAGCTAACTATATAATTAATAGGGTCTCCATTAGATCAAACCTAAACAAAACACCCTATGAATTGTGGAAAGGAAGAAGGCCTAACATAAAGTACTTTCATGCTTTTGGATGTAAGTGTTTTGTCCTAAATAACAAAGACAACTTAGGAAAATTTGATGTTAAATCGAATGAAGGCATTTTCCTAGGATACTCCACAAATAGTAGAGCCTATAGAGTCTATAACAAAAGAACTCTAACCATAGTTGAATCAATTTACGTAGACTTTGATGAATCTGACCCTCTTTCAAGAGAGGTTAAAAATGAAGAAAAAGATTATGTATTCAAAAAGGAGGATGAGATAGAAATCAAGGAAGAAAATGAAATAATCAAAGAAAAGTCAAAAGATGAACTCATAGAAAATATGGAATTTCCAAAAGAATGGAAATATAAGAAATATCACCCTCAAGAACAAATTATAGGTGAACCATCTAGAGGTGTGACTACTAGATCTTCACTAAAGAACCTTTGCAATCATTATGCATTTCTATCCCAAAATGAACCTAAAAATATTGAAGAAGCTCTTAAGGATGAATCTTGGATAGTTGCAATACAAGAAGAATTAAACCAATTTGAAAGAAGTCAAGTATGGAAATTAGTACCCAAACCGAGAAATCATTCGATCATAGGAACTAAATGGGTATTTAGAAATAAAAAGGATGAAAATGGTATAATCAATAGAAACAAAGCTAGACTTGTAGTAAAGGGGCACAATCAAGAAGAAGGAATAGACTATGATGAAACCTTTACCCCTGTAGCTAGAATGGAAGCTATTAGAATGTTGTTAGCCTATGCTTCCTACAAAGAGTTTAAGTTATACAAAATGGATGTCAAAAGTGCATTCTTGAATGGATATATCAATGAAGAGGTATATGTTGAACAACCCCCTGGTTTTGAGAATATTGAAAATCCTAACCATGTATTTAGACTAACTAAGGCTTTGTATGGACTTAAACAGGCACTTAGAGCTTGGTATGAAAGACTTAGTGGATTTCTAATTGAGAAGGGATTTTTAAGAGGAAAAATTGATAGCACCTTGTTCATTAAAAATAAGGGATATAATATACTTTTAGTTCCAATCTACGTAGATGATATAATATTTGGTGCTACAAATGAACATCTATGTAAAGAATTTGCAAAATGTATGCAAGAAGAATTTGAAATGAACTTGATGGGGGAATTAAACTATTTTCTTGGACTGCAAATTAAGCAAGCAAAAAATGGGACTTTTATAAGTCAAACAAAATATATAAAAGATATGATACAAAAATTTGGTATGGAAAATAGTAAACCCATTGGCACACCTATGAGTACCTCCATCAGCCTAGACAAAGATGAAAAGGGAAAATCCATAGACACAAAGCACTATAGAGGCATGATTAAAAGTCTATTATATATAATAGCCAGTAGACCCGATATAATGTTTAGTGTGTGTATGTGTGCACGTTTTCAATCAGCACCTAAGGAATCACACCAAATTGCCGTTAAAAGAATCCTAAGATACTTAATAGGCACAATGAACTTAGGACTATGGTATCCTAAAGACACTGGTTTTGAAATGATCAGTTATTCAGATGTGGACTATGTCGGTTGTAAGATAGATAGAAAAAGTACAAGTGGCACATGCCACTTCTTAGGAAGATTTTAGTTTCTTGGTTTTCTAAAAAACAAAATTTCGTGGCTTTGTCAACTGCTGAGGCCGAATATGTAGCAGCTGGTAGTTGTTGTGCACAAACTCTTTACATGAAACAACAATTAAGAGATTTCAATTTAAACTACAAAACTGTATCAATTAAGTGTGATAACACGAGTGCGATTAACATATCTAAAAATCCTATTTCACACTCAAGAACAAAGCACATTGACATAAGACACCACTTCCTAAGAGATCATGTTCAAAAAGAAGACATAAATATGGAATTCATCAATACAAATAACCAATGGGCTGATATCTTTACTAAACCACTATCAAAAGATAGATTTATAACCATAAGAAGAGAATTTGGTCTACTACATAGTAGAGAAGTAAACTAAAAGGAACCAGACTTAAAGAAATACCTACAATCTTTAGGATCACCTATGGTTTGTCTCTTTTAAGTGATCAAAATTTGTTTTGGCAAGTACTTTGATGTGTTGTATAATTCAACACTGAGTTTGAATTGCTTTCCTTGTTGCTTGTAAAATAGACTCATGATACGTGATATGCAGCATGCTACATGTGGATATTTGAAAAATTGGCATCTTGAAATTGGTATTTTGAAAATCTAAGCATAAAGTTATTTTTTAAATATCTTGACCATGTATGCTTATGATCACATGAAAGAATGAAAAATTAGAATTTATTAGAAGTGCATGATAAAATTTCAATATGAATAACTAAGATATATATTGGTATCCATGAATATATCACTTGATCTTTAAGCAATACAACATGATTATGAGCATTGGTAATATTGTCATGATCTTGGTATTTGAATGATGCATTATGCATGTCAAATTTTTTTTAAGTTTTTTTTCACAAATATGAATGTTGAGCACCATATGCATAATTGAAAATTCCAAGATGTCACAACACATATGAAATAAAAATGCCTAATATGAAATATGATATTGAATTTTGGCATGATTGAGAAGTGTATGATCATATGTTCTTTTAAATGTTTACCCTTTTTAATTGATGTCAAAAGGGGGAGTAGTATTTGGCGAGCAAAAATTTTGGCTTGAATATTGAGTATGTTGAACATGATAGTATTTGAGCATGATAGCATGATAGTGAAAAATCATATTTGAGCATGTTGAGCACGATAAGAATGAAAATTTGGGCAATGAGCATGTTTGATCTTGAATCTACAAATTGTTAAAATAATGCTTATTGTAAGGGGGAATAGAATAATGTTAGTTGTAAGGGGGAGATTTTTTTTATGCTTATTCATATTTTTTGCTCCTCATTTGTCATCATAAAAAAGGGGAGAGATTGTTGACCTAACTAGACTTTTCAATCCTGTTTTGATGATAACAAAATGAAGGATGCTTTAACATATGAAATTAAGTGATGTGTTTTAGGTAAAAGAACTCTCAAGGTTGATAAGTTGAAGTTCAATATTAATCTAGTGAAAGTTCCTTAGAATGTTGAAGACAATGAATGACAAATGAAGAAGTTTAAGGGCAAGCAAACCCAGAGTCAAAAGTGAACCTGAAAAGGCTAAAGGAGGCTAGAGAATTTAAGAAGAATACAATTAGAAGAACTATTGTAAGTACTTCAAAGCCAAATGCCAGTTAGATATGTAAAGCTCTCATAAGTCAAAAGAAACTGAGAAACACCTTGTTAAAAGAGTTTAAAATATGTTTTTTTTTTTTTTCATTTTGAAGCTCATTAGGCAAAGAGACTTAGAGACTTTAGTTTAAGTCTTAGAACACATTTTTCAAGGTTAAACAAGTTAATATTCCAAGATTAATTAAGTAAAGAAGAGTTTAATTCAACAATTTAATTAAATGAGGAAATTGTTTTTTAGAAAAATTTTGAATTTCAAAATTAGTTCAATAATTTAATTAAATGAGGAAATTGTTCTTTGGAAAAACTTTGAATTTCAAAGTTAATTCAATAATTTAGTGTTACTTAATTAAATGAGGAAATTGTTCCTTGGAAAAATTTTGAATTTCAAAATTAATTCAATAATTAAATTAAATGAGAAAATTGTTCTTTGGAAAATTTTAAATTTCAAAATTAATTCAATAATTTATTGCTATCTAATTAAATGAGAAAATTGTTTTTTGAAAAATTTTGAATTTCAAAATTATTTCAATAATTTAATGCTACCTAATTTAATGAGGACATTATTCTTTGAAAAAGCCTATAAATACCTCTTTGGGTAATGAAAAAAAATAAAATAGAGAAAACACAAGAAAAAAGAGAAATCAAATAAAATTTGAAGTTCATCTTATTCTGAAATTCTCCTGAAGTTCTTCTTTGCTCACATGTTTTGCTCGAGAGGAATTCTACAATTTTGGTAGATTGAAAATATCAAAACTCGATTCTGGGTTACAATTCCATTTCTCTTTTAAACGAACCATTGGTGACTTCTAAAAACTTTAGAGCTTCATATACTCTAATTTGCTTTGTTTTTTTCTTTTTAAAGTACAATTTACATCTCAATTTGTACAACCTGCTCTAAATTTTGAGAGTACTTTTTTATACGCAAAATTTATATTATATTCTAGTAGATTGTGATGATTCCAGGTTTTCTAGATCGTTGGCTAGGCGAGGGATTGTCGCTTAGAGAAGTGTTGTTCTAGCCTTCTGAAGGAGTGTATAAAGGTATTGTTCCGCCCAGTAAAGGAACAGGTTTAGTGAATCATTTGGTGGTTTTTCCAAAGGCGAGGACGTATGCTGTGTTGAAGCCGAACCTCGTAAAATCCTGTGTCTCACTCTCTCTTTCCCTTACTCTTTATTTTCAGCATATTTATATTGCGCGGATGGTTTAAATTTGAAATCATATACACTACGTATATTTGGAAATCAAACAAACTTAAAGTTTATTTTTTATTTGGGTTGCGGAAACCATACGGGAGTACGTTACTTGGTTAAAACACCCAATGAAAATTAACTAATAGTTTACTTGAATTCTGAATTTTGGGAAGAGTGTGGATGTGTGGCTGTAAATCATATAAAAGAAGCAAATTTATTTTAACAAGCATATCATTCAACTACAGGGCTGGATTCATATTTATAAGGCATACATTAACAAACAACCGTCCTAATTTCTTACTACTGTATATCTTACTTTTGGTTTGATTGTTTGCTTTCAAATTGTGTTTGATTAGTTTGGATAGTGTGGTTGATTGAAAGGTTGTTTGGTGATTTAGTTGATTGAAAGGTTGTTTGGTGATTTAGTTGTTTAAGTGCTTGTGTTGCTGATTGTATAAAAGAAACTAAGTTATTGTGTGTTTGACAAATTAAACAAACAAGTAAAAGAATTGGTTAAACAATAAAAGAAGTTAAGTATTCTTAAAAGGAATTAAAAAGAAAGTTTTTAGATTCCTAATTCACCCCCATCTTGGGAAGCTATCCTAATTTCAATATCACTGTAGCCTAGACCTTTTTCTTGAACTATAATTCATTCTTTCTTCTTCACTAAGGATGTGGAGAAGGAAAAAAATGAGGTATGCAAAGATGAAAGGCTTGGGAGATGAATCATTTGAAGAAGAAGAAATTGTACTTAATGAAAAGGTTGGGAAAAGGAATTATTTGGAGAAGATAAAAGGGCATTAAAGGAGGGATGCATTTTCAATTAAAATTGAAAATTTCTTAAATAGTTAGGACAAAATAGGCATCATGAAATTTGTCATAACGAACTACCAAAAAGAGTGATTTGTGCTTTTAAACCCTTAGAATTTGAATATATATATATTCAAATTCTAAGGGTATATATATATATATATATAGAGAGAGAGAGAGAGAGAGAGAGAGAGAGAGAGAGAGCTTTTAAATATCATAAAAATCAACATTATCATCTAATTATAAACATTTATATTTTTGAAACATCATTACCATCTAATTGAGATTCTTGAATGTATCAAAAGAAATGATCCATGATCGCATAAATTGGCGAAAAAGGATTCATATAGCCAACCCCACTTAATGAGACTAAGGTTTGGTTTTGTTGTTTTGTTGTTTATTACCATCTAATTGAGAGTAAAGCATCAACACTACTATTATGTTCTTATATGTCTTCAAATTAGGATCCTACATGCACAGGGCTTTCATCTTAAACTCTTCCTTGACTTGGGAGGGTTGTTAAATTGGTGAAATTATTGTCATGACCTCCTTACTTCAATAATCTGTTCATACCTATGTCAAATTTTGAATCTCTTTAAAAGTTTGAGTTTTACTTCTCAATATAGCCTTTATAAGACTTTTTTTCTTGAAACTATAAGTCATTCTTTCTTCTTCACTAAGGATATATATATAGTGAAAAGGAAACAAAAAAGTTATGAGAAGATAAAAAGGTTCGGAGACGAATCATTTGGAAAAGAAGAAATGGCAAGAAATGAAAAGGTTGGGAAAATAAATTATTTGGAGAAGAGAAAAGGGCAAGAGAGGAAGGGTGCATTTTTAATTAAAATTGAAAACCTCTTAAATAGTTAGGGCAAAATAGGTATTATAAAATTTGTCACAACTACCAAAAAAGTGTTTTGTGCTTTTAGAAGTAGCATAATAATTTTATTTTTAAAATTTTTAAAAAATATAAATTTTTAACTGAACTATTATTGGGTCACTAGTTGCCATTGACAGTTGATTGGACCAATTACACAATGACTGAGTCCCCCTATAAAGTTGATGACTAAGCTAAGTTATGGTCTATTTGGTATCTTAATTGTTTTCTACTTCATGTTTTTTATTTCTCCACTATGAAAAGATAAATTATAAAACGTGTTTGTTTCATTGTTAGTTTTCTGTTTTTGTTGTCAATTTTCAATTATTTTTCAAAAAATTGAAAACTATTTTTTTTTTTTTTTGGTTTTTAGTTATTTTAACATATTATCATAAATTTTAATATCCAAAAATAATTTTTTTATATTAAATTATTCATTTCATACACCTTTAAATTAAAATCAAAATTAAATGATCATATGAATTTATATATGACTAAAATAAAAATATACATATATTTCAAAAAATAATAACAAAGTCAATTACAAAATTCTTTTCCAATTTTTCAATTGTCATGTCCAATATAATTTTTATTGTAATTTCGAAAGTAGAGCAATTAAGTAAAATAATTATAATAAATTTTATTTTTATTATAGCAATTTTTTAATTTAATATTATTTATGATTTTATTATTTTAATAATATTTATATAGTATTTTGATTTAAAGATGAAAATGAACATTTTTTCTTAATTTATATTAGTTTTATAAATGTTAACCAAACAGATTACTAGTTCCTAATATTTAGTTTTCATTTCCAATTTTATTTCTCTAATTTTTACAATAATATCAAACATCCCCTTAACAATGCATACTAAGTAGATAATCGAGCAAACCGTAACTTTAGCAACACTAGCTTAAATACAAGCAGTAGCTTTATTGAACAATAATAAAGATTGGTTTGATCAAATGAAAAATAAGCAAATAAAACTACTTCGATTACAAGCAGTATCTTACCATAAAGTTTAAATTATCAAAATTATCGAAATCATTATAAGAACGAATGTTTAGACAACCTGCATTTGGGTTGCCAAAGAAGTTCCACGAGAAGGGGGAGACATTAAAAATCCTTCATTAAATAAATCAAGCCTCGACCAATTTCTTTTCCCTTTCCCTCCTACACGAGGTCGAAAATACCATGTTCCTACTCAAACCAATTGAGTTTATAAGTGTACATGAAAATGACTAAAAAAATTAAAATTTGAATGTAAAAAAGGAACAATATTACAATATTTCTTAATCAAATATTTATAACCCCTCATAGTATAAGGGTGAAAATACACTGAAGACAATCTTATTTTTGTCATTCTCTAGAGTTGAGTACAACTTGAATCTATTAATACACTACTTCAGTCCCATAGATAATCTTGACACACCAAAAAAAAAATTATATTAGTATTGAGCATGGAAATTTGACAATAATTCAAAATGATCAATCAGTGTTTGAAATAAGGGGAAGAACCATTTGGAAGCAACACTCAGAACAAGAACCTATTCAGAAAAAGCACAATAAACTTGATTTCCCCGATCTTTTTTGGTATACATCAGAAGAAGCTAGCAAAAATCACAAATGCAAAAACCAGTGGAAGCACATCTGAACTAGGGTTCTGATTTGATCATCGGGAATGGAGGCAGTCGGAGCACAGCTTCCTCGGTCTCAATCGGATCAGATTGCAGTATCTACCAAACAAAAAGTAAAATTTCCAAGTAAACTAAAAGCATCGTCTACCAATACAGATACACATAAATTTCAAATAATAAACTACTAAGTTTTGGGGAAGAGAGAGAGAGAGAGACAGTACAGGATCTTGGAGGACAGGCTTGGTGTCGTCCTTAGCTGGTGTAAAATGGGGTTTTTTCTGGGTCCTCCCTTCGCTTTCACCATTATTGGTTTTGGTGGAAATTTCTGAAGCTTTCATATTTTCTTCTGTGTCCAAGACTCTCAGGCTCGTCCTGTAGCTGCAATTCAATGTCAAAACAATGATAATCCTTTTTGTTTCAAATCCCAAGCGATATGCTCCATCTGCAGTATCCACCATTTATTGTGCAAAAATAAAACAAGAAACAATGCAATTTTATGCACAAAAAAAAAAAAGGTTCTCAATAGGGATTACTACAATTTTTTTTCTACTATAAAAGGAATGATTCCCAATTTAGAATTACTTGAAATAGTTCCCATGTCGCACCTTGCAGCATGAATCTTTGAGATGAAATCAATCTCTTCATCAAAAGAGGGCTCCCATCTTTTCAAGGAAGAAGATGCTGTCTCTGCTGGTCTGGGAAAAGATTCATTATTTGGCTTTGCTTTGGTGTGTGAGTCTCAAGAGGATGGTGTTTTTTGTCGACTTAGTAGGGTGTGCTGGCTTTCTGTTCTGTTCCTTTGATTTGTAGTTTTCCTCTTCTTTTTTTATTTCTAGGTTATCCCAGATTTTGTCAAGGAGATGTCTTATTCTCCTGTTTGTATATTCTTAACCTATTTTAAATTTTAACCCATTTTAAATTTTGATTAGAAGAAACAATTTAGGTGGAATAAATCATTGTGTAAAGAACAAATGGATGGAGGACTATGTGCTACATCAACTGCACGCAAATTTGAACAACCTTAAACTTATAATGCCAACAACTCAATGTATTAACACCTCGCAACTCATCACAAGGTCTTCCCACTAAATCTAAATTCTTCAAAATAATTTTATTTTCATTTGGACCTACTCATAGTTGATTGAATTCTTGAGCTGTTCCTCTATTTTCCAAAGCTATGTTGGTTTTAAGAACCAAGTTTCCCATGTGTTTGCACAGTAAAATAAGAAATCACAAGGTTGTAGGTTTGCTTTTCTCATGGATTTACTCATGATTGAACTTTTTGTATCCATTAGTAAGTTTAAACTAAGACAATGAGTAAGAATTTAATAGCCCTGCATCTGTCAAAAGAATTGGTCCATGATCGCATAAATTGACGAAAAATAATTCATATAGCCGATCCCACCTAGTGGGACTTAAGGCTTGATTTTGTTTTTGTTGTTATTAGACAAATATTCAGTTACAATTTAACCATCTAGAAAAGATCGCAAGAAATACATGCACACATCATAAACATAGCTAACTCTATTTCCCTGATTGCGTATTTATCTATCTAACCCTAGTAAAGTATAAAATTGTTTTTCCCAATTTCATATTATTTTTATAGAGCACGAAAAAAAACAAAAATAATTATGTTCAAGTCTAGAAATTGTTTTGCGTATGATAATACAGACACACACACATAGTTTGTTGCATGAGCACCAAAAACTGGAGTTAGAATACAAAATCTAAAAAGACAATTTTGAGAAGATATGGATGGTATTTTACAAGGGATACCAATGCCAGAAAAGATATTCATAGGAGTTTATTTAAATGGTCACATTGGCAAGGATAATATAATATATGATAGTATATATGGAGGCTATTGATATGGAGAAAAAAATGAGGCCGTTGATACAATCTTACATTTTGCCAAGTCTTACAATTTGGTTATATTAAATAAATGCTCAATAACTTTTATGAGAGTATAATAAAATCCAAATATATTTCTTCTTAACTAAAAACGGATATCGCTTATCTTGTAAGGATTGTAAAGTTATTCTAGGTAAAAATTTGGCTACACAACATAGAGTCTTAGTACTAGATATATATATATATATATATATATATTAAAAAATGAAAAGTAGTAGTATAAATCAACAGAAGAGGACTAGATGGTGGAACTTGGGAGATAATATAGAAGAATTCAAAGATAAAATGAACAAAGAGTGTGATTGGACAATTGGGGATAAGGTTGATGCAAATACTGTTTGGAATAAAATGACAAATTTCTATCGTTACGATAGGAAAAGAGGCTTTAGGCGAGTCCAAAGGAAGATCCTTGCGTAGTAAAGGAAGAAGGTGGGATCAAGACGTCCAAAAAGTCATTAAGTCAAAAAAAAAGGTATAAAATATGGCAAAATTGTAGAAATATAGAAAATCTTGAAAAAATACAAAAAAGACTATCAATGAAGCTAAACATAAAGCTTATGATACTTCATAATATACTAAACTAGATACAAAGGAGAAAATGACGTTTATACACTTGCTAAAGCTAGAGAAAGAAATTGCAAAGATTTAGGTGACGTAAAGTGTACAAAAGACGAGAATGATAATTTCTTATTAGAGAAGAAGACATAAAAGATAGGTGGCGGAGATACTTTGATAAGTTGTTTAATGAAAATCAAAATGAAAGATTGAACTTAGAAGCGATAAATGAAGAGAAGACTAAAAATAGGAGATTTATTCATAAAATTAGAGTACTTAAACTTAAAATAACATTAAAAAAGATGAAGAGTGAGAAATCTATAAAACCAAATAAAATATTAGTTGAAGTTTGGAAATGTTTAGGGAATAAAGGAATTATTTGGTTAACTAATCTATTCAACACTATTATAAAAGCCAAGAAAATGTAAGAAGAATGGAGGAAGAGTATGTTAGTACCTTTGTACAAAAACAGGCGATATTCAAAACTATAATAACTATCATGGAATTAAGATTATGAGTCATACGATAAAATTATGGGAAAGGGTAATTGAACATAGAATAAGATTAGAAACGAAGATTTCAGAAAATCAATTTGGCTATATGCCTGAGAGATCAACAGCAGAAGCTATTTATCTTTTAAGAAGTTTAATGGAAAAGTTTAGGGAAAAGGATTTACATATGGTTTTTATTAACCTAGAAAAAGCTTATGATAGAGTACCTAAGAAAGTTCCTTGGTGAGAATTAGAAAAGAAGGGAGTTTGCAGTAGATATATAGAGGTCAATAAGGATACGTATGATAAAGTAATGACAAGCATTAGGATTGGAGGAGGAGATTCTGGAGAGTTTCCAATCACAATAGGTGTACATCAAGGTTCTACTTTAGTCCTTATCCTTTTACTTCAGTTATTGATGAACTAACTAGGAATATCCAAAATGAGTTTCCTTTGTGTATGTTATATGCAGATGATATCATGTTAATTGATTATAGTAGAAGCAGAGTGGAATCTAAGCTAAAATTTTGGAGAGCCACATAGGGTCTAGAGGGTTTAAGATAAGTAGGAAAAAGACAGAATATATGAAATATAATTTCAATAATGTAAGAAGTAGAAATAGAGAGAAGATTAAAATGGATAATCAAGAGATTAAAGACATTGATAGATTCAGATATCTTGGATCTATTGTTGTATTTGTATGTGTGGCTCTTATACTTAGGGCTCATAAACAGAAGATGAAAAGCATATGGGTTGAATTCTTGAAGAGTGCACCAGTGACTCCTCGACGAGTGTCCTGTTCTAGTGGACGAGTAGATACCGAGAGGCTGAAAATTGCAGAATTTCTGAGATACCAAGAGCAGGAAATCATAAATGTAAACACTCGTTGACGAGTAGTCATACTAGTCGACGAGTTGTCTTCTCTCCCTTGTCGACGAGTGCCCTATTCTCGTCGATGAGTGTATCTGGGATACGAGAAAGAATTTAAATTTTGAATTGGAACGTTGGGACGGTTGGGTATTTGGAGGGAAACTTTCGAGGGGTTGATAAATTGGCCCTTTTGGGCATATTTTGATAAGAGAGAGATCATTGTATCTTTGTATTGAGAAACTTTCAATTTCATAGTGAAATATTGGCCGGATTGCTCCCGTGGATGTAGGCATTGCCGAACTATGTATATTCTCATGTTGTTCTCTTTACTTGTTTTCATATTTACTCATTGTGAATCAATTTGTGTTCTTTGTGCTTCATCATTTGTTGCAAATTTAATTATTCCACTATGCATCCTATACTCGATTTCCACAACAAATTGGTATCAGAGCGTTGTTATCATAGTGTCGAGTGCTTCTTTTGCAAGATTTGATATCGTCAAATTCAATGGAATCGAAAATTTTGATTTTTGGGAGAGAGTTAAGGATATACTAGTGCAACAAGGGATGGTGAAGGCTCTACATGGTGTTCAATCGGATAATATGGATGAAGCAACTTGGGGAGAATTGCAGGCAAATGTCGTCTCTACAATACGCTTGTGTTTGGTCGATGAAGTTCTCTATCATGTGATGGAGGAGGATTCTCTAGCGGCTGTATGGTGAAAGTTAAAAAGTCGATACATATCCAAATCACTCTCAAATAAACTATTTCTTAAGCAGCATCTTTATTGGCTTAAGATGGTTGATGGTTCAAACTTAAATCAACATATCAATGTTTTTAATCAAATCACAAGTGATTTGATGCGTGTTGATGTTAAGTTTGATGAAGATGATAAGGTTTTGATGTTATTAAACACCTTGCCAGCGAATCATACTTATGAAAATTTAGTTACCACCCTTACATGGGGAAAAGCGTCTCTTAATTTAGAAGAGGTGACAAGTGCCTTACTAAATTTTCATCAAAGGTTGAAAACATGTGATGAAGGAGAAGGACTTGTGGTGAAAGGTAACTATGAGCATGGGAAAGGAAACTCCAAACATGGATCGAGTCAGAAATCTCGTACACAATACAAGAAGAAAAAGGATATCCGGTGTTATAAGTGCAGTAAAAAAGGGCATGTTAAACCAGAGTGTCCGGATTAGAAGAAAGGAAATGCTGAAAAGCATGAGGGGGCTTCGAAATCAATGAATGTGGTTCAAGAAGGAGATTCAGTTTGCAGTGATGGTGATGTTCTTTCGGTTTCGTCAGGGTCAGATCACCTTACAGACTCATGGATACTTGACTCGGCATGTTCTTACCATATGACTCCAAACAAGGAGTGGTTCAGCACCTACAGGTTGGTAAATTCAAGTTCAGTTCTTATGGGTAATGATGTTTCTTGTAAGATCATTGGCATAGGAAACGTTAAGATAAAAATGTTTGACTGTGCTGTGAGAACCTTGAGTACTATGAGACACATACCGGAGTTAAGGAAGAACTTGATTTCACTTGGCACCTTAGATTGTAATGGTTTCGATTACAAGTTCGAAGGTGAGGTTATGAAAGTATGGAAAGGTAATTTGACGATGATGAAAAGGCAAAAGCTAGATAGGAGTATCTACACATTGCAGGGAACTACTTTTGTAGGTGGAGCTGCAGTCATAGATGTTGAATCTAATGAAACTGTCTCGTGACATATGCGTCTTGGGCATATGGGGGTACATGGTATGAAGGAACTACACAAGAGGAAACTCTTGAAAAGTATGAAATCATGTCAGATGGACTTTTGCAAAATTTGTGTATTGGAAAACAAAACCAGGCAAAATTCAAGTAAGTTGTTCACAAGACGAAAAGTATTCTTGATTATGTGCATTCTGATGTTTGGGGTCCAATTAGAGTAGCATCAAGGGGTGGACATGTGTGTTATGTGAGTTTTGTTGACGATTACTTATAGAAAGTCTGGGTATACTTCATACGGCATAAGTCTGATACGTTTGCGAGGTTCAAGATGTGGAAGGCTGAAGTGAAAAACCAGACGAGGAGGAGAATCAAATATCTAAGGTCGGACAATGGGACCGAGTACGCTGATTCTTAGTTTATGGAGTTTTGAGAGCAGCATTAGGAGATACTTTACCGTTCGCCAGACACCTTAGCAAAATGGTGGGACTGAAAGTCTGAACCGAACTCTGGCTAAAAGAGCTCGATGTCTCAGGCTTAATGCAGGGCTACCGAAGAACTTCTAAACCGAAGCAGTTAGTATGACTTGTTTTCTACTGAACCGATCACCAAAGGCATCACTAGAAGGTAAAGTGGCAAAAGAGGTGTGGACGGGAAATGCAATAGACTACTCCGAATTGAAGGTATTCAGGTGTCCAACCTATGTTCATGTGTCTAGTGAGGAGAGGTTTAAGCTTGACCCAAAATCTAGACGTTGCATCTTTTTGGGATATCAAAAGGATGTGAAGGAGTTCAAGCTGTGAGATCCAGTGGCAAACAAGGTGGTGATCAATAGAGATGTAGTCTTTGATGAGAAGACTAAGTTGAAGCGTACTCAAGATTGTGATGATCAGATACAGGAGCCAGAAAAATGGGGCAGAGATGAACAAGTTGTGCAGGTGGAGTTGGAAGCTTAGGGCAACGACAATAATCATGGTCCTTTGGTTGCAGGGAACTCTAGCACGGGAAACCAACAAGTTAACAATCTTCCTATATGGAGATCCAGACGCACTATCAAACCTCCGCCAAGGTATGGATTTGAAGAGTCAGTGTCTTATGTTTTTCTTACTAGTTGCAACCATCCAACTACATTTCTAGAGGTAGTGCATGGCCAGGAGAAAGGTAGGTGGATGGGTACAATGATTAAGGAGATGGAATCACTACATAAGAATCAAACTTAGGATTTGGCGGAGCTTCTAGATGGGAAGAGACCGATAGGTTGCAAATGGGCATATAGGAAGAAGGAAGCAATTTCAGAAAAGAAAGAAGAAAAACTCAAGGCGCGGTTAGTGGCAAAAGGGTACTCACTGAAGAAGAAAATAGACTATGATAAAATCTTTTCACCTGTGGTCCGACACACTTCCATTAGGATGATAGTGTTGGAGTTGATAGCTCATTATGATCTTTATTTGGAACAAATGGATGTGAAGACGGCGTTTCTTCCCGATGACTTGAAGGAACAAATTTATATGGTACAATCGGAGGGATTCAGTGAACCAAGGAAAGAAAACTTAGTTTGCAAATTGAAAAAATCTCTTTACAAGTTGAAACAGTTTCCAAGGTAATGGTATAAAAGATTTGATTCCTATATGATGAGAATTGGCTACAAAAGATGTATGACTTCTGCGGGTATGTGAACAAGCTTGATGATGGTTCTCTTATTTTCTTATTATTGTATGTCGATGACATGTTGATAGCCGCAAAACATTTAACTGAGGTAAATCAGTTAAAGGAGCTGTTGCATAAAGAGTATGACATGAAAGATCTTGGTTTAGCCAAAAAAATACTTGGGATGGAGATTCGCGGGGACAAAACTGCAAGGAGGTTTTGGTTATCTCAAGCCGGTTATGTGCAGAAGGTGTTGGAGAGGTTTAACATGGCTGATGCAAAATCAATGTGTACACCTCTAGCAAGTCATTTTAAGTTGTCTACTGTAGATTGCCCAATTACGGATGAGGATATCCGGGACATGTCAAAGGTCCCCTATGCAAGCGCTGTGAGGAGTTTAATGTATGTCATGGTGTGTACGATGCTAGACTTGGCACATGTTGTGAGTGTGGTAAGTTTTTCTCTAATCCAGGAAGACAACATTGGAAAGCTGTCAAATGGATATTAAGATACTTACAAGGTACATCAAGTTATGGCATCATGTTCAGCAAGCAACAAGGTAGTCCTTCAGTTATGGGGTTTGTAGATGCTGATTATGCAAGGGATATGGATGACAGAAGGTCTACAACGGGTTATGTTTTTACCTAGGTAAAAGGACCTATATGTTGGAGATCCATGGTTCAATCTCTAGTGGCATTGTCCATAACTGAAGGTAAATATATAGCAGTTGCCAAAACTGCAAAGGAAGCCTTATGGCTCTTACCGGTTTAGTCAAAGAGTTGGGCTTACAGCAAGACGGGGTTGTGCTGCGTTGTGACAATTAGAGTGCTATTTACTTAGCAAAGAATCAAGTGTACCGTGCCAGAACCAAACATATTGATGTGAGGTTTCACAGGGTTCAGGAGTTGATTACTTCGAGTGAGCTTGTATTGGGGAAGGTTCACACGTCTGAAAACTCAACGGATATTTTGAAAAAGTCGATCACTAGTGAAAAGTTCAAGCATTGCTTGAACTTACTCCATGTCTCCAAGTCATAAAAGGGAGACAAACCCAACCGAACGTTCCAAGTTCAAGGTGTAGTCAGATATATTTTTCAGGTTCTCCTAAGGGGCATATAATCGCCAAGGTGGAGATTGCTGTATTTGTATGTGTGGCTCTTATACTTGGGGCTCATAAATAGAAGATGAAAAGCATATGGATTGAATTCTTGAAGAGTGCAGCAGTGACTCATCGACAGGTGTCCTGTTCTCGTCAACAAGTAGATACCAAGAGGCTGAAAATTGTAGAGTTTCTGAGATACCGATAGTAGGAAATCATATATGTAAAGACTCGTCGATGAGTAGTCATACTAGTCAACGAGTTGTCTTCTCTCCCTCATCGACGAGTGCCCTGTTCTTGTCGAGTGCATATGGGCTACGAGAAAAAATTAAAATTTTGAATTGGAACATTAAGACGGTTGGATATTTGGAGGGAAACCTCCGAGGGGTTGTTAAATAGGCCCTTCAAGGCATATTTTGATAAGTGACAGATCATTGTATCTTTGTATTATGAAACTTTCAATTTCATAGTGAAATATTGGCCGGATTGCTCTTGTGGACGTAGGCATTGCCGAACCACGTATATTCTTGGGTTGTTATCTTTACTTGTTTTCATATTTACTAGTTGTGTATGAATTTGTGTTCTTTGTGCTTCATCATTTGTTGCAAATTTAATTATTCCACTATGTATCCTATACTCGATTTCCACAACATCTATTATGCAGGCTAAAGGTGAAATTGAAGAAGATGTAGTACATAGAATTAAGACAAGTTAGTTAAAATGGAGGAGTGCGTGAGGTATGTTGTGTGATTGTAGAATACCCTTAAAATTAAAAAGAAAGTTTTAGAATACGGCTATAAGACTAGCTATGTTTTATGGTTCAAAATATTGGACAATTAAGAAACATGTACAAAAAATGAAAGTTGCTGAGATATGTGTATGTTAAGGTGGATGAGTGGTTTAACATTAAAAGATAAAGTAAAAAATAAGCATATATGCAATAATTTAGGTACAACACCGATTGAAAACAATATAAGGAAGGAGTGGCTTAGATTGTTTGAGCGTTTGAAACAGCAGCCCTAGCAGAGCACCTGTGAGGAGGAGTGAATCAGTGTTTCTGACATGAAAAAGGGGCAAGGGTAGGCCTAAAATAACGTAGAATGAAGTAGTGAGGAAGGATTTAATAATCCATAATCTAATAGAGGAAAATGCTCTAGATCGAGTGAATTGGTGGGAAAGGATTCATGCAACCGACACCTAATGGGACTTAATGCTTGTTGTTGTTGTTGTTGTTGTTTTTGTTGTTGATTCAATCAATAAAACTCCAATACATTTGGTTAACCAATTAGTATTCTCACTTTCATCATTTAAACAAATAAAAAGTAGGGCTAAGGTTGATCCTTTTTAAACAAAAGCTTCCAAATATTTTGGGTAAGAAATTAAAAGGTTCCATGATCCCTTCTAGCATGTAGTGTTCCAATAGATTTCTTCCTAATTTTTTTTTCTAATGTATGTTTACTTTGTTGGTTAGAGGTGCTCATTACAAGGTTAACCATTTGTGTAGATTTTTTTATTTAGTGATGAGGGGGATTCATTTCCCAAAACCTCACATAAAGTTTTTGTTAGGCCATCTAATCATTTTCCCCTTACTTTGGATTCCTCTAGTATCAAAAAAGGTCCCATTCAATTTCATTTTGAAATCTAAAACTTTCCCATCCAGTCATCCTTTTTTTGTCTTTTGTTTTAGAATTTTGAGGTAATTACTTCTGCAAGGGGCGAGAAGATTTTAGATTTATGAAGAGATTGAAAGATCTTTAAGGTGGCCCTAAAAAATTGACATAGATAGGTCTTTGGTGATTTGTAGAATACACAGCAAAATATTTTTAACGATATTTTAAGGAAATTGATCATTTGGAAGATTTGGATATTATGTTGGGAGATTTAGCGTTTAGATCATGGTCTCTTAAGAGTGAATTTAAGGTATTGTTGTTAGAGGAGATGAGTTGGAGACAAAAGGTCAGCTTTAAATGGACTGGGGAGAGAGATCGTAATACTAGATTTGTTTTTTTCACTTAATAGTTAATGAAAGACATAGGAGAAATATGATTAAAGAGTTGGGAATCGAAAGGGTTGAAGAGGCCTTTCGAGGAGGTTAAGTGAACTATATTTAACATGGATAGGGAGAAAGCTTCTAGGCTGAGTGGATCCAATTTAGCCTTCTTTAATAGTGCAAGGGTGTGTTCAAGGCTAACCAAATCAAGGTGTTTTAAAAGTTTCACACCAATGAGGTGATTCCCAGGAGTATGAATTGGATTTTTATTACCATAGTTCCTATGAAAGGCCACTATATTAGGGTATGCAACTTCCATCATATTAATTTGAATATAAGTGTTTATAAGATGATTGGTAAAGTTCACAGGATTAATGAGGTGAAGGCCAGTACCGTTCCTAGTTCCTAGGCAGCCTTAGCCAGCGGCAGATATATTTTAGCTGCTGTCCTTGTGACTATTGAGGTTTAGAAAGATAGAGGAATCATATCTTAATCTGTAGGCTAGCTTTTATGAGAAGACATATGGTAGGGTTAGTTGGCCTTTTTTCCCTGATAGTGTCTTATATAGGGAGGGGTTTGGATCAAAGTGGCAAGGCTCAATTTGGGTATGTCTTTCTTCTACCTTATTTTATATGTTTGCTAGAGGATAACCCAAGACTTTGTTTTCAGAATCAATGATTGTGACGCAAGGAGATCCTTCATCTCCCATTCTTTTTATTTTGGTTGCTGATGTGTTAAGCAAGATTGATTGATAGGGGTCATTGACATGAGTTTTATACAGCGCTAAAAATTGAGTGATTCTCTCTCATCTCCTTGCTAATGATACTACTCACTTCTTGACCAATGATGGGTCATATTTGTGTAATATTTTCACTACATTTATAGGATTTTGAGTGCACTTTTAAGTTTAGGCAAGTGCGCTCTAGGTATTACTAATCTAAATCCAGAAAAGAAATTATGTGTGCCACTCTTGTGTGTTGAGAGACCTTGCACTGGCCCATGACTTATTTTAAGAGTTCCATTACGTGGGAATGCACATTCCAGAAAATTTTGGAATACAATGATTGCTGAGGTGTCTAAATGTCAGGGAAGGATGCGCTCTTAGCCTCTTCCTTTTAAGAGTTGCATTAGACTAATTTAAGCGTGTTTATTCAATTCCCCCATATTTTATATCCCTGTTTAAGATTCTATGGGAGGTTGCTAGTAGATTTGAGAGGATCATGAGAGAACTGGTCAGTGGTGGGTGAGAGGGGGATCATCTTGTTTCTGGAGAGGTTATCTGCATAGTATTATTAAAAGTAAATTTAGTACGCAAGAAAATGGGTGGAATGCAAGTATTGTGGAAAGCCCATAGAAGTTCATTTCAAGGATAAATTATTTCTTTTCTGCTTGTACGAAATAGAAAGCAGGATGGTTCATAGTTGTAAGGTCCACTTTTGGAAGGATCTTTGGTTTGGGGACATCTGTATTTTTGTTACCTTGCCTTTTATTTTTGTCATACTTTGTGCCTTGAGGCACGTATTCCTTCTTTTCACATTAATAGTGGTACTTTTGTTTTTGAGACTTTCAGCTTCATAAAAATCTGAAGAGAGATGGAGGAGTTTTCTCGTTCTTAAGTTTGTTGGATTCCTATCAATATTCTCATTGTGGGGATGTCAGGTGATGTAGAAGAGAGAAGTAAGAGAATTAAGGGAGGGAAACAAAAGAAAAGGGAAACAGAAAAAAACAGAGAAGCAGAATTAGAAGAGAGATGAGAGGGGTAAGAAGAAGGAACCTGCAGGAAGAGAGAAAACAGAGAGGGAAACTACAGGAATCTGATTCAAACAATAACCGTACATCATGCTTCAGTCCAACACTTAAAGCACTACTACTACTAACACATATTAACAAAAATAACCACCTACAAAAAACCAAACGAAGTCATTAAATAATACAAAGAATCCCTAATACAAGCACAATTTCCCAGCACTATACCCTAAAATATGTGGGCCGAATGGATGTAGATGGTCCTCCATCATTCTCCCTGGCTGAAAGAAACTCTGCTCCAAAGAGTGGGACTGGAAATATGACTCCAGCAAATAAGGAGCATCATTTCGTACATCATCCTCAGCAAGCACTCAGGACAACCACTCCTCTAAACTAGGTAGCAATAAACCCACTGTAAGGAGACATCATGAACTCATCATCCAAGATATACTCTACTATTTCCTGTGGTTGAGAAACAGAGAGAGGTTGAGGTGCTGCTGAACCTGCATGAGCGCCAGATGGCAAACCAAGAGGCTCAAAAGGGCCTTGGAGAATAACGATCAAACCCAACGACCTCAGCTCTCAAGATATGGAGAATAACTGCTACCCTACAGAGGCCATCAGCCACTTTATTCTCAACACTAGAATGATGCTTAAGAACAAAGGTGTACTTGTAGAGAAACTCTACCCAACTAGCATGCTTCGCACTCAACTTCTTCTGTGAGCTTAGATATCGCAAAGCAAGGAGGTCAGAAAAGAGTACAAACTCTTGGGGTAACAAGTAGTATCTCCAATGTTGGAGGGATCTCACTACAGCAAAAAACTCTTTATCATATGTGCTATATCTTTGTTTGGCATCTGAGAGATTTTCACTGAAAAATGCTAAACAATGTCCCTCCTAACTCAAGACCCCACCAATACCTACCACAGAGGCATCCATAGCCACCTCAGATACTCAGCTAAAGTTAGGATACCTAAATACAAGTGTTTCAGTCATCTTCTGTTTGACCTCTCTAAAAGCTCTAGCAGCTGATGAGGTGGTCCAATGAAACTCTCCTTTCTTAAAACTCAGTGATAGGAGCCATGATGGTGACAATATGCCCTACGAACCACCTATAGAAAGTAGTGAGCTCATGAAAACTATGAACCTTAGTAATAGTTCTAGGATCAGGCCACTCCCTAATGGCACTAACCTTTTCTGGATCAGAGGCTATTCCATACGTGAAGATCACAACTTCGCAAAGAAGAAAAAACACACTAGATTGCAAGAAGTTGCACTTCTTGAGGTTAGCAAACAACTTCACTTCCCTCAAGGTGACAAAGACCTCATGAAGACGTGTCAAGTGCTCCTCCCTAGTTTTACTGTAGACTAGTATATCTCAAATTAGACCACTAGGAACTTTCCTTTGAATGACTGCAGAACATGTGTCATAACCCTCATAAAGTTGTTGGGGCATTGGAGAGTCCAAAAGGCATGACCAACCACTCAAATAAACCATCCTGCATCTTACAAGCCATTTTCCACTCATCTCCTAGTCTAATTCTAATTTGGTGATACCCACTGCATAGGTCAATCTTGGAGTACCAACTAAAGCCAACTAGCATGTCAAGCATATCCTCAAGTCTAAGGATAAGAAACATTTACTTGATGGTGATTTTATTGATGGCTCTACTATCCACACACATCCACCAAGATACATCTTTTTTTGGAATTAGAACAGCTGATACTGCACAAGGGCTAAGGCTATGTCTCACAAAGCCCTTGTCAAGGAGTTCTCCTACTTGCCTATTCAATTTAGCACACTTTGTGGTTCATCCTATAATGTGGCAAATTAGAGAATTGTGAAACTGGAATAAGAAGGTATGGCATGCTGAATGAATCGCATAGGTGGTAGCTCACAAGCTAACTCGATAGACAGAACATCAGAGAACTCAACTAGCAACTCTCCTACCTCAGGTGAGTGCTTACAAAAAAAGCTCTCAATCCTCAAAAGGAACCTCTTAAGCAATGACTACTAAAATGCACCTATTTTCTAAAGGGTCGTTGTTTGCACTTAATGGTAGGCTTTATATAGAGCCAGTTCACTCAATGGAGTCCAAATTAAGGGAACAGTGTTGTTTTTTACTTCTATGAATACCCTTTGAACACCTCTAATTCATTCAGAAACAAAATCATTGCTGAACACCATTCAGTGCTCATGTGGTGATGTCCTCTGCCTCCCTTCTCTCCCAGCGAGCAGCAGCTCCGGATCAACGTTCTCCTAGTGACAACAGCTCCAGCTCAATGTTTGCATCTACATTTTCTGACATTTTGGGGGCTCTTCTTGACCAAATTAAACTAAACGAGCAAAGAAGCAATGCGGGAAGAGATTAATGAAAGAAATTAATTAGGGCATCAAATAGAGTCTCCAACAAAATGATGAGAATCAAAGAAGAGCAAAGAAATTGATGGAAAAATCAGGCATCAAATTGGTACCAGGTCTTTGCTGCTGCTGCTCTTAAGTATTTCCAGCAGATCTCCATGGTACTGAATCCCTGTGGAGAGTCAATGGGCAGAACCAAATCACCTTTGGAGATTCCCCCAGTAGCAATACTAGCAAGCAGCTTCATCTCAACATCATCTCCAACTGACATAGATGCATTTGTTTCAAAGCACATGACACGGCCTTCAATTAAACCATTTATAGAGCTAAAAGAACCCTCATTCAATCAATTCAAGCATTTATAGAGTTGAAAGAACCCTCATGCAAGCTCCCTGACTTGGTTTCATTTCCTGATGAGGAGGAAGCAGCTTTGATAACTCTGCCATTTTCCTGGCAGCATCGCCAGTTCACAGTGCTCTTTGTTAGAAACAGAAAGGGGTGACCCATCCCTTCATCAGACCCAATAAGAACATATTTGAAGTCATTGCTTTGCCATGACTCTGTGTTCAACTTGGGTAATTTCATTTGTGCTCTTGCATTTTTTATAATTTTAATTTTTTTTAAAAATATATATATTCAGAACAAGTTATACTTTTTAGCATAGTTGTTAGAATCTTACGATTCATGATTTGATTCATACGATTCAAATCAATTCCACACCACTTCTATTTAAATCTTACTAGCGAATCTGAAAACAACTGAATCATTGCCAAATTTATCGATTCACCTCACAAATCTAGCAAATCAATCTAAATCTATCAATTCACATGATTCTCGACCTATCATATCTTGACAGATCCAACTGGTTTAAAACCCTATTTCTTCTTTTATTGCCTTTACTTTTACATGATTACCTTCTATTCCTTGTCTATGTTAGTTTTGTGCTAAAAAAGAGGAGAAATAGAACCATATATCATTTGGTTTTCTGCCAAATAAGAAGGGCAAAAGTTGTAGAACACTCATTGGCTAAAATGGTACTCATGTTTTGTTGTCTAGTTACGATTCAAAAATTGGCCTTTTTAGTAGTTTGTTCAATTATTATCATTTTTAGAAAGTTAATTATTTTCCCGTTTTAGTTCAAGAAAGAATGTATATGAAATATTATTATTTTTTAATTGTTTATAAACACCAAAAGTTTTGTTTTCTTATTATTTTTTCTTGATTTCTTTCCCTTAAACAGCATAAAGTTTAATTTTTTATTAATATTTTTTTGACTCGTTCCCTTCTTTTTCATTTGTTTAGAAAAAGCATATGCATGATATATTGTTTTTTTATTGTCAAACTTTAAATGTATCTATTTTACTTGTTGTTCTTATATCAATATATGCATGTCATTTACAATTGATTTTGGAACTTTGTACCAAATCTTATGATAAGATTCGATTCTCGATTCTCAAATCCCGAAAGTTGGAATTTGAATTCACGATTCAAATCAACAACTATGCCTTTTAGTATTTCGGATTCAATCAAGTTCCAAATAGGTTCATAAAATTCAAAGGCTAATCCATCATTCAGCACTTAATGATTAATTTTGTCAAACAACCCCTAAGCTCTGTCGCTCAAAAGCCCTATAATCAAGCAAGTGAATGTTTCTTTGAGCTAGGAGTTCAAGGGCTATCTTGTTCCTTAACTTAGGATCCTTGGGAGTGGGCTCAAATGGGATCAACATGATATTCTTATCTTTGTGCCTAAACACATCAGTGTTTTCCTTACCATGATTGGCTACATCATGATCAAATAACCATGGTAGCCTTAACAAGATATGGGCAAAATCCATCATGAGCACATCAGAATAGACCTTATCCTTAATCTCTCATTTGGATGGGTACAAGACACATCTCGATAACTAATAAATTTTTCTTACTTGCCCAATTCACCTTAAAAGGATGGGGGTGCAGCTCTCCCTTCAGTTTCAATCTTCCTAGAGCAGCCTTGAAGATCACATTCATGCTACTATCCCCATCAAAAACTTACATGTCCCATCTCCATAACGAATGGAAGTGTGGAAAATAGTGGTACATTTCCACTTCTCATTCTCCGCGCTAGTGGATAAGATGCACCTATCCACACAAACATGGCAGTCATCCTCCTCAAAATCATCAACAAGCTCACCCTCATCTCCTAAGTACTCAACAGCATCTACAACATGATCCTCACAATCAGGCAAGTCATTAGTTTCACACTCCAAAGCTAAGGCTTGTTGGGGACAATGCAGAGCAATATGACCTCTAGCATAGCAACGATGACATTGCACAAGTGAGCTACCAGCCAGAAGAATACGAGGCCCACTAGAATGAACAACATGATGTGACTCTATTTACTTTGTAGAACTCTCTCTAGGGGTTGAGTGAGGGATGGTAGGCCTAGAATAAGGAAAATATTTGGAATAACAAGACTCACTCACTTGAGATGAAGACCTACAAGAGTTCTTAAGGTACTCCTCGATGACAAAATCTTTCTAATAAGCTGCCCCTAAAGACTCAGAAGAGAACAATTCAACCTCACACCTAAGTACCTAACATCTTCCTTAAGACCATTCATAAACATAGCCACAGTGTGAGGTGTGACCTCAACAATATCACTTCTACGCAACAACTCCTTAAATCAATCAATTTAGCTGGCTTAGTAGCGGTCTATTTATAATTCAAAAGCTCACTGATCAACTGGCTCTTAAAGGAAGGAGGAACATACTTCTCTTTCAAATGTTGCCTCATTGCTTCCGACCAGGTAATAGGAGGTTCACCCAACCAATTCAGGGTTTGTTGGACAATTTTCCAATACATCTTTGCTATCCTACAAGTTTCATCTTGGCAAACTGAACTTTGCCCTCCACCCATATATGGTACCAATTAAAGAAATCCTCCATCTCCTTTGTCTAGTCCAAAATGGAGCTTGAATCTAATTTCCCATCGTAAGCACACACATCTACCTTGATCATTTTTGAAGCAATTCCATAGTCCTCTCAATTCTTCCTACGGGAATGTGGAGCATGCTCAGGGTTAGGTTGGTACCCTACATCATAAACTTCTCAAGGTTACCTTCTTGAAACCTCAACTCTAGATTGACATAAGGTTAGAGGGGCTGGATTGGTATATCAGTCTATTTTGGAGCCTAACTCGCATCATTAGGTACTAGCATGATTAGAAATTTCCACGAAATTATCAAAATTTTCATAAATTTCCACTTTCCATCACCCACAGAATCGAAATAACAATCAATTTATGTCTCACTTAATTTCCATCAAAATTTCAACAAATCATCCAAAATTTATAGAAAATTTGAAATTTTAGCGAAACATGTCAAAATTTTAACTGTACAATAAAATTTTCTCAGAATACAAATGTGAGATTTAGATGCAAAATGAAAATTCTCTTAATTTATTGAATGTTTTATTGAAACAAAATATTATTACAAGGGCTTTTGAAATTACATGAAAAATTGAATTTACAAACATTTTATTTAATTGTTCATGTCTAAATTATCTTTATTCGTATGATAGATAATATTTAATTGATTTATGTATTTCATTTGTATAAACCAAATATGCTTAATACATATATTGTATTACAACTATTGCACCTCATACACAATATAGATGTAATTATTTTGTAATATTAGTCCTAAAACTTGCATTATTATGTCTATTAAACTATTCTCAAAGTTTCATAAAAGATTTCCATGCTTTACTATTAATTTCCATTGTTTCTTCAAATCAAAATTGAAATTGACATTGAGACCGAAATCTTCATCGAAATTTCCATACTTTTGGAGTTCCAAAATTTTAGTTGAAATTGAATTCTAAGACCTTGGGTACTAGAGGAACTCTTAGAATAGGAAGAACGCCCTATGTTGAGCCTATTGAATATGGGGACTCATTAGGGTACCTAATTGATGGTTCTATGTCTTCTACATCAGAATGTTTGCCTAACAACTTCATGACTTGGTCAAACTGTTGTGTGAGGTGCTCAAATTTTTGGTCCACTAACTCCTAAAGAGTGTCAAATTGGACAAACAAGGATTGGGCGTCATATCTTTATTGGTAACCATAGTAATGCAATATGGTGCACAAGAAGCTAAGGAAGAGTAAACTTGACTACAAGTGATATGAATCCTAAAATTACTACAATGCACACACATGAAGCTATCGAACATAATGCATATGAATTCAATTGGTCTCACATGACATGGCCACAAGGAACAAGCTAAGTATAGGTATGAACAAGGTCCAAACAATAAGTTTGGGAATTTACAAGAAAAAGGGAAGATTTTTTTTTTCCCAAATGGTAACAAGAAACTTGGAATTATGCAATCACAAATTTTCCCTAATCATACAAACATTCATCAAGAAAATGAGAGAATTTGGTTACCTCACCAAATATTTTGAGCACAAATTGAGTTAGCCATCAAATTCTCAAGGGAAGTCAAATAATTTCTCAATTCATTATTCTCAGATCCTCAAGAAACAGCCTTCAAACAGAAACTGGACCTCAAACTGAATGCTGGCAAGTTTTCAAAACACAAAAATTTACTTTGGCAGTCCAAGATTAGGCTGAGTTTGTCCTTACAAATGTGAACCAGTCTTGATAATTCAGTTTTCACTCAAAAAGCTTCAAAATATCAAGATAATATCCAAATTTTCAAAGCTGGAAGCAATATCTCGCAACTCTGGGCAATACAAGGGAAATGTAGCACCTTCCCCACACGTGTGGCTGGTGCATGGGACATGCGGCCATTGGCGAGGGGCCTCCAGCAATGCTGTTCTGGCAGGTGGCCAATTGAAGGGTGCGGATTCCATTGAGGTTGGAAGTGTAACAAGAAAATTACTGGAGTTGGAGATTCAAAGGGATGGTCAGCTGGGGTAACTTCAAGTGCTGCATGAGGCCACGCCCCTTGTCAGATGGAAGTGAAATTTCAGGGTAAGGGGTTTCGGTGGGGTCTGATTTTGATGGTGGAGAAGGAATTGTGATTTTCTTCGTGGGAATTAGGGTTTCAAGATCAGGGGCACAACTGTAATTTTCATAAAAGTTGCAAACGAACAGTGCTTACAACTTCTAAACTTGGACTGGTTGCATGGTGATCATGGTTTGCACTGATGCCAATTTGATGTAGGACAAGTATGGGAATTCATTAATAGAGAGAGAACTGGGGGAATTAAAGGAGGCAGCAGCAGCAGCAGGAAGACAGAACAGACAGAAGGAGAGAAGCAGAATTAGAAGAGATATGAGAGAAGGAGGAAGAAGAAGGAGCCTGTAGGAAGAGAGAAAACAGGTAGAGGGAAACAGCATTCATCTGATTCAATAAAATAACCATACATCAACTTGCATGTCCAGCACTTTAAGCAGAATTAGAAGAGAGATGAGAAGAGGAGGAAGAAGGAACCTGTAGGAAGAGAGAAAACAGGTAGAGGGAAACTGCAGTCATCTGATTCAAAATATTAACCATACATCAACTTGCATGTTCAGCACTTAAACCACTATTACTACTAACATATATTTACAAACAATGTTTTAAAAGGCGAAGGCATAAGGCAGAGCATTTTAACCCTTCTGAGGCAAGGCGTAAACCTTTAAGGTGTTGGGGCATAAGCCTTTTGAGAATTTGTTTTTAAAGATAAAAATATGCAAATAAATTTTATATATTTAAAAAAAAAAAGGAAAATTTAATAAAATCACAAATATAATGTAAAAAAGAAAAATCATATATACTTTGCAAACTACTTGTTCGCCATTCAATAATTGCTAACTGAAATACATAACATAAATCATGACAAGGGGTTGCTATACTATTGCAAAGTTCAAACTATTTTCATGATCTAAGATACAACTCTCAGTTATTTTGGAAGGGTTGAGGTTCAAGAGTTTTAGACATCAACTCATATTATCACATTCCTTTTATACAAACATGTAGTTAAAAATTTTTAACCAATTCTAACTTAGAATCACACACTCAAAATACACAAGTCTTAAGAAAAAAATGAGCAAAAGGCATGCCTTTTGTAAAAATGCGTAAACCTCAACATGTATTGCATTAACCTTTTTGGAATTTGGTATTCTAGATTAAGTCTCAAGGCGTTTTAGGCACGCCTTTCCCACTAAAAATACAAAGAGATCCTAGTACAAGAACAATTTCCCAGCCCTACGCCTAAAATAGGGTGCCCAATAGACAGCCTATAGGATGTAGATGGTCCTCTATCATTAGGATTTCGTGTTTGGATACTTTTGAGGTTTTTTATTAAAAGTATTTCTGTTATTGCCTAAACCATACTCCTTAATCTCTTCCATTTTCTGATCACAAGTAAAAAGCTCAAAATCCTTCAAAGATAAACATGTTTTTTGTAGACAGTCCTTAATAAAGTTACACCAACAATGTACTGCAAATTAGAAGACCATACATGGCCCTCTCCCTATGAATGTGTTACGTGAGACTCTAGTGAAGATCATGCTCATTTATACCTTCAGTGCTTGGTCGCCTACTGCTTATGCAACAAACATGGTCTGTCAGGGGATTGTCCTCATTCTTTGTAGGCTTCCTGTTGATTGACTACAGAGCTTTTGGGAGGAAAAAGCATGTAAGGATTTGGGGGCAGAGTGCACTTTTCTCTGTTAGATGGGTACTCTGGTTTGAGAGAGATTCTTTAATCTTTAGCAATCGTGCTTCTTTCCATGTGGCTTTTCTCTAAAGATGTTTTGGCAGCATTATTGTTTCAGAATGCAACATGAGTGGTTGGTTTTATTCATTAATCCATCATCATATCACTCAAAAAAACAAACTTAATGAATTTTCAATTCAAACCCACAAAAGAAAAATCATGCGGAATATTCTCTTGATTATTCAAATTTGAATGTTCAAAAATAAAATTTGAATTTTAGAATGTAGAAACCCTATGGCCATTTGTCATAAACAACATATAGAAATAAGACATTATCATAAGGATGTAATTTTCCTGAACATTCACATAATCACCTCAAAGTAACTTTCTATTTCTAATTAAGGAACCACATAACCATATGACTAAATTAAAAAAGTTTGAAAAAATGTAAATGTCCATGATGTGAATTCTACTCTTAGAACTGCCAAGGTCTTGAATAGGCAAATATAGATCCAATGGGATGCAATTCACGAGTTACAAATGCTATGAAAAATACACCACATAATACAGTCCAAAATCTGTTAATTAGTCTATTTTTTCATTATTAAAACCTACGTACATGAGTAGCTTCCAAATACAGTGCTTTTATAAAAAAAAATTTATCCAACCATGATGTCTGTTTCTCTTTGTGTATTTTCATTACAGTCCACATGCATATATTGTATTTCATATTGAAGAAACCATCATAGCATCAGCAAACACTTAACAAAAATAATAAAAACTGAAAAATATTATCTGCATAGAAGTGTATATTAAACTATTTAAAAATTAAAACTAACATAATTAGTTGAGAAACTAAGGTAATCTAATAAAATTAATTAATTAGAGCACAAGACCAGTTTTCAAATAAGAAAACTAAGTGGTAGAGTTTTAAAAGGTAAGCTATTAAAAATAAAAAACAACATAATTAGTTGAGAAACTAAGGTAATCTAAAAAAATTAATTAACCACAGCACAAGCTCAATTTTCAAATAAGAAAACTAAGTGATAGGTATTTAAAAAATGGAAAATAATTTAGGATAGCAAAAAAAAAAACTGAATTACCAACCTATTATTGCAATCAAAACCAAAATCTTAGCAATGATTAAAACAAATAGAGTTTCAATATCTGGCATCACAACCTGGGACTTTTTAAGTTTACACTATAATCTTGAATTTTGACAATAACAGTATATGTTGAATGATTTGTGGATCATCCAATTAGTTGAAAATGACCAATTATGCAACACTATGTTAAAATATTACGAATATCAGCAAAGATATCATGTACTGTTAGAATCTAAGAACCTCAAAGTCTCATAACATCAACCAAAATAATGACTGCATTACACTCTTCTAAACAGATAACAAGAGATGATTTATACATACATATATATTCTTGATTCAAACATTGAAATTCTTGGATAGCCACGATCACTCCATTACCCCACTCTGACCCTCTTCCCGTGTCAGTGAAAAGACCCTATCTACTGTATACGGGTATGAAAAAAAAAAAATGGTAATGAAAAACTAAATGAATTCTGAGATTTCTTTTCTGTCTCTGTGTGTGTGTGTGTAAGAGGAAGAGAAAATGAATAATGGGGTGAGATAGAAACATAGAAATTCTTTCTTAGTATCCACATATAGAAACATAGAAATTCTTCCTGAGAGTATGCACAAGAGAAAAAATAGATGAAAGGAAAAAAAAAAAAACATATTATGAACAATGGAATCAACAGCGGCTAAAATGAGATAATATAATGGTCTGAAAATTTGTTCTAACTGACAAATTTTAATTTTAAACTGTTACTACTTCGAAAAATTGTGTCTGGTATAATCGTATATTAAATTGATAATCAGAAATCCAACATAAGTTGAGAACTCAGTAATCGAATAAAAAACTATGTTACTACAACAGAAGCGCCATTCTCCACCGCCCGAAAAAAATGACATGCTAACAAGACTAAGAAAATTAACTATATACAGCAAAACACTGATATAGGGACCGTTTGGCTCCCGAGAGAACTTGAGAGAAAAGAGAGAAACTGGAAGAGAGAAAATGAGAGAGAAGGGCAGAGGGAGGGAGGCGTACCTGTGTCGCCCGCGCACCTGGCCTGCAGGTACAGCGCCGTCGCCTCAGCGGCTCGTGCCGAGGCCGGGACAGCACTCGAGATATACGGTTTGCGAACTCGCTCGCCCGTGCGCCCAGGCTTCGAGTCTGGACGCTGACATAAGCCGGGACTAATGGGGCGTTTGTTTCTTTTTCTAATCCATATTTTAAAGTGATTTTTGTGTATCATTCAAAAATATCAAATTTATATCTATAACTAACAATAATTATTATTTATAATTATTTTAAAGTATTTTTATAATTATATTAAATTTATTCTTATATCTACTTATCCTAAAATACTTATGTAACGACCTAAAATTATCGCATAATGGCCTTATACTATTTAATACTATTTTCTTAATAATTTTTTAAAACTTTTAAAAAACAAAGAGTCATAGTGCGTGCCATGACTAGTCCTAATAAGCTCCACATCATGAATCACGATTGGACTAAAACAAAACAAGGTTGGAATGACGTAGAAGGAAAATTTTAAATATAATATGTAAAATAAAAATTCTAGTTATAATTTATAAATTTTACTTTATTTTTATGTACCAAAAATATAAACTATACATATAGGTATCTTAGGATCACATTTGAAAAAAATAAAAATTAGGAGGTGCTTGGTAAAATTAAGTATCAACTTCCCGTTTGATTTGTGCAATTAGTTTTAGAATGAAATCAAAATTTTAAAATGTAATCATGTTCATACTTTCGATTTGCATATTCAAGAATGGAATATAATATTTGCGGTGAAATTGTGACTTGGGTCCAAATAAAAAACGACTTTTAAGGTTTCACAAAAAGACATTAACCTCATTTGAGATTTTAAAAATCTCATGAACCACGCTTTACGGACTTCCCCTAACATTTAATTTTTGGGACACTTGTGCCCCCTTAAAAGTCTTGTCTAATTATAAATTACAAAGGAAGGTTACTATGTTTTTGGTAAACCTCGAGCGTTTTGAGAAATTCTTAAAATTCAGGATGGTCTGTATCTTCTGTCCAAATAAAAAAATAAAAAAATAATAATAACAACTAATAATTATTATAATAACAATAAGAACAAAGTAGTGGTGGTAGTAGTGGTAGTAGTAGTAGTAACTAATAATTATTATAATAACAACAAGAACAAAGTAGTGGCGGTGGTGGTAGCAGTAGTAGTAGTAGTAATTATTATAATAACAAGAAGAACAAAGTAGTTGTAGTAGTAGTAGTAGTAGTGACAATAATTTAAAGGAAATAATAATTATTATTATTGTAAAAATAATAAATAATGATAATCAAACAAAAATAACAAATAATGATAGTACTTATTATTATTATTATTATTATTATTATTATTATTACAATAACAATAATATTTATCACTATAAAAGTAATGGTGGAACTTGAAGGGAGATAATATAATAAATTCAAAGATAAAATGATAAAAGAGCGATTGGATAGTAGGGGGTAAGATAGATGCAAATACTGTTTGGAATAAAATGATTAATTCTATAATAAAGATAGCAAAAGAGGTTTTATGTGAGTAAAAAGAAAGATACTGGGGTAGTAATGAAATTTGGTAAGGGGATCAAAAAGTCCAAAAAGTTGCTAAGACAAAAAGGAAATTGGTATAAAATATGGCGAAAATTGTAGAAATATAGAAAATCTTGAAAAATATAAAGAAATAAGAAAAATATTTAAAAACTAGAAAAGATATATAAAAAAAAACTATTAGTGAAGCTAAACTTAGAGCTTATGATACTTTATATACTATATTAAATACAAAAGAAGAAGAAAATGACCTTTACAACCTTGCTAAAACTAGAGGAAAAAAAAATGCAAAGATTTAGGTGATGTAAAATGTACAAAGACGAGAATGATAATGTCTTCATTATAGAAGAAGACATAAAATTAATGAAAACCAAAATGAAATATTGAACTTGGGAGTGACAAATAAGGAAAATCCTAAAAATAAGAGATTTATTCGCAAAATTAAAGTCCTTAAGGTTAACTAATTTATTTAGCACTATTATAAAAACCCCAAAAATGCCAAAAGAGTGGAGGGAAAGTACGTTAACACCTTTATAAAAAAATAAAAACATAAAGACGATATTCAAAATTATAATAAATATTATAGAATTAAGACTATTAGTCATATGATGAAATTATAGGAATGGAAAATTTAACATAGAATAAGATTAGAAACAAGGATTTTAGAAAGTCAATTTAACTTTATGCCTAAGAGATCAACCATAGAGGCTATTTATCTTTTAAGAAGTTTAATGGAAAAGTTTAGGAAAAATAAGAGAGACTTGGATATGATTTTTATTGACCTAGAAAAAGCATATGATAAAGTACCTAGGCAAGTTCTTTGGTGGGTCTTGGAAAAGAAAGGGGTATGCAATAGATATACTAAGGTCATTAAGGATATCTATAATAGAGTAGTGACTAGCATTGGGACTTTAGGAAGGGAATTTAGGGATTTTTCAATCACAATAAGTATACATCAAGGTTATACTTTGAGTTCTTATCCTTTATTTTAGTGATTGATGAACTTACTAGGAATATCAATAATGAGATCCCTTGGTGTATGTTGTTTGCAAATGATAGTTGATTGATGATAGTAGGAGTAGAGTGTAATCTAAGCTAGTATTTCAAAGAGCTACATTAGAGTCTAAAGGGTTTACGATAAGTAGGAATAAGACATAATAAATGAAATGTAATTTGAGAAACATAGGGAGTAGCAAAGGAAAGAGGATTAAACTTGATAATCAAGAGATTAATAACACTAATAGATTTAAAAATCTTAGATATATTATGCAAGTAAAAGAGGAGATTGAAGAAGATGTAGTACATATTATTAAAATAGATTGGGTAAAATGGAGGAATGCATCAAGTGTGTTGTGTTTAGTCATTAAAGACTTTAAGCAGACAAGGTTTAATTTAGGTGAGGGACTTCATAAAACCTATGTGGAAGGCGGCAGCTCATGGAGGTCTTCATTACTATCTCTCTCCTAATTAGTGTAGGAGAGAGCCTAAGTATAAAACTTGTGCAATGTTAGTGACCAGTGTGTGTTGGAGTTATCAAAATTACATAAAAGTAAAAATAAAAAAAAAAAGCAAAGGACATCAATTTACACCACAATTTATACAACCAAACACATCACAAACAAGACATAGAAGAATATACAACACAATAATTCAAACAAGTCAAGACTAACCCAAAAAATTAGTAAAAGGAAAACAACACATAGAGGAAGCAACTCAACTCTTGAAGGGTCCCTAGTGGAGTTGCCAAGCTATCTACACCAAATTCTATGTGGGGGAACCGACGAATGGGAGTGGCAAGGTGATCCCTTAAACAAGAAAATAAAAGAAAAATAAAGACTCTATTTGTAAGACACAATTTATTGAAAAATTGGATTCACCACCTTTATTATTTTTTAAAAAGGAAAAAAAAAAAAAGGAGAAAATCTTAAGAAAACTACAAAATAAAGAAGAAGGTTTTGAGAGTACATTTGTATGCAGAGAAGGTGGCTAATCAATCATTCTAAGGGGGATCAGTCAACCAGCACTCCTATCAACACCCATTTTAAGAAAAAAGGTTATTATTGTGTATGTGTGTATGTGCCTTTTAAATAAAAGAAAAGTGAAAGAATTCGCTTTTTAATAATCTGATAAGAAATCACTATCCAAGAGCCTAACAACAGGGTTAGAAACCCGAATACGCTCTTATTTGAAAAAGACTTGGCCTTAGGAAACCCTAAGTTTGAAAAAATGGAAAACTATGGAGAATGATGAAAAAGCTTTGATTGATTGTAATCGATGAATTCAAGGATGATTGGATTTCAAAAGATGGATTGCCTTAAACATGGAGAAATTTAGTTGGCATCAAATTCGAAATGAGCTTTTTGACTTAATTGAAGTGAAATATTTGAATTATAAATATTGGTTTTTATTTCAAAATGGATGATGAAATTTTGATTAACAATCAAATAAAGCCTTAATTTGATTTGAAATTAGAATTCAAAGGAAGTCAGCATTTGAAATCTTATAATTAAAATTGGGGATTGAATGAGTCGTATGAAATCATTGATTGGGGTTGGGGATTAATGGAAATTGATAATAGAGTTCCATGGTTGAAATCAAGGGATTAGTGATAATTTATGTAAAAATCACTGATTGGAATTGATAATTTATAATGATGGAGATTTAAAAACCCAAGATGGAAATAAGAGAATCAAGGGTGATTGAGTTGAAAACCCACGACTTGAAATCAAGAGTTTATAGCGATGGAGATTTAAAAATACTAGATTAAAATAAGAGATTTAATAGTGATTGAGTGGAAAATTCCCTAATTGAAGTCGGGAATTTATGGAGATGGAGATTTAGAATCTAAAATTAAAATCAACAATTTAATGATGATTAATTGGAAAATCCATTATTTAAGTTAAGAATTTATGGTGATGGAGATTTTAAAATCCAAGATTAAAGTTAGATATTTAATGGTGATTGAGTGGAAAATCCCTTAATTAAAGTTAGGAATTTGTGGAGATGGAGTTTAAAATCTAAGATTAAAATCTTAGATTTAATTGTGATTGAACAAAAATCCCTTGATTAAAATCAAAGATTTATGGTGATTGAGATAGAATCCATCAATTGAAATCCATCATTTACTAATGATTGGGAAGACTTTCAATTTGCAATCAATCAAAAGGATGGATTTTTATATGGGATTCAAAAATGGAACATTTTTTTTTAGAAATGGGACTATTAGACAAAAAAAAAAGGAGTTTTTTTTTTTTTTTTTTTATCTTTTCAAAAAACACCACTAGGAATTCATCATTGACCATCAAAGGAAAATAATTAAAAATTGACTTGGGAAAAAAGTCCTTTTTGAAAAGGTGGCATTTTGAAAAATGGAAAGAAAAAAAAGAAAGTTCCAAGTTTGCCCTTCTTGTCTCGAACTTGTGGTGCAAGTACCTACTCCCATTCACCTATATGGACTTAAGGGAGAGTACTTGCCCCATGCCTAGGGAGGGAAAAGAGTAAGGCACTATGCGAGTATACGGTGGAATTCTCTCTCTCATCCCATCATAAGTTGAGATGAATATCACATCAATTTAACCTTGAGCTACTTAATTTCTTAGATGAGCTCCAAAGTGTGCATTTAGACTCAATCAAGATACATGAGAGCAAATCAAGACACCAATTGTGATTTCAATCATGCAAACTAATTAGCAAATAAACACAAATCAAACAGGTGCATGCTTCTCTTCCACCCCTAAAATAGAGCCAACGAATAGTTAAAGATCTTTCCTTTCCTCCTTTTTTTTTTTCACAGTGCATTTTTTTAAAATTTTTTTCAAAGATTATTTTAGGAAAGAAAATATTTGTATGCTAATAGATATTGATATCAAGTAGTAAAAGATGATAGTAATCTTAAATAATAAGAACAAACGAAGTAAAATAAATAATACAATACTAATAACTCCTAGATAATAATAATAATAATAATAATAATAACAGGGATATACACATGAATACATCCATAAAAATCCTTTTTTTTTTCTCATATATATATATATATATATATATATATTTGTTGGGGGGTATTTTTCTATGTAGCAACTATTTTTTTTTTTTCCCTTTTTTAACATGTAAAAAAAACACTACCTTAGTTGCTGACCATGCAGTCACACCTCCCCATCGCCAACGCCCACTACTATGGTTGTAGCATACCCGATTCCCCTCGCCAACCTCCAATGGTCCTTCGACAATCACTTTTGCCTAGGTAAAAGACTCGAACTCCCTTGTATTTTATGTATCACTAGGCTTGCAAACATTCGAAACACAGGGAGGATACAGTTGTCAACGTGGCTGTCTTCCTAGCCAACTGCGTTCAATGCTACTGTCACCCCTACATTTTTTGTTATGTCAAAATTTGCAGACATTGGCTAACTATCTTCTGCAAGCTTTGAAACTCTCAAAACCTTCCTTCTTCTTACTCTATTTTCTTATAAGACTGCTATTATTGGGCTATGACTCTAGATTATTGAACATGGCACCTCAACGACCTCCCCCTTAACAACTGGCATACATATCCAGCGAAGAATAGAACAACACAAAATGTTCATTTAAAAACTCATTCAACCCAATCAAGATGTGATGCCAAGGATATTTATACACACTCTAAAATAACCAATGATAATCAAACCATAATGGAATAACAAATTAAACAAAGTGAAAATTTGAAATACCCTAATATCAAGTACTTAAATCAAATAGATCGAGAGGTGAGATGACCTACCTTATAATGATCGAGTCAAGAGATCTCTCACCAAGAAAACCAAATGAAAAGAAATCTCGTATCTACACACATATGATTCTCACAAACCTCCTTCACCTTTTTGCAGATATAGTGTTTTCACCCTTTTTCGTGAGCACTCTCCCAATGTACAAGCCTATGCATATTTGGCACATGAGCTCTCTCTCTCTCTCTCTCTCTCTCTAGCGCCTCGAAAAAAACACATACATAAAATAACGCTGTCAATGTACGGCAGCTCTAATACCATAAATGTACATTCCCAAAATTACAACACATACTACAAAAATGCAAAAAATCCCAAATTGGTAAATTATCAAAAACCTCGTAGGGTCCAAAGCATCTCTGTCTTTAATTTAATTTACAAATAATGGAAGTAAAATATTTTTCTACTATCATACCTACCAGAGTACTAACCCAACTATGACTTCTACAAGTCCCAAAATAATACATATGTCCACCAAAAAATGTCCAAAAACATCTAACATAAACCATACAGTATCCTGCCCACACTCACCCTCAGTGAGATCATTTAAGTCCCGTCGTGGAGCTCCTAGGCTCGACTCCTTGAAGGCCCTAAAAAATTGATATATTTGTTGGGATGAGACACCTCTTAGTAAGACGGAATATATTATTATTAGTGTGTGGCTTATGAGTTTTATTGTACAATCATTTATATACATTTCTTATATTATCCCTAAATAAATATGATGTCGGTATAAATAAATCACATCCATAAAATTCATAACAACGATATCATTACAGTTTGAAATAAACCTACGAATCTATGTTTTACAGCATATCACAGATAATATGATGCAATTCAAATGAATCTACTAACATAGGTTTCACAACATATCACAGATAATATAATGCAGTTCCTAATAAATCTACACATTACATGATCCATTCATAACTAATAACCACTGAGATTGAGGCATCTCGTATCGTCGTCCCCCAATATAGCTATTCATATTGGCCACTCACTGAGAGGCGTCTTGTTTCGCTGTCCCTCACATCAGCAAGCCCTCAGACTAAGGTCCCAAGGATCGGGGCATTTCTCCTCACCGTCCCCCTTTGCCTTTCCTTACTATTATCGGGGCATTTCATGTCGCCATCCCCCTTTTCCTTTCTTTGCGTTTAACGGGGTGTTTCGTGTCGCCATACCCCGTTTCCTTTTTTTTACCATAATTACTAAAACAAACATTAGTATTTTGATCACTATTTCTGTTGACTCTATGAGTTCATTCCTATTTTGATAATGACAAATCACTTGATATTTGATTTGTGCATTGAGATTGTGAACAGGAACAATATTTAGCATGCACAGAAGGCTAGAAAGTCATGGAAGCCATGAAGATTAAAGTATATACATCTTGGCGCAATCCATGGAACTAAAAGAGTAGAAGAATGAAGATGCAAGCGCCAAGTTCAAGGTCGTCATGGGAATGAGTATTAAAAACTGAAAGTATTTACACATTTCATATGATTTAATTCGAAACTCAAAATATACTTTGGACTGACCTTAGGACTCATGCATCTCATGAAAATCTTTAAGGGATATTTATGGACTTAGAGACCTTTTTTAAAAACCCCGAAAAATATTTTATAAAATAGCAAAGAAAGAGAGCAAAACAAATTTTTGAAACTAAAATGAAAAAAACCAGAAAGTGTTCTATTCAGAAGACCGAAGTCCCTGCCCAAAAGTCTGAAGTGTCAACTTTAGAAGACTGAAGTGTACGCTCAGTCGTCTGAAGATTCAACTTCAGAAGACTGAAATTTAAGCTCAGTCGTCTGAAGAATTTCTTTAGAAGACCAAAGATTAAGTTCAGTCATTTGAAGATTTATTGGAGAAACACAGAAACAGGAAGAAACACATCAGAAGACTGAACCTTGACTTCAGTCGTCTGAACCCCAACTTCGGACGTCTGACCCTGTGTCCAGTTCAATTTTTCGAAACTTTAAGAAACTTCAGTCGTCTGAGCCCTACTCCCTAGTCGTCTGAACCTACGGGAAGATTAAAAATTTAATATTTAGTGAGAGAACACACAAGTTATTTTTTAATCAAGTTGATCCAACGGTTAGAACTTATCTTAAGACCAAGTTTACCTATATAATCAACCTCTAAATCCTAGTGCCCCAACTTTTGGCACAAGATTGAGTGTATTGAACGCTTAGCACAAATTGGGAGAGGATTGAACACACTGCTGAATTCTTGCTTGGGATTTCAAAGCTTATATGTCAAATCTGAGCTAAGGCTACATTGATATTCAAAAAGCGTTCTAGTAATTGTTGTGCATTCAACTTGCTGAGGTTTGGTAAATTGATCTATTTGTTACTACTTATTCTCAAAGAGTTTTTCATCTTAAAAACTATCATTGAATATTATTTGAGAGATTGATCTTGAGTGTACTTATATACATATAGATTTTTTTGAAAAGATCACTACTTGAGAAAAGTTTTGCCAATGGTTAAATCTTTTTGATTCAAGTGTTTATTCATTTAAAGACTCGATATTTTCAATATTACAAAACCACTTGATTAAATATCCTTAGAACTCATAACTATATATATTATTGAGGGATGTTTTCTGAAAAATATTATATTAGGTTTTTGATCTTTGGAACACATATCATCTACATATAAATATATATATATATATATATATATATACATATACAAAGATCATATTGTGTTTTGGATATTTGGAATAAAACTTATCAATCTAGATTTTTGGTGAAAAATTGAATTACATATTTGTATTGAGCTCATTTGGTTGGATTCAATATTTGAAGCGGAATAGTCATATTCTTTTAAACCAAAGATTATTTAAAAACCTAACTTCTCCAAAGCACTTACTTATATAATTATTTTAGGAGATTTGATCAAAGGGAAATTTTGTGAAGCATATCATTCACACAACTATTAGATCATTACATACATATTGAGCTTCAAGTTTTATCATATGGATATGTGTTAGGTTTTCCATTGTACTTACTAGCTTTGTTAGAAGCAATATTGAGTTGTTTTGTAGATTTGAAATTCTATATTGTAATCATGGTTCGGGTTGTGAATTGAGTGAGGAGGAAGTTATGCCTCTTGTAAGCAGCGAATTTAAGGGAAGGTCCGTCCTGATTAAAGGAGAAGAGATTTAGTGGGAATCCTTGAGTGGGTTGCTCAAGGCAAGGATGTAGGCCGAGTTGGCTGAACCTCGTAAAAATTGTATTTGTCTTCTCTCTTCCCTTACTCCTTTTAATTTTCGCAACGCATTTCATTACCTATCTCGCATGTGTGTATGTTGAATAACCCCACATGCACTTGGTAATTAATTGGGTAAAATCGAATTTATTGAGATAATAATTTGAATCAAGTTCAAATCTTTGCAATTAATTTGTGAGATATATAAATAGGGATTAAGTGATAAATAATCTTAAAGAAGTTAAATAAACCCAATTCACCCCCCCTCTTGGGATTACACCTGAATTAACATTTGGTATCAGAGCGAGTTTACATAGACTTAACTGTTCATTTTGTAAAAAAATCACATGACACACGTCGGTGTAACTCCATTTGGTGAGGGACACTCATCCACTAGACCACTTATTTTCTGTGGTGTAAATTACACCTACTGGAAAATAAGGTTGAGTATATATATTTTAAATATGGATTGGAAAGTGTGGAAAATTGTTTCCAAGGGAAACCATGTCCCTATGAAAGTAGTTGATAAGGTTAATATACCCAAAACTGAAGATGAGTATACTAAAGATGACTAGAAATCTGTGCAAATAAATGCTACTGCAATGAATTTATTATTCTATGCACTAGATGTAAATGAGTTTAATAAGGTGATGGCCTGTAACACCGCTAAAGAGATTTGGAAAAAATTAGAAGTTACATATGAAGGTACTAAGGAGGTAAAAGATAGTAGGATAGACATGCTCACTAGTGAGTATGAAGAATTTAAAATGTCTGCTGATGAATCTATTCAATCCATGTACACTAGATTGGTACTCAGGAAAATACCACCAGTTTGGGAAGCTAAATCTACTACAATAGTAGAAGGGAGAAATCTCAAGGATATGTTTGTTGATCAACTAATTGGATCGCTCATCACCTATGAGCTTGCAATAAATGAGAAGAAGAATGAGCAAATTAAAGTAAAGAAAGCTACAACACTTAAGGCATTATCTCATTGCTCCAGTGAGGGAAGTGATTTAGAATCAGATGAAAACATGGCGCTTATCACTAAGAAATTTGGAGAGTTCATGAGAAAGAACAAGAAATACACCAGAAAATTCAAGGGCTCAAAAACTAAAAAGGGAGAGTCAAGTAGAAGGAAGCAAAAAGATGATCCTCACATGTGTTGTAATCGTAGAGAATTTGGACATATTAAGCCAAATTGTCCCCAGCTGAAGAAAGTGTCTAAGAAGAAGAAGAAGAATGATCTAAAGGTGGGCTAGGACACTCACAGTGCCAATAGATCAGAATCTGAATCTAGTGATGATGAGATTGCAAATCTATGTCTGATGGCTCACAATGACCAAAAGGTACAATCTTTTTGTTCTGCTTCATCTTACTATTCAGGTGATTTAGAAAATGAAAATAGCATGCTTTCTTATGATGAATTGCATTAGGAATATCTGTATACCCTTAAAATGCTTGAAAAAATGAATAAGAAAAATTCTGGTTTGAAATTAAAATTGAAAGAATTTTCGAAGTTAGTAAAATGAATCTCATGTATCTCTCTTGAAAGACAAGGATTTGAAAATTGAGGAGTTAGAAAAGAATTTGAAAGATAAATCTAAGATTATTTGTAAATTTACGGAAGGTCAAAATAATTATGAAAAAATCCTAGGAGCTCAAAGAAATTCCCTAGAGAAGGAGGCCTTGGTTTTAATGGAAAGGAGAATCTAAAACAAAGACATATCTACATGGGAAATTTTTTAAGAGAGTCAAAGTCGTATGTTCCAACTAAAGACTATCATAAAAATATTACATGTTTTAAATGTAAGAGGTTGGGTCACATAAAATTTGACTGTCCTTTCAAAAATAAAGATGTCAATATTAAGAAAGTTTGGAAAGTCAAAGGAGAATCTCGTACTAACCCCCATGGACCCAAGAAAATATGGGTACCAAAAGTAGTTATCTGATTATGTCCTGTAGATGTGCTTGAGATTGTCCTCTTCGAAGGACAAGTGGTATATGGATAGCGGATGCTCGCGACATATGACAAGAGATAAAACTAAATGCGCATCTATCATATCCAAAGATGAAGGATTTGTTACATTTAGAGATAATTCTAAAGGTAAAATCATTGAAGTTGGTAAGGTTGGTAAGGAACCTTCACTTGTCATTGATAATGTGTTGTTAGTTGATGGATTGAAACATAACTTATTGAGTATAAGTCAACAATGTGATAAAAGTTATAAAGTCTCATTTGAACATGACAAATGCACTGTAAAGAACAAATCTGAAAACAAAATATTGTTTACTACTGATCGTCATGAAAATGTATACACCACTAGCCTTGATAACCTTGCTTCTCAACATGTTACTTGTTTTTCTTCTATAAATGAAAATTAGTTGGATTTGGCATAGGAGACTAGGACATGCAAACATGGATTTAATATCTAAACTTGTTAAGGAAGAATTAGTTAAGGGATTGGCTGAGATTAAATTCACGAAAGATAAAATCTGTGATGCATGCCAACTAGGAAAACAATCAAGAACAAGCTTTAAGAAGAAGAAAGTCATCTCTACTACTAGGCCACTTCAAATGCTACACTTAGATTTAATTGGTCCAAACCCAATTCAGAGTTTAGGAGGAAAATCTTACGCATTCGTTATAGTTGATGATTATTCAAGATACACATGGGTATTCTTTTTAGGTCACAAAGATGAAGCGTGTGAACAATTCATAAATCTGTGCAAGAAAATTCAAAATGAAAAGGGTTATACTGTCACTAGAATTTGAAGCATGTTCAGGAGGTAACCCTGGTAAATCCTCGAAAACACATCGGGAAATTCCCTTACTATTGGAATATCTTCTAGTTTTAATTCTCCCTCTGGTGCTTCCTTCACACAAGTTAGGTACCCCTGACATCCATCCAAGAGTAACCTTTTTAACCTGAATGGCTGATAGGATTGGTGGCGAATTGCACACATACGATCCCACGAATCCCTACTCCTGCTCCCCGTGAGGTCTGAATACTACTTCCTTCTTATAACAATCAATATTGGCATAGCAAGATGCTAGCCAGTCCATTCCTAAAATTATGTTAAAATCGTGCATGTCAAAAACTACTAGGTTAACCGGCAGTATTCTCCCTTCTACACACTACCACAGTCGCCGTCGGTGTGGCCACCGATAAATTAACATTCAATGGCTGAGTTTCCCTCTCACATAATTTGATAAACTCCCTCGCATGTTTCCTATTGCATCTGGGACAAGGAGTGCGTGACGGACTACTCTGCCTAGCTCGATTTCCCACCACTAGTCTCAGACCCACTTTGTTGTTGTTCCTCCTCCATGGATCTTGACTTGAACCGACGTGAAAGCCATGAAGCATAGGCCTCTTCCTCTAATTTACAATCTCTGCACTCCTCCGCAATCTAGTCTCCAACACCATGGTTTTATCCACTAGCTCTGAGAAATCCTAGACCTAGAACGCCACTACCTGCTCGTAGATCCCCTGTCTTAGACCATTCTCGAACCTCCGTGCTTTCTTTGGTTCATTTGGGACCATGTAAGGGGCGAAGCGAGACAACTCGATGAACTTGATTGCGTACTATTGTACAGTCAAGTGTCCTTAGGTCAAATTCATGAATTTCTCTGCCTTTGCATCCTTGGTGGAGGCAAGGAAGTATCTGTCAAAGGAGATCTCTTTAAAATGACTCTTGGTCAGAGTTGCATGTCCTAGCCTCTGCTCCTCAACTAGCTTTATGACTCTCCACCATCGCTTAGCCTCCCTGTTGACCTTACATGTCACGCCCGCTTTTGATTATGACAAATACTCATTATATCTAATGGGTGTTTAAGATTTTGTATAGGAATTAAAATTGTTAAGATCGAGATGGGCACAAAGTAAGTGAAGAAAAAATCCCATTTGTGTTGTAATATGTATTTCATTTATATAATTGGTCTGTAATAGTTAAATAGGGCCCTTGGTTTGTAATAAACTCACACACATCACATGCATGATAATACGTGTTAGAATTGGTGTATTCCTAAAAGGGGGGGGTGAATTGGAATTTAAAGTTTTTTCACCTAGGTTAATTTATCCAACAACAGTAAATACACAACCTAGGGTCGGTCTGTACAATTTCCAAATGCGTAGATAAGTATAATGTGGAAATTAAGTCATACACATCATTCACCCATAACATACATGTGCGGTAAGTATAAATTGCAGAAATATAAACAAACACACGATATTTTATTGGGGTTCGGCCAACTGTGCCTACGTCCCCGCTTCTAGCTCGCAAGCCAGAGGATTCCACTAATAGCTCACTTAGGGGTGGAGCAGCACCTTTTACAACCAGGTCAAATTAACATAGGGCTGACCTCAACCTTAACCAGGTCAAATTAATACAAGGCTGACCTCAACCTTAACCAGGTCAATTAGTGAGACTGATCTCAACCTACACGCCTTAATAGGACAACGCACCTAGCTTTCCTAACCGGGTCTAAGCCAATCCGGGACTATTCCAAGGCTAGTCTCCTTCTTCAGGCCCGTTCCTAGATATACAACAAATGTGTATATAATCAGATGGTACAGTGATTGTGCTTTCGTGTAAAGCAGATATGTACCAAAATGTGGCGCAATAACATACACCACAATATGATTCAATATATAAGCTCAATGTGGTCTAGATGGTTCAACTCTCAAAGTATTTTCTATCAATGTAATGCATATATGAGAGTGTCAAACAAACAATCTTTGTATCACAAGATATGTTCAATATAATAGTTCACACAAAGATACTAGCTAGACAATATGTATATTTCAATGAGCAGGTTTCCTCAATCATATGATGCTTCAGTAATATATATATTCGGTTTGCAAAAGATATTCAATCTTTGTATTCAGCAAAGGATATGTGAGTTGATGAATATTGCCACAAAGATCACTATCACAAACACAAATATCTTTTCACAAATATATCAATATAAATCACACAAGATATTTGAGTATGTTTTGAAAATGATTTTGCAACCCAAAGACAAATACAAGCTTCCTAAGAAATTGCAACACAGATGCAATACTCAAAAGCTTAAGCAAGTCTTCTTAGGATAGGCTTATTAGAAAAAGCCCCCTAAGAATCCTCAGGTTTGGCTCTCATGAAAATCGTGTCAAACAAATACAACCAAGAGAGCAAACCTTCCCAAACACACACTCAATCCACTTACAAATGATGTATGCACTATTAAACAATAAGCATGAGTGAATGGGGCTAGACAATGAGTAGTATAGCCTTTGGAAATTTCAAAGAATTTGTCCTAATCAAAGTGGTTAATCCATGACTAATTTTCTTAAATGATCTCATATATATAGGCATGGGAGAAAATATGACCGTTGGGGACCTATTGGGTATTATTAAGAAAGTTTAATGATGTTAAGAGCATTTTAACCCTGTTTAAAAAATATTAACTGTGGTAAAAAATCAGGGCAACCCGAGAGGTCCGATCGACCGAAATAGGTTCGGTCGACCAAGTCTCATATGGTTTGATCGACTAGGGAACTTTTTGAACTAAGGTCTCGGTTGACCAGGAGAAGAAGATTTTTTAATTTTCTGAGGTTCGATCGATCAGGCCATTTTGAACTGCGTGGTTTGGTCGACCAGACTGCTAGGAATTCTCCCGAGGACCCTTTGGTCGACCAGGTGGCTGGAGTACAAAAGTGTTCGGTCGACCAGATGGTCAAGTGTTGACCAAGGAGGGTTTCGGTCGACCAGGTCTTTTTGAACAAACTGGTTCGGTCAACCAGATGGTCAAACTTTTGACCTAGGGAGGTTTCGATCCACCAGGGCTCTTTGAACAAACTAGTTCGGTCGATCAGATGGTCAAACTTTTGACCTAGAGAGGTTTTGGACAACCAGAGCCTTTTGAACTAACTTGACTGGTCGACCGAAACTGCACCATGTGTGCATTTCGGTCCCGTTTCAAAACATATAAGCCCTATTGAAGTGCCTAACAAATATATGTGAAAATGTGTGTGTCCTAGGGGCACTTGAGGTCCAATTTGAAGACACCGAAAAAGTTCGGTGTCGGTCGACCGAAGGGAAAACCCTGAGGTCACACTAAGGTCATTTTGCATTCATGGTTTGTTTGAGCTTACGTATTATCATACATGTGATGTGTGTGAGCTTATTACAAACCAGATAGCCCTAATTAATATTACAGACCAATTACATAAATGAATTACATATTACAACACAACGTAATTGGGTCTTCAATCTTTGCTTGCTTTGTGCACATTTTGATCTTAACAGTCTTGGTTCCTGCATAAAACCTCAAACACGCATTAGATACAATGAGTATTTGTTATAATCAAAACCGGCCATGACCAATAAGGTCAACAATACGTAAGCTCAAACCAATCATAATGCAAAAATGACCTTAGAATGACCTTAAGGTTTACCCTTTGGTCAACTGACACCAGATTTTTTCAGTGTCTTTATTTTGGACAAAAATGACTCTAGGACACACACCATTACACCTATGATTGTTAGGCACTTGAATAGGGTTTGTGTGTTTCAAGACAGGACCGAAATGCACACTTTGTGCACTTTCGGTTGACTGATCTTAATCGTTTATTCTGCCCTAGTCGACCGAAACAAGCCTGGGTCAATAGTTGACTTAGGTCCTGGTCGACCGAACCAGTGTAGTTCAAAACACCCCAGTTGACCGAAACCCCTTGAGGTCAACAATTTGACCATCTGGTCAATCGAGCCAAAAATGAATACCAACTACCTGGTCGACCGAGGGTCCTCGGGAAAAATCCCAGTGGTCTGGTCGACCGAACCAGTCAGTTCAAAATGGCCTGGTCGACTGAACCTCGGTAAAGTGAAAAATTGCCCACTTTCGGTCAACCGACCATTCAGTTCAAAAGTGCCCTAGTCGATCGAACCATATGAACTCTGGTCGACCAAAATGGTTTTGGTCGACCGGACCTCTCGAGTTGCCCTGATTTTTACCGCAGTTAAACATTTTTAAATAGGGTTAATTAGGGTTAAAATGATCTTAAAAAAAAAATAAATAATACCCTACATGTCCTAACGACTATAATTCTTCCAATGTCTATAAATAGCCCATCATTTGCAAAGATTAGAACATGATTAGCAATCTTGATTAGGAGGAATTCCTTGAAAATCCCAAAACCTATAATACTCATTTTTAAGCCTCCTACACTCATACTTACCTTCTTATACTAATTAAACCCTCTGTAAGTTGATTGAGTGTTAGTCTAAATAGGTTTGCTTTCCCATTTGTATTTGATTGATTCAATTTTCTTGAGAGCTAAACCTTAGCATTCTTAGGGGGCTTCGTTCATAAGCCTATCCTAAGAAGACTTACTTAAGCTTCTGAGATTTGCATTTGTGTTGCAATATCTTAGGAAGCTTGTATTTGTATTTGGGTTTCAAAATCATTTTCAAAACATACTCAAATATCTTGTGTGATTTCTATTGATATATTTGTGAAAAGATATTTGTGTTTGTGATATTGATCTTTGCTGCAATATTCATTAACTTACTTATTGTATCATTAGTGGTGTATGTGATTGAACGTATCTGGGTACACATTTGCTTTACATGAAAGCATAATCTTTGTACCATTTGATTATAATACACATCTGTTGTATTTCCAGGCATGGGCCTGAAGAGGGAGACTAGCCCTGCAATAGTCTCGGATTGGTTTAGACCTGGTTAGGAAAGTTAGGTGCGTCATCCTATTAAGGCGTGCAGGTTGAGGTCAGCCCCACTAATTGACCTAGTTAAGGTTGAGGTCAGCCCTGTGCTAATTGACCTGGTTGTAATCGGTGCCGCTCCACCCTTAAGTGAGCTATTAGTGGAATCCTCGGGCTTGTGAGCTAGAGGTGGGGACGTAGGCATAGTTGGCCGAACCCCTATAACATATTGTGTGTTTGTTTATATTGTTGCACTTTATATTTACCGCACATGTATGTTATTATGTGAATGGTGCGCTTGATTTAAATTTTTGCATATTATATTTATCGGTGCTTTTAGAACTGCATAGAAAGATGCTAGGTAGTAATATTCTGCTAACATATAGTTCAACGTAGGAGAAAAGTTTAAAATTCCAATTCACCCCCCTCTTGGGAATACACCAATTCTAACACTCCACAACCAACTTGAATGTGGTGTAGTGAACCTTCTGTTCCTCTGTGTAGCATAGAACAATTAGTAACTCCTCAATCACCTGCGCCCAATTCTCGGTAATGATTGGGTCAGCTCCTCCCACAAACGTTGGAGGATTCATACGGGTAAACTGCTCAGTGGAGTAGCCTTGGTCTGCAAGTGGGTAATCCTGACCTCGGGAGTCTCACCTCATCTCTTCTCTAACCTTTCAGGCTAAACCTCACAGTAATGTGGAGGTATAGATGTCATCCTTGCTGGAAGCCTCTAAGTCATTACCCCTCCAGCGTCCATATTCTTATCTCGGTGATTCATCCTGAAAATAGGACAATAAATACTTTTCTTAAAACCCTATTGTTGGAACACAACCCATATCATCTATTAACTAGAACCATAAAATTTACTACACTCTCATACTAAAATACTTAGACTTCCTCCACACAATAATCTTGTTTCCCTCCAAATTCCTAATCTCATGTTTCGATCTTATTGCTTATAAACAAAACTGTTGATGGTATGCCATAATTTTCCTAAAACCGTCGCCTCAGGAAAATCATAGAAAACCGTCACGAAATTCTTGCCTCTAGGCTATAAGACAAAACCCAATAGCCCTTTCCTTAACTCATTCCTATACTCTGGTAGTATATTCTATTATAGTCTACACAACGTAGTAGCTTAGGCTCAAATGCCACAATTGTAGCGCCCCGAAAAAAAAAAAAAAAAAAGCACATACATAAAATAACGTTGTCAATGTACGACAGCTCTGATACCATAACTGTACATTCCCAAAATTACAACACATACTACAAAAATGCATAAAATCCCAAACTTGTAAATTATCAAAAACCTCGTAGGTTCCAAAGCATCCCTGTCTTTAATTTAATTGACAAATAAAAAAAGTGAAACATTTTTCTACTATCATACCTACCAGAGTACTAACCCAACTAACTTCTACAAGTCCCAAAATAATACATATGTCCACCCCAAAATGTCCAAAACCATCTAACATAAACCATACAATATCCTGGCCACACTCACCCTCAGCGAGATCATCTAAGTCCTACCCTGGAGCTCCTAGGCTTGACTCCTTGAAGGCCCTGAAAAATTGATATATTTGTTGAGGTGAGACACCTCTCAGTAAGATGGATACATTATTGTCAGTGTGTGGCTGGTGAGTTTTATTGTACAATCATTTATATACATTTCTTATATTATCCCTAAATAAATATGATGTCGGTATAAATAAATCACATCCATAAAATTCATAACAACGATATCATTACAGTTTGAACTAAACCTACGAAGCATATCACAGATAATATGATGCAATTCAAATGAATCTACTAACATAGGTTTCACAACATATCACAGATAATATAATGCAGTTCCTAATAAATCTACACATTACATGATCCATTCATAACTAACAACCAATAAGATTGAGGCGTCTCATATCGCCGTCCCCCAATCCAGCCATTCGTATTGGGCACTCTCTAAGAGGCGTCTCATTTTGTTGTCCCTCACATCAGCAAGCCCTCATACTAAGGTTCTAAGGATTGGGGCGTTTCGCCTCGCCATCCCCCTTTGCCTTTCCTTACTTTTATCGGGGCTTTTCGTGTCGCCATCCCCCATTTCCTTTCTTGATGTTTAACAAGGCATTTTGTGTCGCCATCCCCCATTTTCTTTTCTTTTACCATAATTACTAAAACAAACATAAGTATTTTCACTATTTCCAATCAAGCATATGTTCAGGTTAATTATCATTTCTGTAACTCAATTTCAACCGTCACTACCTTAACTTGGTATAAAAGTCATTTTTATGCATATATTTGTAACTCAGTATAACTCACGTCTCACAAATCAATGCAAATTCTATCATACCATGGAACAGAATTAAACTGTCATTTTCACATACTCATATCAAACCTATCATTTCATAATTAACGGAGTTAAACTGTCATATTCACATACCCATATCGAACTTGTCGTTTCATAATTTCACAGTAATCTTATATATGTATATATATATACACATAAATCAACATAGCAAATTATACTCGCAGTATAATATCGTAACAGTTCAACAGATCCATTTAAAAACCTATTATTAATTTATCCCATGCCATATGTTTTATTCAATAATTATAATTTCATAAAATACTTGAGAAATTTTTACGAACATATATCCAGTAAATTTAAATAAAAACGTGGGTATGATTAATTTCACCTATTTAATTTAATTCCATTATATCCCAAACCTTATATAATCAAATCCTTGCAATTTAATTTAATCCCAAAAGTATTTCCAAAAACACAATCTAATCAAATCCCCGCAGTTTAATTTAATCCCAACAATATTCCCAAAATCATATACTCAAATTTAATAGATTAAATTTTCAAAAATAAAAACCTGACATAATCTATTCCTCTTACCTTATCTTAGGAGTGGTGCCTACGACGCCCAAACCAAGAAATCTCCCCGATTAAAACGTTGGTGGCCGAAATTGGAACCGAGAGATATTTTCCGTTCGTCAATCGGCGTAGGTTTTGCCGAGAAAATTGAGGAGAGAGAGAGAGAGTTTGAGGAGAGAGATGGAGAGAGAGTGAGAGCACATAGACGAAAAGAGTGAACTGAGAGGGGAGTTCTTATGATCTAATTTAAATCATGAAGGATCCTTGAGGTTACCTTTATATATAATAATAATAATAATAATAATAATAATAATAATAATAATAATAATAATAATATATTATTATTATTATTATTATTATTATATTATATTATATTATTTAATTAATAATAATTATTAATTATTTATTTACTTAATTTAATTTATTTTTTTGAAATCACTGCACACTCTCTCCCCCCCCCCCATTATTATTATTATTATTATTATTATTATTATATTATATTATATTATTTAATTAATAATAATTATTAATTATTTATTTACTTAATTTAATTTATTTTTTTGAAATCACTGCACACTCTCTCTCCCCCCCCCCACTTTTTTTTTAACATATACACAATTTCCCAATGTCTTGTGTGTACTATTCAACCCCTTAGTCTTCCATTTGTAGGCAAAGGCTAGAGATAAAAAAATTGTGTTCCCATGGTACCCCTTGGAGCAAGGAGAAATTACCTCCTTCTCCCCCAAGGTATTTAGGCACACAAAAAGGCTTCAAATAACCCCTAAAAGGCCTATCCTAACAAGGATAAAGCTTTAAAACTACAATTAGAGATCCGAGAGGCTCCTAGAGTGCATTTGAGCATGAATAAAAAATAAATAAATCACTGGAGCCTCTTTTAGTTTGTTGAATTAAGGAAACAAACAACCCTAGTCAAAATGGGCATTGACATGTGTCTAACATGATTGTATAGGAAAGAGCATGCTTGGATGTTAAAATTGCATGTTAATGTTTAAGTTGCCTTTGAATTGATCAACCAACCTATGAAAGTAGTCAACCGACCTTTCCTTCATTTGAAAATGTAGTTGTTTGCTATAGGCGATTGACTGGCCCCTGTAAGTGGTCGACCGCCAATTTGAAAGAGTGCTCATTTTGGACTCTCCTTTAATTTCCTTCGGGATTTCAAGTATGTTACTACTTTTACACACGGTAAAGCATCTTTGTTTGAGTTTGATTGATTCTGTCTTTAGATTTTTCATGGTTTCTCTACAAAAAAAAAAAACAATTTTTCATAAAAATAAATGGATTTGCATAAGTTTTCTCAAAAACATTAATGATTCTTGCAAAACTTATGACTTATTAGGGATCAAACATCCATGAAGAGTGTTCTGGTGTTCTCCAATCTTTTCAAATAAACGTCAAGTTGGGTTTGTGGTTATCATTCCAAAAATTCATACTTTTTAAAAATGATTTTCATGGTTTTCTCCTTAAATAAACGAAACTATTTTTTAGAAAATTTAGCTTTTTAATGAACCATTCATGATGCGTATGTTGAATGGATTAAAAAGCCTTTTTCTAGAAGATAAATCAAGGGATTTATAGTTTGGTTTCTATTGTTTTCATCCCAATGAAAACAAACCATGCAAATTCAAATGTTTTCTATGAAATACCTCAAAAAGTATTTTTAAACTTAATAAAAATATTTTTGGGAACTATAGATGACTTGATTCCTCTTTTCAAGATATGTAGGTAATCTACTTTGTAGATTTAGTCATACCAAACAAAAATCATAAACCCCTCCCTCTCATCTCCATTTCTTCTTCATTGTTTGTTAATTTGCATGTGTTGTATGTGCATTTTGATTAGGCATTAAAGTAGCACCACTTTCATGAGGCAAGTCCTACAAAAGCCTTTTAAAATGGGTAAGGGTCAAATACTTTCATAAATGAACAATAAAAAAGGGAAGCAAAAATGTAAAGGGCGCTTGACCAACCTCTACAAGTAGTTGACCACTTGGTTTTCTAAAAAATATTTCACCCCTTTTTCAAAAATCATTTCAAAAAGGGATGTACACACACACACACACACACACACACACACACACACACACACAAGGTAAGCACAATAACCATTCAATGGAATGGGTGTTTTAGGGTGCTAACTCTTTGAATTCTCAAGAAAGAGAATTTAAAGTTCTACCTTCCCAATGCACAATTATACTTCCAAACCTAATCTCTTTAAAAGGATTTCCTTTATTTCACCTTTTGACAAATAAAACAAATTGGCAACTCCATTTTCAAAGATAAAAAGCATAGACACCATATTTAGTCTAGGCATTATATAGCAAAAATGTATCTTTTCAAAATTTCTAATGTTGGGGAAATCCACCAAAATAGTTAGTGATTTGTTTTTTTTTTTTAAATTGTGTTCATACCAACTAAAATAAAATGCATCTAAATTCATCCTAGATCACATTATCATTCACATCATTTATTCATTTCAAAAAATTCATACCAAATTTAGTAAGAACATCAAAAGTAAAACAAAAATAATAGTAAAAGAGGGTTCCTTCTTCAAGCATTTAGGCCTAACCCCCACCACATCCATATCTTCATAAAAAAAAATAAAAAAATGGCAGTTTTAGTTTGAATGTTCAGAGGTTAAGCTACTTAAAATTTTCAATTTAAGGCCCATCTGGCACTTCTAACCCAACTCAAAATTTGAATTAGGTTCATTCTTGGCCTAATCTAGTCAACTCACTACCCTTAACCCAATTTAAAGCCATTTGTAGATATTGGCCCACAGTCCAAGCCCAATCAATCACTCCCAGCCCAGTCCAAATCAAACACAACACTTGAACAAGTCCAATCAACTCTCAACCCTAATCTATCCCACTCTACCATGCGTGGGAAGACTTGTTTCCCCCCAAAACTACCTTATATTCAAGCTAACCTCCTCACAAATTCCCTCCAAACTAACTGAACTAGGTGGTAGTCCCTCAAATTTTTCATAAATTAAAATTGATTTAGAATTAAAATTTGAGAGATTCCCTCCAACAATTCAGGTAGAGAACAACCACTTGAGGAGTGGTTTCTAAATAAAAGGAGCTGAGACAATTGCATGGAAGGAGGCCATTCTGGTAAGCTTAGAAGGCAGAGATAAAGAGAGCTAAGAGTTTAGAAAGTCTCGAGTAGTAAGGGTTTAGAGAGAAGGAACCACTTTCAAACAGTTGAGCAGAAAGGAGTTTTACAAAAAGAGAAGATTGAAGCGTAAAGCAAAAAGGCAAAAGTAAAGAGGGGTTCAAAGGAAAAGAGCATGCATAAAGAAGAAGGATCACTTAAAGTGGTACTATGCTCAATTTTGAAGTTATAATGTCCTCTCCGTCTCTTTCTCTCTATCTTTCATTTGTTTTAGCCTAATGTGTGATGTACTGATTAATTTGGTGTTATTGGCTCAAGTTTGTGTGGTGAGCAATCATTAAACTTGTGTTTAGTATTACAACATGGTTAGATATGCCAATTTGGATGTGAGACTATATTGTGGAATTGTTGTATGGTTTACTCATCATTAAAAGGATTATATTTAGCAAATATAGATTATACTAAAATCATAATGTGATTTGCATGAATTTTGAAAACAAACTTTTTATGATTTCACCTTTATGTGGTTAAACATACAATTCTATAGGACTGAGCATGTTTATCATGGCATTTTGAGCAATTGGATTGAATAATCTTTGAGTTATGCATTTCATGATGTGATTAAATGAATCACTTTATACCACTAATTAGAATTGAATATGCATGTATGAATCCCCTATCCTTGAAAGCATTTGAATTGGGATACACTTTAAGATTCAGACTAGACCCTAGTACAATATAGACTTAGACCATCTCTCTCAATACTAGCCTATACCTAAATTTGGTTTTTTAACTAGGTCAACAGATCCAAACCAAGTCAAACCAATCTAGACCCAAAAATCCAAGTCAAAAATATCTAAGGCCTAAACCCAGTTTTTAACCAAAGATCGAAACCCAGTCACTCATAAAGTCAACGCAAGAACCTTACCCATTTCCCTTTGAGTCAACAATCCCAAAACAAGTCAAACCTACCCAAACCTGAGTCAACCCTGACCCAAAGACAAGTCTAACCTTGGTCAAACTGTGAGCCAAACCCTGGTTAGATCAAATCCTAACCTAACTAGGCTTAGACCCTAATCTTGGCCTAACCCTAGTTTAACTCTAGTCTTAACCTCAATTTGAACTCCACCTTAACCCTAGTTAAAGCCCATCCAAGCCTAAAACCTATTTGTTTGGGGAGAAAATGAAATGAAATGAAATGAAAAGAAAACTATAGAAATATAGAGATCCAAATAAGAGGCTAGGGGTCCGTTTATATGTAAAGAAAAGAAAAAGATCAGAGAGTGGGGGTTTGGGTTTCACTTGGGGAAGACAAAGAAGGAAGTAGAGAGCAAAGGACATATGGGGCTCAGTTTTGTTTTATTTAACAAAAAATAAGATAAAGAACAAAAAATAATATAGAGACTAGAAAGAGAGAATGAGACAACAGGGAAAGGAAAGGAAGGAAGAGAGGGTGAACAACCGTAATTAAGTGAAGTTGGACCCTGGACCCCTATGAATCTTGGGGACCTTTGATGAGCAATCTAGCTAGAGTGAGGTGGCCAGTTGGTAAGTTTTTGGCACTAGTGGGTCTAGTCATAGCATGGAGAAGAATAAGATAGCATAGATAACCCTAGGGTTCTCTACTAGGTTTCAAGAGCATGGAGAGGTGGGGAGAGGATATGAAAAGAAGAAGAGAAATGGAAAAAAAAACAAGTTAAATAATTTTGAGATTTTAAAATAATTTTTTTTAAATAAAAAGAATTTTGGCTGCCCATAGTGGGCCATGTGTGACCAACTTGTGGTTACATGTGGCATAATCCTAGTCTTCAATCTTCTGTTTCTTTTGGATAACTGAATCATGACCACATATCACAATTCGTTTGTTGAAAAGGTGGCCAATTAAGTGGTGCCACATGGCATACGATGTGATCTTTAGTGTCATCATCATGATGCCAACCATGCCATGTCACTTGCATGTCCTTTCTTGCCTAACCTATGTTGACTAGGTTAACTCGGTTTAACCCAGGTCGACCTGTCTCCATTCTGTTGATCAGTTTAATTAGTTTGACCAATTTTACCTAGTCTGTAAGAACCCGGAAAAATATAAAATGGTTTCTGCAGATTTCGTCGACGAAACCAGATTTCGTCAACGAAGGCAGTAGACTTTTCGTCGACAAAATTCAGAGGTTCGTCGACGAAGAGAAGCTGAGAGGTCTGGAAAATTTTAAATATCAGACTTTGTCGACGAGGCTGCCGACATCCGTGACGAAATTCTTGATTTTTTGTCGACGAAGGTACTTTTCGTCGACGAAAACCGAGCGGGTCAAAGGCTTAAAAAAAGGGATATTTGGGTTTCTTCTTCACTAAGTCTCTCCCTCTCTCTCTCTAAACTCTCTCTACTCTCTCTCTCTAGATTTCCTTGCCGGTTGTTAATAGAATCGAAAATCTGAGGTTACCACGAGGATCGTGGAGGGATTCTCTACAACTTCTATGGATCAGAATCTCAGTTCAAGCGTTTTCGAGTTTCGGGCCAAAATCAAGGTAAGGCTCGGTTTTCATTTTTGATTGAGTATATGTGTAGTAGTATGGATTATAAGCATGTTTAGTATTGTGATTTGTAGATTTCGGAGTCTCGGTTCGTAGTTTTGAGGGCCGTAGAGTTCGTGGTTTGGTTTCGGGTTGAGGTAGGGGGATTCTGTTTATATCAGTTCATTTTTGAAATCAGGATGGGTAAGCCTGTAGGCTACGATTGTATGTATGTTTTGACTACATATTTGGGGAAATCTATCGGGTAAAAACATAGGATTTTCGGGTTATAGTTTTCGGGAAAATTTGGGATTTCGGGTATCATCTCTTATTTGATTGGAAAACCGTTTATGTTGTTTAAACTGTATGATTGAGGTGACCGTAATCCATATTTGTATAAACTATATACTTGAAATTGTAAACGATATGATTTGTCGTAAACCAAATAAGTGTGGTACGTGTGTATGTATGTATGTTGTTTCAGATATTTGTGAAAAACAGCTATGTGGTGGCTTATTACCGTATGCTGAAATGTATAGGGACGTGAGTTCCAAAGTGATTCCAGGTTTTGTGAAAAATAGCTAGGGGCGGCTAACTACCGTACGCCGTAACAACCAGGGGCGGCTAACTACCGTACGCTGTGCCCTGTAACGGTTAACTACCGTGGGCAAAAGTGGCCGGCTCTATATCCGGTGTGTGAAATATCACCAGTATGAATCGGCTAGTCACCGAATGTAGGAACGAAACCACAGTGGACCTAGGTTGATGCAGCGTAGTTTGCACATGGTAACGTAATCGGGGTTAGACCAGGTGACCTTGTGTAGTTGCATGTGTAGCAATGGCTTCACTATTGGGCCTGAGTTGGAAACCTTCGTAGTTTAATGTGTTGGAACGTAACCACTGTGAGACTAGGTGACTTGTGCAGTTGTGAGTAGTGTGACGACACTGACCATATGTATGTATGTATGTATTTGAGTATCGTATGAATTGGAATGGATTTTGTGGAAATACTGGAACTGTATGGAATTGTATGGGAATGTATGGAACTTGTTTTGAAATTGTACGAATGTGTTTCAAATTGTATCGTATGTATGTGTAATGAAGTATGAAAATGACACTGGTATGCCACACATTGATATAACATGTTTTCTCCCTTACTGAGAGGTGTCTCACCCTGAATATATACAAATGTTTTCAGGTCCTTCTGGTAGCCAAAACTAGCATCTTAGCATCCGAGAGCGGGGGTGTGTTTAGCTACTGCTAGTACCTGATAGGTACGAATTTTGTAACCGGGTTGTCTTGATGGATTTTGTAGACACCCGTGGTATGTATGGTATTTGTAGGTATGTTCAACCTTGTATGGTATAGACTCTGGTATGGTACAATTTGATGTAAAGAAAGACCATATTCCGTTGTGTATATGGACGAGTATGGACATGTATTGTATGTATGTATATAGGGCATCCGTTACCCCACGGGGTCGGAATCTCTTGTATATGGTATCATGTATGTTTTATATTGATACAGAGACATGTTAGGTTACTTAATTCACCCCTGGGTCCCATTTCAGGGTTCGGGGCATGACACAGTCTAACTGAGTTGAACCACCCTTTTTTTAAAATTTATTTTTCTTATCTTTTCTAAAGAAAACATTTTTAAAGTAACAAAATTCAACAAAATTTAATAAAAATCATTAAAAAAAAATAGTTAAAACTTGCCAAAAAAAATAAAAAATTTTAAAAAAAGAATTTATGATCTTTCTTAGAAGTATTATAATAAAAAAATTTAAAAATAGAAATTCATAAACTACAAAAATAATAAAATTTTGGAATAATTAATAAAAAATCATTAAAAAATGCAGAAAACTACTAAAATATAGGAAAAATCCTAAGAAAAATCTAGGACCTTTCTTGCCTATTTTGGTCATTTTCTAGTATGTTTTTTTACTTTTGGATGATTTTTCATTGCATGATTTTGCCTTATGCTTGATTGTATAGTTGTTTCTTTTTATGCATGTCTATGCTTGTGTGATTATGTGTGTGTGTGGGTGTGTGCGCGCACGTGTGTGTGGGCACCCTTATAAGGAGGAAATCAATAAAATAGGGTTATATAGTCCTTAATCATCTGCTGAGGGGCGGAGAATCTAACAAAATCACTTTGAGCTTGCTCGATTGTGATTCTATTAAATTCTTAGATTTTGGGTGCACACCTTTTTGCGCATGTTTTGCATATATGTTTCCATGTATCTTGGTGTGCATTTTTGATTCTATGTTTTTAATGTTTATTTTGCATGTGTATTGCTTAGCTTGTTTGCTTACATGTCTCTTTTATCTTTAAATGTGTTGTTGTGCTGTTTTGAAATGAATAAATCAACTTCCATAATGAACCTTTATTTAGTCTTAGGGGTTATGTCTTTGCATGCCTTTGAGAAACTAGAGGTTAGGGGAAATTTTTTCCCATGCAAGACCTCCCGATATCTAAAGATTAGGTAAATAAGACATTTAAAATGGATAAAACACAATAAATAACTAATCCTCATGAGGATTGTTGGGGTGTTGGAATTGATGTATTCCTAAAAGGGGCTGAATTAGAGATTTAAAAAATTTTCTACCTAGGTCAATCTAATCCAGTAGCAGTATATCGCAACCTAGGGTCTTTACAAATAAATTCCAATACCCACAATGTTCAAAGCATGTATGAAGAACGATCAAGATAATAAATAATTAAACATACACGTGCATATATCAAAGTGCGAAAATATAAAGAGTATGAGGAAAAGAGAGAATGACACACAATATGATATCGAGGATCGACCAACACTACCTACGTCCCCACCTCAAGCTTACAAGTAAGAGGATTCCACTAATGCTCACTTAACAGGTGGAACGGCACCGGATACAATGCCAAGTCAAATTACCAGGGCTGACCTCAACCTTTACAACCTTTCCTTAACGGGGTGGAGAAGAAACACCTCAGGCCACGCCTGAATTACAACAATAAATATAAAATTTCTTACAATACAAATGCTTCTCAACTAAACAAATATGTATCAATACACACAAATAATAATCGATGCACTCACAGATAATAGTATTTATGCTCAAGTGAGATCTTGAAAATTTAATTCAAGCTAATATATTCAACGAGGGAATATTCAAGGTTACCTCAAAACCCTAATCAAGTATCACACAAATATTTTATCAAATATAATCACAAAAAATACTTATGGTTTAAGCTTGCAAAAGATTTATCAAATAAAGTATGCAAGCTCTCAAGTCATGAAATTTGAATGCAAAGACTAGGAAACTAAAAACAAATTATTTCTAATCAAATATTTATAAATGAAATGTTATGGGAATTAAAAATCAAGCAAAAATCTCAAAAAGGTTTTCAAATATGTATGAATATGAGAGAGTAATGTCAAGGAAATGATTTGAAATATGCACACAATAAAACAATCAAATCTTCCTACACCTTACAATTGATTGCAAGTGAGGAGAACTAGAAAAACAAACTCTCTATTTCAAAATAATATTTGGTAATAAGTATGTAAGAGAGTATGAAAAATATCCTTGGAATATTGAGTACATAGCAAAAGAGGTATAAAAGATCTGAGAGAATTTTTCCTAATTACTTTTGCTATTCTTGTTACTAATTAAGGCAAATGAGGGGGTATATATAGATATCCCTCAAATTTTGACTGTTGGGGACCTATTGGGAATTTTAAAAAAATTTAATTAAAAATTAACCCTAATTACCTTAATTACCTGTGGTAAAAAATATGGCAACCCGAGAGTTTCAATCGACCGTATTCATGGTTCGGTCGACCATATTGCCAAGTTCGGTCGACCGTGGAGATTTTGAACTGAGAATATGGTCGATCGTCATTGGGTGATTTTGAACCCCTTCGTGGGTTCGGTCGACCATGACAAGTTCAGTTGGTTACTCAACATGTTCGTTCGACCGCAACCAAAATGAACTACACATTTGGTCGGTTGAACAGTTAGGGTGTCAGACACGTGGTAATTCGGTTGACCGAGGACACTATGTTCAAAATAGGAATGGTTGACCGTGCGAAGTCAAAGTGTTGACTTCTTTGACCGTTCGGTCGACCGTGGCATTTTATACTACCACAGTTCGGTCGACCGAGGCAAAACCTTTTCAGCCAACAGTGGTTCGGTCGACCCAACTTAGTATAACTGGACTGGTTTGGTTGATTAGAGCCCTTTCAAAGTTCATTTTAGGTCCTGATTTTGATTAGTAGTCACCCCTATTCATATACTTATAACTCTTGAGTTACAGGGGATTTGCCATGAAGTGCTTAGGGACCAAGAGTCAGTCTACGACCTAGGCTTTTAAATTAAAGCCAAAAATCCGACGTCGGTCGACTTGTCAGGTTTGGTTTCCTACGGTCAGTCTATGTCCTTTTGTGCATTTAAACCCTATCATGCATGCAAATGTAGTATTACAGATCATATTAAATATTACAGACCTAAGAGAATAAATGCAAATACAATAAAGAGAGAGGTCTTCATTCTTTTGCTACTTCAGATGCCATATATGAATATGTCGGGAGTATGTGCTCTTTAAGGTCTTTCAGGCACCCACTTCACTTTCATGTGTGTGTTCTAAAAGATTAACCTGGTTAAGTACTTAGGCACACATATTAGTAACATACAATTTGTCATTATCAAAACCAGGGATCGGACTTAAAAGGTCAATAATCTCTCCCTTTTTTATGATGATAAATGCATTAGAGCAAAATGGGTTAAGCCTAAAAAGGCCCTCCTAAGAATATGCATAATTTGAAGATAAACAATATAGCGCAAGCATATACAAGACAAAAGACGTTTCAAATTGATTATGCATTTAGTTTTTGCTTTTAAAGCACACTTAAGTTCAGACCATTGAAATTATGAGTATAAAAATAAGTAAAATTTTGCTCAAACAATTCTCCCCCTTTTGGCATCAGCAAAACGGTTAAGCTAAGAAAAAAAACCTTGGGCATTTAAAATTTCTTAGCTTAAAAAAATTTTACGACACAAAAATATAAAACGAAATGGCATATGTCATGAATCATTTTAAGCACACATGCAAGAAAAAAAATATGTCACATGTAAGATCATTTCTTGCCAAGAAAAATATGAAAATATATGAATATAAATATAAATATATATATATATATATATATATATATATATATATATATTGTTAGCCTTACAAGACTTAACATCTTGTTTTGATGCTAACAAACAAGTAGAACTTAACATGCTTTGTTTAAGTGATGTATTTTAAGGACTCAATGATGAATGCAAGGTTAAAGAATTCATGAAAGCTTGTACTTCAAAGAAGGATGATTATATCAAGTTTGAGGCATGGATTAAAACTTGAAGATCATGAGAGCATTGATATTAAAGAAAAAGCTTCAAGAATGAAAGCCCAAGTGATTAACATGGAAAGCTCAAATAAAGATGAAGCAAGCATAAAGACCTCAAGGAATTCAAGAATTGAAAATTTGAAAGAGTTTATAGGAAATGTCATGTAAGTATTTCAAAGAATTTTAATATGGATGCATGAAGCTCTTAGGTTAATTTATTCGACCTAAATACTTTTTAACATACTTGGAAAATATTTTTATAAGATAAAAAATTGTTTAAAAAAGGTTAGAATCATTTTTGGAATGAAAAGCACCAAAAATAGGATTTCTCAATTGCTGTCAATTTTTCTACATTTGCATTGATGTACATTTTTCTTAATAAAAAAAATATTATTTTAAAATGTGTTCAACATGAAAGTTTTAGGATTTTCTCTTTGCTTTCATTTGACACAAAGAACGTCAAATTTGGAGTTACACAGAAAACTTATGATTAAACGATTGAAGGGTGCTCGAAGCTGACAGCCTGACAGACGACTATCAAGAACTTGACAGATGCCTGCCAGTGCACTTTAAGATGTCTGTCTGTGTTTGGACAGATGAATGACACCCTATTGATCCTTTGGTTTAACTGGACAGACGACTGCCAAAAATGGACAATCATCTGTCACGCGGCTGTTTTGAATTTTTTCATAACGGTCAAATTTTTAAATGAGTTTGCTTGGGGCTCAAAATTTGTGAAAACTTGAGGAATACTCCAAGTCACTTGGCAATCAAGTTACATACCTTTTAAAGTCTATAAATAGGCCTCAAATATCATTGAATCAAAGGAACAAAGAATTTAATTCAGCAAAAATTTAAAATCTCTCTCAATTGCTCTCAAATTCTCAAGGCTCCTTCTTACTCTCAACTTGCACGAATTCAACTGAGTTTTTGCTGATCTTCTTCCACCGGTATTGTGCTACAAATTATAAATCTTTCAATCTTTGAAAGAATTAATCGGTGATATACTTCATTGAGTTTCAATTTAAATTTCATATTGTTATTTACTTTGAAGTATATAGTTATGAATTGTTGTACTAATCAGCTCTTTGAGGAGCAAATTATTTGTATGAATCTATTTAGTTTATTTCTTGTAGATTGACGATTCTAACGATTGTTTGGATCGTTGGCTAAGCAAGGGGATATTGCTTAGAGAGGCGGGCTCTAGCTTAGTTAAGGAGTGACCAGACGAGGGGATATCGTTTGGAGAAGGCGGGCTTTAGCCTTAACCAATGAGTGTTGTAAAGGTATTGTTCAACCCATCAAAGGAACAGGTTTAGTGAATCCTTTGATGTTTTTCCAAAGGTGAGGACGTAGGCTGGGTATAAGCCGAACCTCGTAAAAATCTCTGTCTCACTCTTTCTTTCCCTACTCTTTATTTTCAATACATATTTAAATTGCGTGGATGGTTTAAATTGAAAATCATATATACTACGTATATTTTGGAATCAAGTAAACTTAAAGTTTAATTTTGATTTGGGTTACCGAAACCGAAAGGGAGTATATTGGTTATACCATATTTTGCGGAAACCATACGGGAGTACATTACTTGGTTAACATCCCAAACATAAAATTAACTTAGAGTTTATTTGAATTCTGGATTTTGGAAAGAGTGTTGGATTTCATATTACACATCATATTAAAGAAGCAAATCCATTACTACAGGGCTTGGTTCAAATTTATAACTAGGGTTGACAACAAAAGCTGAAAGTTGAATTTAATATATTGATATATTGTGGTTGAATGGTTTAAAGTTTGAATGTGTTTATATTTCAAAGAGTGTTGAATCTTGCATACTTCCATTAATCTTATAAGTGCTGCAGTTAACTTATACTTGGGAAATTAATTGGTTGTTTGGTTTGAATATTGTGCTTAATTGATTGATTGTTTAATTGTGTTGTTGATTGGATAAAGAAAACTAAGTTTTTGTGTGATTGGCAAATTAAACAAATAAGTCAAGAATTGGTTAAAAGAAATAGAAGAAGTTTAAAGGATTCTTAAAAGGAATTGAAAGAAAGTTTTAAAATCTAATTCACCCTCCCCTCTTGGGACTATACCTTACTTTTGAATTGGTATCAGAGCGGGGTTATAGCAAATCTTAATTAGTAGCTATAAAAAGATCCTAATGGCTCACTTAGGCGTAACTCCCTTTGGAGAGAGACAATCTTCAACTAGGCCACCAATCTTTTGTGGACACAACTATACATTTTGGAAAAAGAGAATGCAAATATACCTTCAAACTATGGATTGGAAAGCTTGGGAGGTTTTCACGGATAGTGATATAATTCCTACCACATTAGTAGATGGAAAACAAATACCTAAGGAAAATAAAGACGTGACTGAAATAGATTATAAAATGTTGCAAGTAAATTCTAGTGCCATGAATGCTCTATATTGTGTTTTAGATGCCAATGAATTTAATAGAATAATGGCTTGCAAATTAGCTAAGGAGATATGGGACAAACTAGAAGTAACATATGAAGGAACTATAGATGTTAGGGATAATAGGATCGATATGCTTACAAGTGAATATGAAGTTTTTAGGATGAACCCTAATGAATCCATAACTAATATGTTTACTTGGTTCACTCACATAATCAATTCCCTAAATGCATTAGAAAAAACCTACACTACTAATGAGATGATAAGGAAAATTCTTAGAGGGCTGCCACCTAAATGGAAACCAAAAGCCACTGCTATAACGGAAGGAAGTAATTTGAGAACCACTTCCTTATATGAGCTTATAGGTTCCTTATTCACATATGAAATGACAATAAATGAAAAGAGTAGAAAAACCAAAGCCCAAGAATCAATAGCCTTTGAAGCCTTAAAAGAAAACTCAAGTAGTGAAATAGATGAAGATGAAGAAGCCTTCATATTTTAAAAGCTAGTAAGGATACTAAGAAGGAAAAAAAAAAATTCAAAAGAAGAAACCAAGATTCCGAATTAGAAGAAGAAGATATTAGCAAAAAGAAATCAATGAATAAAACTCCAACATGCTATAATTGCAGCAAAGCTGGACCTTTAAAACCAGAATGTCCTCTACTTAAGAAAGAGTCTAAGAAGAATAAGAAAAAAGACCATGAAAGCCACTACTTGGGACATAATGAGTACAAGTAGTTCAGAAAATGAATCAAGTGACCAAGAGGTTGCTTATACGTGCTTTATGGCTTGGGACGATGAGGAAAGCTATTCATCTAAATCTTCAAATAATTCTTGTAGTGATGAATCCAGTGATGAGTGTATGTCATTTTATGATGAATTACAAAATGATCTATTCAAAGTATACAAGATGCTGATTAAAGTAACCAAACAAAACAAATCATTAAAAAACAAGAATGAAGGAATGATGAAAGAACTAGAATCTCTTAGAAATGCTGAAAGAGAAAAGGATTCAAGAATCAAGAAAATAGAAAGTAAGAATGAAGCTATAACAAAGGAGTTAGAATCCAAAAATCTCGCTACAAAAGAAAAAGACTTGAAAATCAAAGAATTAGAATGCAAGAATGAAAAAATGATAAAAGACCTTCGATCCCTATCCTCTATAGAATATAAGAAAGATATATATATTTCTGAATTAGAGGATAAGATAAGAAAATTATCTCTAGAGTTGGAGAAATCTCAAAAGAAGGTTGATAACAAGAAAGAGATAGAATTAAATGATCTCAAAAATCATATTAAAGATAAAGAAAAGATCATTTATAACTTCACAAAAGGAAAGACAAAATTTGACAAAATGATAAGCTCACAAAGAATGTCTCTAAATAAAGAAGACATTGATTTTAATGGAATTGAAAATAAAAAGAAAAAGAATCTTTACATGGGTTATTTTTTGAAAACTTCCAAAGATTATACTAGCACATCCTCTAATGCCTACACTAACACCATATGTTATCAATGTAAGAAAAAAAGGGCACATAAAGTTTGAATGTCCATTTAAGAGAAAGGGTGTAAAAACTAAACAAGTATGGAGAGTAAAAGAAACATCTTTTATCAAACCAACCGGACCCAATAAAGTATGGATACCAAGATGAAAGACTAATTCATAAATGAAAAACTCCATGGATTAAGTCATTCCCCTTTAAGAATAGAGAAAGTAACTTAATTCATGATCAACAAATGAGTTTATGAGCTTATTATAATAAATTCAAAAGTGGCATTGTTGGCAAAATCATAGGATGATTTTTTACAAAGCTTAACTTAAGAAAATATTAAGAAAATATCAAATTGAACTTATTACATGAGTACTTTAAGTTGATTCAAGTATGATTTTTCATTTTGAAGCTAACTAGGCAAAGAGACTTAGAGACCTTAGTTTTAAGTCTTGGAACTTATTTTTCAAAGAAGAGAAAATTGAGATTTTAAGTCTAAATAAACAAAGAGGAGAGAACTCAAAAATATGTTGAAATGAGGAAAATCCTACTGACAGATGATTGTCTGTTTAGTGACAGATGACTAACATATTTTTGAAGTGTTTTTAACACAAGTTAGAAGACTTACAGACGACTGTCAAGTAATGAACAAACGACTGCCAGTGACCAGGGAGCTGTCTGTGAGTGTTCTACCAAACGACTATCACCCTTTTGTTCATTTGTTAAAACCAGGCTGTTTAGTGACAGATGATTGCCCCCTATTGACAGGCGATTGCATAAATTTTTTTTAAAAGATATTTGAGAATGCAATGCTACATGCTATATGCTTACATGCCTATATGATATGCTATATGTTACATGTGTATGACTTGACTTGACTTGACTTATATTGATAATTTATGGCTCACTATTTGAGCATAAGATTATTGAGCAAAGCATGAATTTTGACATGAGATTAATTCTTGACCATGCATGCTAATAATGAAACAAGTGGATAAATTTGTCTTGTGCTATTCTTTATATCTATGAGCTGTGAAAGATATAATAAGTTATATTTGTATCCAAGAACTATGCATGATGTGATAGTAGCTTTGGTAGCTATAAAGTATTTTTGGTATCACATTTAAAAATTTTTTTTTGGTATCAAAATTTAAAAGCTCACTTGGTATCAAAATTTAGAAGTTCAATTTGTCTTTTAAGCATGAAAAGTATGATTATATCTATGAGCATAGTATGACATTGATGATATTAGCATGATATTGATATTTGATACATGATGTGAATCAATGTTTTGAAACATGGGATGATAAAAGCATAATTGGTAACAAAACTGAATGTATTGAATTCAGGGGGAGTGTTATGATTATTGTTTATATTATGATTGTTTCCCTATTAATCAATTAATATCATGAATTCAATTTTAAATTGGTATCACATATTTTTCAGCTGGTATCACATATTTTGTTAAATTGGTATCATAAAATCAACAATTGGTATCTTGAATAATGTCAAAGGTAAAGATATGACTATTATAACATACTACACATGTTATATTGAAAAATAATAAATTGAGTGTGTTCATATGTTTGATATGCATATTTGATGATATGCTCAAAATGTGATTTTATTTAAACTTGATAATCAATTTTTTTTTTCTCTTTTTGATCGATGTCAAAAGGGGGAGAAGTGTTTAGCAAAAATTGAGCAAGGTATTGCAAAAATTGAGCATAAACATAATATATATCAAAAGGAAGATATTGTTGATAAACTTGAACTTAAGTTAAGTGATGAGCATGACTGCAAAAGAGTGTTTTTTTTTGACTTTGCAAATATTGTTAAGATGATGCTTATTGAAAGGGGGAGTCTTTTTAAGACTCACTCCAATTTTTGCTTCTTGTTTGTCATCATAAAAAATGGAGAGATTGTTGGCCTCACAAGGCTTAACATCTTGTTTTGATGCTAATAGACAAGTAGAAGTTAACATGCTTTGTTTAAGTGATATATTTTCAGGACTCAATGATGAATGCAAGGTAAAAGAATTCATGAAAGCTTGTACTTCAAAGAAGGATGCTTATATCAAGTTTGAGGCATGGATTAAAACTTGAAGATCATGAGAGCATTGATATTAAAGAAAAAGATTCAAGAATGAAAGCCCAAGTAATCAACATGGAAAGCTCAAATAAAGATGAAGCAAGCATAAAGACCTTAAAGAATTTAAGAATTGAAAATTTGAAAGAGTTTATAGGAAATGTCATGTAAGTGTTTCAAAGAATTTCAATATGGATGCACGAAGCACTTAGGTTAATTTATTGGACCTAGATACTTTTTAACATACTTGGAAGATATTTTTATAAGATAAAAAATTGTTTAAAAAAGGTTAGAATCATTTTTGGAATGAAAAACACCAAAAAGAGGATTTCTCAATTGCTGTCAATTTTTCTACATTTGCATTGATGTATATTTTTATCTAATAAAAAATATTTATTTTGAAATTTATTCAACATGAAAGTTTTAGGATTTTATCTTAGCTTTCATTTGATACCAAGAACATCAAATTTGGAGTCACACAAAAAAAGGTATCATCAAACGACTGAAGGGTGCTCGAAGTTGACAGCCTGACAGACGACTATCAAGAACTTGACAGACGATTGCCAGTGCACTTTGAGACACCTTTCCAAGTTTGGATACACAACTGACACCCTACTGCCCCTTTGGTATAGCTGGACAGAGGACTACCAAAAATGGACAGTCATTTGTCATGCGACTGTTTTGAATTTTTTCATAACGGTCAAACTTTTAAATGAGGTTGTTTAGGGATCAAAATTTGTGAAAACTTGGGGAATACTCCAAGTCACTTGGGGATCAAGTTACATACCTTTTAAAGTCTATAAATAGGCCTCAAATATCATTGAATCAAAGGAACAAAGAATTCAATTTAGCAAAAATTCAAAATCTCTCTTAATTGCTCTCAAATTCTCAAGGCTCCCTCTTGCTCTCAACTTGCATGAATTCAACTGAGTTTTTGCTGATCTTCTTCCACCGAAATTATGCTACAAATTATAAATATTTTAATCATTAAAAGAATTAATCGGTAATATACTTCATTGAGTTTCAAGTTAAATTTCATATTGTTACTTACTTTGAAGTATATAGTTCTAAATTGTTGTACTAATCAGCTCTTTAAGGAGCAAATTATTTGTACGAATCTATTTGATTTATTTCTTGTAGATTGATGATTCCAAGGATTGTTTGGATCGTTGGCTAAGGAAGAGGATATTGCTTAGAGAGGCAGGCTCTAGCCTAGTTAAGGAGTGACTGGACGAGGGGATATTGTTTGAAGAAGGCGGGCTCTAGCCTTAACCAAGGAGTGTTGTAAAGGTTTTGTTCAACCCCTCAAAGGAACAGGTTTAGTGAATCCTTTGTTGGTTTGCCAAAGGTGAGGACGTAGGCTGGGTATAAGCCGAACCTTGTAAAAATCTCCGTCTCACTCTTTCTTTCCCTACTCTTTATTTTCAGTACATATTTAAATGGCGTGGATGGTTTAAATTGAAAATCATATATACTACGTATATTTGGGAATCAAGTAAACTCAAAGTTTAATTTTGATTTGGGTTGCGGAAATCGAAAGGGAGTGCGTTGGTTATATCATATTTTGTGGAAACCATAAGAGAGTACGTTACTTGGTTAACATCCTAGAGATAAAATTAACTAAGAGTTTATTTGAATTCTGGATTTTGGAAAGAGTGTTGGATTTCATGTTACACATCATATTAAAGAAGCAAATCCATTACTACAGGGCTTGATTCAAATTTATAACTAGGGCTGAAAACAAAAGCTGAAAGTTGAATTTAATATATTGATATATTGTGGTTGAATGGTTTAAAGTTTAAATGTGTTTATATTCCAAAGAGTGTTGAATCTTGCATACTTCCATTAATCTAATAAGTGTTGCAGTTAACTTATACTTGGAAAATTAAATGGTTGTTTGGTTTGAATATTGTGCTTAATTGATTGGTTGTTTAATTGTGTTGTTGATTGAAAAAGAAAACTAAGTTTTTGTGTGATTGACAAATTAAACAAACAAGTGAAGAATTGGTTAAAAGAAATAAAATAAGTTTAAAGGATTCTTAAAAGGAATTGAACGAAAGTTTTAAAATCCAATTCACCCCCTCTCTTGGGACTACACCTTACTTTTCATATATATATGTATCCCCTTTTTGACATTATCATGAAGTACTGAGAGTGTACTTGCTGAAAAAGAAACTTTAAAGGTAATGTAAGCACTATTTTTCTGGTATTTCATTTAAGTACAGAACTAAGTATGACTAGAAAAACACAACCACAACGATCCTAAAGATATCAAAGAATTTAAAACAAAGATTTTATGGCAACACAAATGATTGTGGCAGAACTGAATATATTAACTTAAGATATTCAATTAAAACAATACACTTAAACACATGCCACAATGAATTTCAATAAATATCTAAGCTTTTTTTAAAACAATTGTGAGCATAGCAAGATAGAATTTTCATTTTAGATGCTCCCCTTATCAATTGGAGTACGAGCTTAGATGAACACAGTTGCTTATACTAACCAAAGATTAATTTCATTAAGCATGCCAAACAATATAAGCAATTATTTTTGCACTCCTTAAGCCAACTATACTGAATATGTATCAACTATATTTGTCACCTGATCAGTATAGTTGTCCCTATAGACCATGTATGCATTAGAAAATGTATATTAAGGCATACTTAAAAGTTGATGACCCAAGAACATTCCATATCAAATTATAACGCATTAAAGCACAGGATATAATGTTCAGGGTTTTTAGAAAAGCCTCAATATTAAAAAAAACGAAGCGATGCATGTGAGTCCTTTAAGTTCTTTCTATAGGGAAGGTGCTTAGCTCCTCTAAATGTTCGATGATTATGTAAGAATGGAGTTTAATATTCAATTAGGTTTCACTTATCCTTTCAAAAAAAAGTTATTATTTATTTTATCATAATAATCTTTGTACACCGTTTTATTTTGGGAAAATATTTTTGAAATTCCGGCAACATGCCGTCTATAAATTGGATAGCTAGTTATTTTCAACAAAATATTCATATAAATCATGCAACAACCTAAAATTTCTACCAGCATGCAATTCTCATCATTGCATCTACCATGCAGAAGGCATTCTAGACTAAGCATGCAATTAGGTAGCAATTATCAATTAAAAAAATAATCTATCCATCAAAGAATATAAATAGTAAAGAGTAGTGGATAGATTTGCATTCAGTACAGTATTGTTATTCATTAAGGCATATGATCATTATAGCATTTTAATTTAATAGTCATGAAAGATAAATGCTCTCCCTAAGTTAAGCGCTAATCCATTTTATGCCTTTTCATAATTTTCTAATTCCATTAGCCAAGATTATTTTTTTTAAAAAGATTTTCGATGGTTTAAGCTTGGCGATGAAGGCTTTAAGCTTATCGGACCAAAAAGTAAAATGAATATTCGTTAAGGTGATAAGCCAATGTCTGTTTCTTTTCTTATGAATCTCAATACGTGTGAGAGAGACCCAAGTTCAAATGGCTTTCGATTTAAACTGCATGTGCATAGGTCTTTTTGAATTTTCATCCCATCATCTAGATTTGAAACGTAGTGCAACCACTTACGCCATTCAACTTGTTCTAATGAGATGAAGCTCTAAATAATTTAATGTTAACGTTTGAGAGCTTATGGAGTGAGTTAGGATGAATACTCTTGAAGGTTAAACTGATGAGTTCAGAAGAGTAATCCTGAGTGGACAATATTCAAGACATATTCGTGCTAGCGTTTATGGCCAAACAGAATGGGCAAAGAGCAATAAGGAGTATGTGAATATATTGACCAATGCTTTTTGGAGGATGGAAAGTATCCTTTAGATATGATTATTCTTAGGAGCAAGGATACAAGCAGGTGAATAGATGAAACCTTACTAAATGTGATTTGGTTTGGTAAGGATTTCCTATGGAGGTGATAGGTGAATTAAGACCAGAGAGTTTTAACATTTAAAGATCAAAGGGAATCTTTTGATTTAACAATGAAACTTGAATCCCTTAAAGAATGCTCCCTAATTTGATTGTAAGATGATGTCGTACGATAAGCACCATAAATATTTGCAATTTATGATCATCCGTTCTTGTACCTAGAGTGATGACTAAGTTTTGATCCAGGCCTTTATGTTCAAATAATGTCTTTAGGGAAGAATGATGTATGACAAGACGAATTCCTTAAAACTCAATTCTGTGCAATGGACACCAGTTGCTTAACTTAAGATGTTTATCTTTAAGCATGAGTTAAACATTTAGAATTATTTACTTAGCAAAGATGCCATGTCCAATTGGAACTGGATGCAAATACTAGGTTTTTTTATTTTAATCCTGAATCACTCCCTAAGCCTACAATCATCAACTCATCATCCCTTAAAGATAAACGGTCTACTTATTTTATTACTTACCCTCACTTATGGCAGAGGAATACCATGGTTACATTTCAAGTTTTGAGAGATTACATATATAAATTAAAATAAAATTCTCTTAAAACTCAAAATTCATTCATAACCAAACTATTAGATGTACCTGTAAAAGAAATACTACATATTTACTTACATTTTTCCTAGTTACATCTGAATTTCTTGGAACAATTGTGGGTATTTTTGTCTAATCTGTTCCTTGAGCTCTCAAGAAGCCTCTTCTACCGCATGATTCCTCCATTAAACCTTTACCATAGGAATCTTCTTGTTACGTAATTTATGTTCCCTTCTATCCAGTATCTGTACTGGCACCTCCTCATAGACTAGCGAATCATTGAACTCTAATTCACCATAACTGATTATATGAGAAGGGTATGGGACGTATTTCCTCAACATGGAAACATGGAATACGTCGTGTATCCTGGATAACGTAGGTGGTAGAGCTAACCTGTAGGCAACCAACCCCACTTTCTTTAGAAGGGCTAAGTTTACCCTTCCTTCCAAAACCTCATAACCCCTTTGTCGCGGCGTCCCGGGAGCGCGTGTGCCCCGGGCGGCGGGGTTAAAATCAATTTAATATTTTCATGAAAAAACATGGTATAGGAGTCGCCACTAACCTTTAGTGCGGTTAGAACACATGATTACTACCCCGTTAGGGGTAGAATCGGTCTACATTACCAGAGTTAGGCTCGGGAGTTCGGTTACGCGAGGGGAAGGTACGAGCACCCCCTACGCGCCCATTCTTACGAACGGTACCTAATTAATTTAAAATTATCCCTAAGTTAATCTAATAATTCTTTAAATTACTCCCTTTTGTTTTTATGAATTTATAAGTACATGTAAAAAATAAATACATAAATAAATAAATAAATAAATAAATAAATAAAATAATAAATAAATAAAGATAATATATATATATAGATATTCCCTCAGAGCTTAGGGTACGTGATGCCCGAAGGCTCATACCCTCGCAATAAAATCATAGGGATAATAATTAAAAAAATACACTCCCAAAATTTTGAAATTATATATAAAATTTTTATAGGAAAATACTAGTATGGGAGGTTTTAATATATGATAATAGGATAATCAACAACTACTTAAAATATTAAAAATGTCAAAATAGGTAATAAAATATCATATATATTACAATACTAAAGATTCTATCCAAAAAGTAATACCTTATATACTGAGAATACTAAAACTATCTTAATATGTAATGCTAAACATCCTAAAGATACCATATTAAGTTGTATTCTATATGTTAAAATACTTAAAAAAAAACCCTAATACGTGATACTAAATATAATAATAATACCATATAATTCATAATAATAACAATAAACAGATAATATGAACTTAAATACTAAAATACCATATGAACTAATAATAATACTAAAATGCCATAATAATAAACTAATACTTATAGACTAAAATGTAAATACCACCATAAGAGTAATGTAAACATAATGATAAAGATAAACCTAATAAACTACGCCTAAAGATAAAAATAATAATATATGAACATAGTAATACCTATAAATACCACAATATATATAAGATGGACATAGGAATAATATAAACATGATAACGAACAAAATATCCAAAACATCACACAATAATGAAAATTCCACAATAAGTAAAAAGTAATGATAATAACTCTCCAAGCGGTACACCAATATCCTATAAACACCACTGCACAAATATCCTATAAACACCACTGCACAAATAAGGAAATAACTAATAAAGGAAATAAACCAAGTCTAGGATTAAAACATGGGAACTAATGAAAGGTTAAGAAATAATGAATATATTACATTCTAAAATGTGCATAATCACAAAAATTAGCATACGATCCTAAGAAGAATGAACTTAAATCCTAAATGAATACTATGACGAAAACGAACCCTGCAAAACAAAATAAATAAATAAATAAATCAACGTCAACTATATATATGAAACCTGAATTAAAATTTCTGCCAAAGTTAGAAAAATCCTGCAAAAAGTCAATTAATGTTAGATATACGCATATATAAAATACCAATTAAATGTACAATAAAAAAAAATAATCTTTATATGACAAAACCCCAAACAAATCCAAAAAAAAAAAAGAAGATATATACACGGGCATGTGTGTGACAGTGTGAGTGAGTGCAGGGACTTACAGAGGTGGGGAGGGGTGGTCGGCCGTGACAGAGGATAGCCGGTGAGTGTGTGACGTGGTTGTAGAGAGGAGTTGCTGTGGGTTCTGCCGGACTGACAGTCAGAGACGGTGACTGGAGTTCGGCACGGTGACGGCGAACGGCGGCGAATGAGAGAGCTTGCGGCAGCGATGGAGACGACGATGACAGTGATGGTGATGACGATTGTGAGTCTCTGCTTGGTTCTGAATCTGCAGGTTCATTGCGGCGGTGATGGATGGCCGGGCGTGGGTGCCGCCGGACAAGGGTACCTGTGTGGTGTCGTGGCTGTGTAGAGGGTCTTCGGGCTAGAGATTCCGGCGGTATGGTGGTGGCCGGAGTTGCGTTACAACTGGTTGGAGGATGGGGACCGTGGAGTTGGGACGGTGGCAGCAGTTCGCTGGTGTTGCCGGTATGGTGGCTGGCGTGAGGGGGAACTGCACGGGATGAGAGGATGGACGAGTAGGTGGCCGTGAGGGATGGTAGCTAGTTGGAGCAAGAAGAAGAAGAAGTTGAAGAAGAAGAAGCCGATGAAGAAGAACAAGCAGAAGAAGAAGGTTTTTTTTTTTTTTTGTTCTGCTTTGGCTTTGCCCCCCCCTTCTTATAAAAATAATTTTGAAAAAAAACCCTAAAATCATTTCTTTTTTGGTTTATGGTATTTTTTCTTTTTTTTGGAAATAATACATACTACTATTATAGAAATAAGGAAATAATAATAATAATAATAATAATAATAATAATAATAATAATAATAATAATAATAATAATAGTAATAACAAAGATGAATAAATAAATAAAATAATAATAATAATAGTAATAAATAAAGGTAAAAATACTAATAATAATAATTAAAAATAATGTCAATAATAATGAAAATAATAAATAATAATAATAATAAACAATATAAATAGAAATAAAAATAAAAGTAATAATAATAATACTAATGAAAAATAATAATAATAATAATAATAATAATAATAATAATAATAATAAATAAGATAATAGTAAAAATAGTAATAAAAATACTAATAATAATGATAATAAAAATAATAAAAATAATAATGAAAATAATAAATAATAATAATAATAAAATAGACATAAAAAAATAAAAATAAAAGTAATATTAATAATACTAATGAAAAATAATAATAATAATAAAGAAAATAATAATAATAATAATAATAATAATAAGATTAGTGAAAATTAATAATAATAATAATAATAATAATAATAATAATAATAATAATAATAATAATAAAATAACAATAATAATAATAATAGTAATACATATATTGGGCCTGGGTAAAAATGGGGTGTCTACACCCTTTTAACGGAGCTATCTTCAAAAATACATAATCACCAATATCAAATTCTAATTTCCTGTGGCGATTATCGGTATAACTCTTCTGTCGGCTCTGAGCTGCACTGATTCTATCTCTGATGAGCCAAACCTTATTGTACGCCTGACACAAGCTCTGGTCCCACAACTCGCCACTCACCCATCTCATCCCAATATAATGGAGAACGACATTTCCTACCATACATTGTCTCAAATGGTGCCATGCTAATACTGGCTTGATAACTGTTATTATATGCAAACTCCACCAGCGGCATGAATTGAGTCCAACTACCCCCAAAGTCCAATACGCATGCTCGAAGCATATCTTCTAATATTTGTATCATCCTCTCAGTTTGTCCATATGACTAAGGATGGAATGCCGTGCCAAAATACAACTGAGACCCTAGAGCCTCCTACAAACTCTTCCAGAAACGTGACGTGAAACACGAGTCTTGGTTATGACACTATAGACACAGGTACTCTATGAGAACGGACTATCTCCTGAACATACATCTCTGCTAGACGGTTAAGGGAATAGTTGATCTTGATAGGTATGAAATGGGCGGTCTTACTCAACCAATCTACAATCACTCAAATCACATTTTGACTATGCGACGCCGATGGCAGCCCTGAAACAAAGTCCATGGATATATGATCCCACTTCCACTATGGGATAAATAGCGGCTGCAACTGACCCGCCGGCCTCTAGTGCTCAGCTTTTACCCACTGGCACGTCAGACACTGCACTACATACTCGACAATTCCCTTCTTTATACCACTCCACCAGTAAAACTCTTGCAGATCCTTGTATATTTTCATACTACCAGGGTGAACTATATACAAAGATCTGCAAGCCTCCTCTAAAATGGTCTTCCTAATGTTAGGATCAGCAGAAACACATAATCTGGAATGGAACCGCTGGGCTCCATCATCTGTAATGCAAAATTCCTCTCCCTGACCAATCTGTACCCTAACCATCACCTCTGTTAATTTTGGGCTTTCCTTCTGAGCAACTTTAATCCTTTCCTGCACAGTAGGCTATACCACTAAACTGGCTATACACACTGGAGGATCACTCTCTACCAACTCTATGCCAAGTCTCCTCAGATCCTCATGATCGGATACTGGCATCTCATAGCTGATACCAACTGGTCTCGCGGCTTCGTGCTCCATTGCATAGCTACCACATTTGCATTTTCCTAGTGATAAACAGATGGTACAATCAAATATTTAATAAGCTCCAACCACCTTCTTAGCCTCAAGTAATTCCGTTTGAGTGAAAGAGAAATATTTTTTAAACTGTTAGGGGTTGGAAGAAATTCTCACACGCTCGTGTACAGAGATGATTTGCCTCAAAAATCTTCAATGACATGTATACGCCCAGCTAATTCAAGATCATGGGTAGGGTAGTTCTTCTCATACTCTTTCAGATGCTTGGAAGCATACACCACCACCCTGCCATGCTACATCAATACACAGCCAAGTCCCTTCAAGGATGCATTACTGTAAATGACATAACCCTCACCCCCTGACGGGATGATCAGTACTAGTGCTGTAACTAGGCTCTGTTTCAATCCCTAAAAACTCTGCTCACAGCTGTCATCCCATTCAAATCTGACGTTCTTCCTAGTCAGTCCTGTTAAAGGCCTTGATAATGCTGAGAACCCTTCAACAAAACGACGGTAATACCCAGCTAACCCCAAGAATAATCTCCTGGCTAATTTACTACCGCATTAATTTTACTGGGATGCACAGAAATTCCATCCCATGAGATAATATGCCCCCAAAACACAACCTTCTCGAGCAAGAACTCATATTTACTGAACTTGGCGTACAACTTCTTTTCTCTGAGTGTGTGTAAAACTTGCCTCAAATGTATCTCATGCTCCTCATAGATCCTAGAGAATAAGACCAGACATCATCAATAAAAACAACAACAAACTGGTATAGAAATGGATGGAAATCCGTATCATCAAATCCCTAAAAATTGGATGGAGCGCGTCAGACCAAATGGCTATAACAAGGAACTCATAATGTTCAATACCTGGGTCATGAAGGGCCATCTTCGACACATTCTCCCTTCTTTTCCTGATGATTAGCCTGTTTGAGGGTAATCTTAGAGTACACATGTGTGCCTTGGAGCTGGTCAAATAAATCATCATACAGGGTAGAGGATACTATTCTTGCTTGTCATTATTATTTCCCTATAATCTATGCACATCCTCATAGACCCATCCTTCTTTTTCACAAATAATACTGGAGCTCCCCTTGGGAATACACTAGGTCGTATAAAACTCTTATCAAGTAAATCCTACAATTGATCTTTTAATTCTGCCAACTCTGCTAGCGCCATTCGGTATGGTGCTTTAGAAATCGGCGTTGTACCAGGAAGTATATCAATGGGAAAATCTACCTCATGATCAGGTGGCAAATCTAGTAATTCATCTGCAAACACATCTGTAAATTCTTTCATTACTGGGGTAGTAAGCTTCAATTCTTTCCTTGTCATTTCCTTCACAAAGGCCATGATTCCCTGACAACCACACAGGAGCAATCTCCTCATCTGAATAGCTGAAAGCATTTGAGGTAGAGAGTGCACTCGTGACCCGATAAATCTAAATTCTAGTCTTCCTAGAGGTCTGAATATCACCTCTCTTAAATGACAATCAATTTTAGCAAAATTAGCTGCTAGCCAATCCATGCCGAATATGACATCAAACCCATGCATATCTAACACTAGCAAATCAACAGATAAAAATTCTCCCCTAGATATCAACTAGACAGCCACGGAGTACCCTACTACACCTCACTACTGACCCAGTCGGTGTAGTCACTAACAGTTCAACTTTTAATGATTGTGTGTGTGCCCCACATAATTTAACACACCCCGAAGACATGAAGAGTGTGTGGCACCTGAGTCAAATAATGTAGTGACTTTAAATGAAAACATACTAACCATATCTATCACCACGTCGCCGGCTGCCTAAACATCACTCGGCGTTAGAGCAAAAACCCTAGCTAGAGCCATGTTCCTTTGCTGACCTCCACGTGGCGCCTAATAGCTTCCCCAAGTATGTCTAAGAGCGGGAGCAGCACCAATCTGATCCTGAAAATCTCTCTTTACGTGTCTTGGCTCCCCACATCGGTAGCTAATACCTGGCCCAGCTTGACACTCCCCCGGGTGTCTCTTTCCATATGTCGGGTAAGCTGGAAGTGGTTACATACCCTGAAAACCATGATTCCCGGTTTCCTGCTTTCGGTGTCTGTAGTAGCCACATCTCTTCGACGAACCACAACCAACCCCCTGCTGGGAACCAGAAGGTGTGGATCTCTTCTTTTGTCTCTATTCCTCAGCCTCCAACTGCTCTTCAATTTCCGCTATGGTGGCCCTATCTACCAACTCAGTAAAATCCTACAACTTTAGTATCGACACCTACTTATATACTTCTCTCCTTAGACCTTTTTCAAATTTTCGTACCTTTTTTGCCTCATCTAGAATAATGTACGGGGTTTTATTGTAATTTTTTGAGTTACGGTTTTTATTTAATTTTTAAAACGAGTAGTTCAATGAACCTCGCCCACATACTGCTTGCCCGTCTGCTTGTCCATGCTTTCAAATTGAGGACTCCTCAATCTTTAGCTCCCTAGACAAAGCCGACCATACTGTGAAGATATTCCCTTAAACTGCTCCTATGTCATCTCCACAGGTAATGTCCTCTGCTGCTCTAAGAGTTTCACTGTCATTCACCATCTTTTGGCCTCTCCAGTTAGTTTATATGCAGCAAACAACACCCTTTGCTCCTCAGAACACTGCAGCACTGCAAATACTTTTTCTATCTCTTGCACCCATCTTTCAGTGACTGTAGGATCAGTTCCTCCTAAGAAAGCCGGAGGATTCATCTTAATGATTTCTTGATCGAGCTGCCGTGGCTTGCAGATGAACCACCCAGCTCCCTAGAATTCCTAGCAATTTCAGCCATAACCTGCTCTGCCATGCTGCGTAAAATTACATCTGAATCATCGCCTGCAGCGCCTGAGGGTACAACTCCCTCATTTCAACTAGAATGGGCACTACTGTCTTCAAGGTCCATCCTAAAAAACAAATAACTTAACTTACAACCCTATCACCATAACATATCATCCAACTATTACCATATTTCCATAATTATTTCATCACTCTTGATTGTAATTCAAGGTTTAATCTTGCAACCTAGATACCCAACCCGATGATAATTTAACATAGCTTTCTTGAAATCGTCACCCTAGGAAAGTCACACAAACCACCATCGATGTCCTGCATCTAGACTACAAAGCCAGACCTCAAATTCCCTTATCCTATACTCTAGTATTATTACTGCTGCATTCTAGAGTCTACAAAACCAAGTATCTTAGGCTCAGATACCAAACTGTAACGACCTACTTATTTTATCATATAGTAAAATATATTTATTAATATAATCAACCCGAACCCGTGGGTAGTGAGGACACATCTGACATTCACAGCGGAAACCTAAGCAGCAGTAAATGTAAATCACATTCTCATAACCATAAAGACAGAATACAAGAGCAACTAATTCCAAAATACTCTTTATATACAATCCAACCATACAGAATAGATTATACATTATCTAGGAACCACAACACAATTCTCCTGTTCTAGATCAAAACTTACCCCGCAGAGAGGGGGGGTAGGAGAAGGTGTACGTATTGGTGTTTGGGGAGGCGTGGAGGGGGCGTGGTGGTAGGGTTGGTGTATCACACTATATTCAATGGCGGCTCACTCCGCGATTTGTATGGGTTTCTTGAAAAGGAGTTAATGTCATCAAGGGCCCGAGACACCCTCTCAGTAAGGGAAAAGTAAACTAAACTACAGTGAATGGTGGACAACATGAATATTTAATGCTATAATAGGATATACAGTACCATTCTTGCAGACTAGAAAAAATTCATCCTATCATAACTACATAAACATATACTTCATAATTTCTAAAAATCATAATGTTTCATAAATTGTCTGATTATAGATAATAATACTTGAAATTTACCCAAGATGTATAGCCAGTTGATGTAAGTAGGCAAACAAAAAGTGAAGGGTTTTGTGCAGCCCGAAGTGGGACTCGACGAGGCATGGCCGACCACTGTAGAGTCAAAAATGTTTTGTAAGTACGATGGGCCTTGCAACACACTGGTCTGGACTATAGGTATACGCCCTACAACTCTACCCCACTAAAGGTAACATCGACCTATCCAATCCCACCTCCTATACTCCAGGGAGTAGTTAGCTACAGTTGGAACATAATAATAGATCTGTTATAGCTCGATACCGTGCTCTTGAAACTGAACTGAACTATTATCCTAGTTCTGATAACATATAATACATGATAATATACTTGTCTAACATAAATAGATTGATAGCATTTTCTGTAATAACATACATACATATAGATAGCCTTGTGCTGATTTCTTTCATATCTGCGACTTTGCGCTGAACATTCATAAATACGGCCTTGCATTGAAATCATACATAATACACGACCTTGCACCAGCTATCAATCACGACCTTATGCCGAACATTTCATACATATTATTCTGAATAAATAATCTATTTATCATGTAGTTTGAAATCATAATGTACTACAATATTCCATCATTTCTGAAACCAGACGGGGGGGGAAAAGAAGCCAGACAGAGAGACGGGGCACGGAAAAGAAGAGGCAGACCACACAAGGGGGGTAAGGAAACACAAACAGGACAGGCGAAAAGAAGGAGGGGCGAGCAGGGCAGACGAAGAGAGACAGGGCAGGGAGCAGAGGAGTAGGGGCCAAAATAAACATTTTCTCAATAATATACAAATATAATACATGCTTTCCGGAACATAATTCTTCTAATAATTTAATAATAATTTTCATGAAAAAAATAACTGCTTTAGTTTATTCCCTTACCTGATTCCTGCGAAGGAAGAAGAGAAACGAAACCCCTACTAAAATAACTCCTCTGCACCGCAAGGTCCAGTTCAAATCCCTGACAAACAATATCTCTCAGAACATAAATTTAGTTATTTATACGCATTTACATGTTTTCTATACCTGTAAGGAAGGCCAAATACTGAAATAAAAGCTTTCCCTGAATTGGTATGGATGTGCAACTGGTAGCAAATAACAATGAATCCATCCAGTGTAGTAGAGTGAAGAGAACTTTTCCTAGGCTGTCATGGGCGGACATAAGAGAGACCCGGGAACATAGTTAAAAAGTATGGATGCGAATAAGACGATGATGAAGAAGAAGGTCCAGGACAGGTTGCAGGCACCCTTTTCTACTAGCGGAAGAGGGAGGCCGGATACTAGAGTGATTGAGAGACCGACGGGAAGTGGAGAGGATTTGTGGTAATTTTCGGCAAAATGAGTTTAGGTCTATTTATACAACTGTGGCCATACTAAACCGAAGCACATCACTTGGTCGAGAGGTCAAGAAGGTAATTCGTTGTGATGAACCTCTCACCCTCGTCAACGAAAGTAGAATTGACCCAAAAAAGATCGTCTCAGTATCTTCCTCATCAACGAAGTGTTGTAATCAGAATCGACCCCGAGGAGCCCATAAATAACCATGTCATCAACGAACGCTGACGAAGTCTGGGGCCACCCCCTTTTATATTTCCATTTTCCTCTCTCTTTTATATTTAAATACCATTATTCTGCGGGTCATTACACAAAACCACTGTCAACTCTAAATGTTGAGCCCATAGAGGAAGCAATGGATTCCGTTTTCCAGTCTTTCAAGATAGCAAATGTTGTATGCAATTAGGAGGGGCTACTAATTCTAGCTCCAAAAGTATCAAAGGCTACTGAGATGACAACAAAGGTAATGATCCAAAATCAATATATACTAAGAAAGGGTCTAGGAAGGAGATTATAGGGAAAATGGACGACATTACAACTAAACATAGCCAAGAAAAGGTTAGTTTAGGATATAAGCCAATACAAGTGGAAAATAGGAACATCCAAGTAGAAAAGAGGGTTAAGAAGAGTAGCCCGTTTATCTAGAGAGGAAGATAAGATTCCAATAAAGGCTTAAGTCAAGATGTTAAAGACCTTTAGAAGTAGGGGGTTTATACTACCAAATCTACAAAACATCATGATATTAAGCAGCCACTAACTTTCACTATTTCGCAACTGTCCATTTAAATGGTTGAGTCCAATAATGTTGTGGAGGCATATGGAAATTGGGTATACTCTATTGGATTGGTATTTCAGCTAGATAACTGGAGTCCTTTTGGATTATGCAATTGATCTAGCGTAATGCTCTGATTTTCCTTTTTATGAATCCATGAAAAGTTTGCCTTAAGGGAGGTTTATGTTTATGTTTTTGTTGTTGTTGTTGTTGTTGTTTTTTTTTTCATTTTCAATTTGTAAAAAGGGTTTCTACCCATAAAACCACTATTTTGAGGAATTTCCATTAATGAAAGAGGTATTTTTAAGAGACTTTTATCTTACGCATCACATCAAATCATTTCATGCTTACATTAATTGAATATTATCTTGCTTATGTTATGCTATGTTGATCTTGAGTTCAGACTTGAGGACAACAAATTTACCTTGTCTAGTAGTGTTGGCTCAAAAACTAATTATGACAAATTAGTACCAGAGACTAAAGAAGAGTCAGAAGAAAGCATTGACACAAATATGCTAGTTGAGATGTAAAAAATGCTAGAATGGGAGGAAAAATAGATAGTGCCAGGTAAAGATCCAACTAAGTTCGTGAATCTAGGCCAAAAAAGTGAAAAGAAGGAAGTTAGAATAGGGAACTTGTTTCCTAAGGAAAATAAAGGGAAAATCATCATTTTATTGAAATAATAAGTTGTTGTATTCTCCTGGTTTTATAAATACATACTAGGATTTAGTATCGGCATCGTCTCTCATAAACTTCCTTTACTCCTAGGCTAGAAGCCCATCAAAAAACGATTGAGAAGAATGAAACCTAAAATTCTATTCAAAATCAAAGATGAAGTGATGAAGCAATTTGGCCAGATTTTTAGAGGTAGCTACTTATCTAGAATGGGTCACCAACATTGTGATAGTTCCCAAAAAGGATGGGAAGGTGTGGTTGTGTGTGGATTATCGAGATTTGAATAGGGTAAGTCTAAAAGACAAATCTCTGCTCCCTCACATTGATGTCCTTATAGATAACACAATATATTACACAATGTTTTTCTTAAGATATAATCAAATAAAGCTAGCAGCTAAAGATAAGGAAAGGACAACTTTAATCACCATATGAGGAATTGTTTGCTAGAAACTTAGTCCTTTTGAGCATAAGTATGTTGGGGCTACCTATCAAAGGGTGATGGTCACACTATTCCATGACATGATGCATCAAAAAATAAAAGTATATGTGGATGACATGATTGTAAAGTATCGAGCAAAAGAGGATCATGTGGTGAATTTGAGAAAGTTGTTTGACGAATTGAGAAAATACTAGCTGAAGTTGAATTTGTGAAAGTGCATCTTTGGTGCTACTTCAGGAAAGTTATTAGGATTCATTGTCAACTAGGATTGAATTTGAAGTAGATTATGATAATATGAAAGCAATTCAAGAAATGTTGCTGCCAAAAACATAGAAGGAGGTTCGCTAATTCCTAAGGAGGTTGAATTATATAGCAAGGTTCATATCACAATAAACCAACACTTGTGAGCCGATCTTCAAATTATGGTATAAAAACAATCCCAAAAGTTGGAATGAGGAATGCCAACAAGCTTTCATGAAGATTAAATGCTATCTCCTTATCCCACAAGATTTGGTACCTTCTGTTCTCAGAATACCTTTGATTCTTTATCTAGCTGTGTCCAAAACAACTATCAGATGTGTTTTGGGCTAGTATGTTGAGTCAAGAATAAAAGTCAAAGTATTCAACCTTAAAGCGCACATGTTGTGCCATGGCATATGTGTTACATCAATTAAAGTAGTATACTTTGTATCATATTGTCTGGTTGATATCTAAGATGGACCCAATGAAGTATATCTTTGAAAAGTCGGCACTAACAAAAAGAATGGCTAGATGGCAAGTTCTAATATCTGACTATGACATAGTCTATATAACCTACAACACAATAAAAGTCAGTGCATTAGAAAACACTTGGCAGATAGGGCAATAGAAGAATATGAGCTGATGAAATTTGAACTCTCAAATGAGGACATTGCTTAAACTTTCCAAGTAGAACAAGAGGCGTCAAATGAACGGTAGATGATGTTTGATGGGGCATCAAATGCATAGTGGTTGCTTTTAATTTGCCTAACAAGAAGCATTATTCGGTCACAAACAAGTTATAGTTTTCATACAACAATAATATGACTAAGTTTGAGGCATGTATATTAGGATTACAAGCAGCTTTGGAATACAAATTTAGAAAATTAAGAGTAAAAGGGGCTTAGCTTTGGCCATTTACCAATTAAAGGGAGGATATAAGAAACAACATAATCAAAGTTGATGCCCTTTAGAAGTTTATTTTGAAAATGGTTGAGGAATTTGAGTTGATAGAGTTTGAACATTGGTCTAGGGAAAATAACTAGCTACACAATTAATGTGTTAGCTACTCTAGAATTTCACAAGTTGGGGCATGGATGGGATAGGGATCATCACCCCAAAAGCCTCAAATGGTCGTTGCTTTATTTTGGTGGCAATTGACTACTTTACCAAGTAGGTAGGAGGTTGCTTCTTAACTAGCTTGAAACAAAATGTAGCTTGTTGATTTATGAAGAATGAGATTATATGTCGGTATGGTTTTCCTGAAAGATTAGTAATAGATAATAAAAAGAACCTCACCAATGCAAAAATGGAAAACCCTTATAGACCAAAAATGAGTGGGGCTATAAAGGTGACAAACAAGAGTGTGAAAAAGATTCTATGGAAGATGGCCATAGCATATAGAGATTAGCATGAGAAGCTCTCGTTTGTCTTGCATGCTTATCAAACCACAACATAAACTTCTATTGGTGCAACTCTTTTCTCTTTAGTCTATGGGATAGAAGTAGTACTCATGGAAGTAGAAGTTCTCTTAGAGTGCTCAAAGAATTGGAATTGGATAATGAAGAATGGGTGATAGCCTGATATAATCAATTCAATCTCATAAAGGAAAAAAAGCTGGTAGCTTTGTTTCATGGGCAACTTTACCAAAGGAGAATGATGAAAGTCTACAACAAGAAATCTCGACCAAGGCAATTTCAAGAAGGAAAGCTTGTTCTGAGAAAGATACTACCTATTCACATTAATTCTAGAGCAATATTGGAATAAAAAATTAAAAAGCCAAAATGAAAAAGTAGGAAACAAAATAAAAGGTGAAGGAAGAATAAAATCCAAAGACAAAAATGAGGATGAAATGAAAGTTCACTCAGCAAAAAAGGAGGAAAGTCAATATCAATTGATAAGGTGGAAGAAATAGTGGCAATCCCTCTTAAAGGTGACTTTTTCACCATATTGAAACCCCAAAGCAAGAGATATTCAAGCTTTATTCTACAATCGTAACCATAGCCTACATTACGGTCCTAATAAAGCCTTGAATAGATCAATTAATTTGCCTTTACATTAATTTAATTGTCAAAATAGGATAAGAGTCCTGACCTATGCAATAAGTTGATTCATATTGGGTATGTCAGCAGCTCATGAGCATTAATCCATGAGTTATGGTCGACAAAATATGAATGACCGCTAATCCATAAAAGATAAAGGCAGTTGGGGGTTTTTGAATCTAGTTGCCCATCGCTTTTTTACCTTAAACTAAGCCTACATTTAATCCGTGTTGTCAAAGACCACCTGAGGTCCAGAATGTTTGTAGGGTAATTTATGAGACATTTTATTATATATAAAGGTTAATGAAGTGTGATTTGATTCAGCAAGGCCTCAAATTGCAATACTTACGCAATGATAGTGATAACTTTTTTGGATGGTTTTAGGAAGGTAGCCTTATGTCATTGCCAACTTTTGATGGAAACCAAAAATGGCATCAAACGGAATTTGGGCAGAAAAAATAAAGTTTCTATTTGAATGTTCCACAAGTGAATAGATTTATAAAATTTGGACTTCAAGTTCATAATTTTGGTCAAGGTAAAGTCATTGTCCAACAAAAGAGCAGATAGGGAGGCCTAGTGAATACAAGTTTGATAATGTTTAATTGAATTGTTTAAATTTCATCGAATTTTATATTTATTGACATTTGTTGCAAATGCATGTTTTATAATAAAATCATGAATTCATTCTAAAATAATATGAAAGCTTTGATATCCTTGTTAGGCGAGTTGTTAATGAGGTCATTGGCACTATTCATGGGGCACAAAGCCAGGTGGCAAGTCTTCCTCCCCATTGGAATTCAAGAACCAACAATGTTGAACTGAGAAAGGTCCAGTGAATAGATTTCAAAATCTTACTTAGTAAAGATGGACCGAGAAGTATGGACTAGGAAGTTTGGATAGTCATGCGCTCACAAGTATTCTTAGAGTGAAAAAAATTCATGCATTGAACATCTTCACTCACTTCATGATTTCATGCATTTCATCTGATTAATAGTTAAAAAGTAGTCTTTCATCTACATTTTGCATTAATATTACTAATCACAATGGGTACTAGTCAAGTATTACTCATCACATTATCACTGCATGAGTTCAGTTTGATGATGTTCTCGCTTCATGCATAATATATGTAGACACCCTATTTTTGTCCGAGGCAAATACAACAAAAGTATTATTATTATTATTATTATTACCATAAAAGTACAAAAAAAAATAGAAAAAGAAAAAAAAAGAAAAGAAGGAGCTTAGGATTATTATTATTATTACCATAAAAGTACAAAAAAAAAAAAAAAAAACAGAAAAAGAAAAGAAAAGAAGGAGCTTAGGGTTTTTGATACCTTGGGCTTATAAATAAGAAGCAAAAAGCACAGCCGAAGGAGAAGGGGGGCAGGGAGGACCATTAGAAAAAAAAAAAAAAACAAACCCCTACTGAACCTCCCTCATTCTCTCCCTTTGCAGACGGCCGCACTAACCCCTCTTCATCCGTTTCTCTCCTCTCCACCACTCTCTGTTTATCACGCACATCACAACCATTCTTCCAATCTCCGGCCAACGATAATACACACACACAACCGTAGCCTTCTTCTCACAATCTTCAGCACCCACAGCCCCACTTCACGGCCATCCCACAACCACCATTACTCCACCACAGCCACAACTTTGCAACACAGCACCATACCCGAACAGCCCCCTCGTCGGCCAGCAACCACTCTTTCTAACAACCTCTCGGCCACTCGCAGCAACAACAGCCACCGCTGCCACTCTCTGCTCTGCAGCCGCGAACACCGTCTCCGACCAGCAACCACTCATCACTCAACCTCTCATCCCGGCCTTGCCCAACTCCGGCAGCCCATCACAGTCATACGCAGAAAGTCACGCGCAGAAACCCAGCAGCTTTGGCCACGAACTGCCAACCACCATAGCAGCTTTCATAGCTCTTATGTCTCCGACGACAACGACCATCGCCGCCTGCAATCTCCACTTCCCGTCGCCATCGCCGGACCTCAAACGCAGACTAGTCGTGGCACTGTTCTCCTCTGGAAAACGCTCTCCAGCCGCACACCACACTAACTCTGGCGGCATCCCCCGCGGTAAGTCTCCTAAGTCCCATGCATGCACAACACACACATATTGACTTATTATTATTATTATTATTATTATTGTGGTGAGTTTTATTTTAAGTTGTAATACTTATTTTATTGATGTTAGCTTTGGTTCAATTCCAAGAGGGGGTGAATTGGGTATTTAAAAAATTATCACCTACGTCAATCAATTTAATAGCAATATTACACAACCTAAGGTCAGTCTATGCAATCAATAAATAAACATACACGTACAATAAAGTAAAGTGCGGAAGAAGTAAATGATACGTGCGATATGTTATCGAGGTTCGGTCAAAGTGCTTACGTCCTCGCCTTGGCTACACCAACACAAGGATTCCACTACGGCTCACTTAAATAGGTGGAGTGGCACCTAATACAACACGTCTTATCAGGATGGCGCACCTACCTTTCCTAACAAGGTCTAAGCCAATCTGAGACTATTCCACAGGGCTAATCTCCCTCTTCAGGCCTATGCCTGGAATACAAAAAATGATATGAAATTTTTGTACACGGAAATACGTTTCTTCACAAGAAGATATGTACACCAGTATAGCTCAAGTAATATTGTAAGCACGTATGATATGTAAATATGCTCAGTGTTCTAATGTGTGCTAAACACTCAAATAGGTATAGATAATCAATCTAGATCAAGAGTGTATATCTAAGAAGGATTTGAAACACAATATTTAAATATCACAATATCATATCATAGTTTCAAATATGCTAGCAAGTTGATTCAAACAAACTCAACCGGATGTTCTCAATATACTAAGCACAAGGAGTGTTTGAATGCAAACTTTGAAAATGATTTTTTCATACAAAAATATAGGCTTAGGTAACTTGCAATGACAATGCAAGAACTACAACCCACTAAGTCTTCCCACAAAAGATTTATCAAATGAAATCTGTGGAAGAACTTAATGTTATACTCTCAAATAAAATCAATCAAACAATATAGAAAATGAGAGTACTAGCTAGTGAGATTAGGCACAATCACTTTAGAAATACTCACAACACTTGAAAGATCAAAGAAAATGGAGTGTAGGAGTGTTTGGGAGTAGTATAGGCTAAAAAGGGATTTTTGAATTTGAGAGAATTTTGGCCTTAATCAAATTGCTAATCCTTACTAATTATTACAGATGAACATGTATATATAGGCAAGGGGAAATTTTTGACCGTTGGGGACTCAATGGGGATAATTAGAAAAGTTTAAAACAAATTTAGAAAAATTAACCAAGTTTACCCCTTTTAATTTTAGTAAAAAATTAATTTAACCCGCAAGTTTCGGGTGCTCGAATAGACTCAATTAGAAAATCAATTTTTAAAGGTTCAAGTGTCCGAAGTCAGGGTCAATTGGCTGAACAAAAGTCAGAATGTTTCTGTCCGTGATTCGGGTGCCTGAAGCTAAGTTCGGTTAACCGAACTAGCAAGTTCGATCGCTCAAGGTCTTTTTGAATGCGAAGGTTCGGGCACCCGGGTTGGTGAAAAGTGTTCTGACATGAGTTCGGGTGACCGAGGAACATATGTTCAAATTGGTTCAGTCACCTAAACAGAAAGTCAACAAGTTAACTTGTCCAGGGTTCGGATGCTAGAGGCGTTTTAAATGCCACAGGTTCGGTCGCTTGAGCTCTCTAAATATTTTCAATTAAAGTCCAATTTTTCTTTATTTAATTCCCCAGATATAATAAGTGATGTTTGGGGACTATATGCACTAAGTGTAGGTACCTAAGGTCTATTTGAGCATACCTACCTATCATGCATGATGCAAATTACTGCAAGTCATAGGAGTGTATAGTCCATAATAATATTACATCCTAAAATGAAGAAAGTGAAAAAGAATTACAAATACAACACAAAACTTCTTCATTCATCGACACGAATACCGCACGTCATCATGATATGTCTTCCAGTTTGAGTACATGCGTAGGGTGAACCAGCATGCAAGCCTTAGTACAAACCATCAGTACCAAGAGTATTTGTCATGATCAAAACTGGGTGTGACTAATCACGTCAACAATCTCCCCCTTTTTGATGATGACAAATACTTTATGCAAAAGTGGGTATAGCCAAGAAAGGCTCCCCCTGACTTTATGCACAAAGACAATTAAAACTCAATTTAAATAATTTATCAATGGGTAATTAAATTTGAATTTAGCAGTGTACCTAGTTTTTCCTCTTCTGCCCCTTTTGGCAACAACAAAAAGGGTTAAGAATTATAGCATGAAGGCAAAGAACATCATTTATATACAAAAGGTATATTAGGAGGATTTTTGAAAAATTCGGTAGCATGCCGTTTGAAAATAGATCATTCCCAATCACAACTTTCAACCTAAGTGACCTATGCTGAGTTTCAATTAATAGTATATATCATATTTCAATCAATCAACTCAAATAGTACATAAGTCAAAGACTAATAATATCATGTAGCACAAAGGACTTAGCAGTTTAAATTTCCTATTCTCCCTCAGTTGATGATTATGCAAGGATGAAAAATAAATTTTCATTTGGCTTTCACTCATCCTTTCAAAAAGATTATAAAATTTAATCTATCATAATCATTTTTAATTTTCGATTGTTGCAAAAATATGCATTCCCACAAGGTATAAAACAAGAGAAGATATTTGGGATTGATACCAATGGTTATAACTATATGGTAGAAAAATATAACACCAATTGTTAAAAACCATTAGTTATAAGAAAAATGATACCACTTGATACTATATTTCCACAAGATATAGAATTTGAGTACAAAATACATTTCATTTTCTTAGAACTGTATGATTTTAAAGTGAAATGACTCCCCCTAAGATTATGTATTTTCTTTAAAATTATCTTGAGCATAAGGCAAGTATTATTTTAGAAGCACAACTCAAGTTTTAAGATATTCAGCCCTTAAAAAAAATATCGAATATGTGCAATGATTTTGAAAACTTTCGACAGCATTTTTTTTTTGAAAAATATGTCTTATCCCATAAAAACTTGCCAATTTCAAAACATTCAAATGTATATCCACAAGTAGCTCTAGAAGATTTAAGTTTTAAGATGAACTAAGTGTAGATAATTTTTAAATCCAAAACCAAATTTAACATGCACATATATTTTCAATTTTGAAAAATATTTCAACATTATTGGGAAAATGTCTACAAAAACTTCGGCAGCATGTCGTTTGTAAACAGGACACTTCCCAAATTAACCCGCACAAAAAGGATTCTCAAACAAACAGTATATCAAGAGTTTTAAGCATGCGAGAAGCTAATTCTACCAGCAAGCAATTCTCAATCACTACATTTGCCATGCAGGAGGCTTTCATCACAAGCATGCATTTCAGTGGTATAATCATGTAAGTATAAAAATCATGCAAGCCTAAATACCACTAAATATATATATAAATATAAGCAAAATCAGAATCACCACAAGATAGTATCTGTGTATGTGTGTGGTGAGTGTGTATGGTTGAAAAAGCAAAAATAAAAAGCTATTTAAAGTTATTACAAACCAGATGTAAGTGTATATAAATAAAGCATAAGATAGATTAGGTAAAAGCTGAAAATGGAGTAGTAGATCCTTAAGGCAAATCTCTAAGTCTCTCCATCCTCCTGATCACTCTCCTCACCACTAATCTCCATATGCTCTTCATCGCCCCCCTTGTCGTTCATATCTCTCAAGTGCTCACCCAGAACATGAAAGTTCGCACGCACATCCGACTGGAACTCGGAGAACTCGTCATATAGAACATCAAGTCTAGCCTAGGAGGAGGACGCTTGCTCTGACATGGAATTCTTGAAAATCCTCAAATGAAGCAGTCCGATTGGTGATGGCTGCCATAATCTCAAAGTTTGATGGTATATAAGGCTACTCCTATGGGGCCTCCTGAGCTCCTGCTCCTCTCTCAGGTATGGTGGGCAACCACATGTTGCAGGTGAGCTCATACCCCATGAGTTTCAGGGTAGCGGAGTTAAAGATGTCGGAGGGCCTGACTTTCTTGATAGTTGCAAATGTAGTCCTGATAACCCTCTCCTTAATAAACATCCTAGACAAAATGCCGCCATAGGGCAGTATGATCATTTTTCCAACAGTTTTAACAAGCATCCAATGGAGGATCAATCTATGAAGATCTAGTTTCTTTCTCGTGAATAGACACCACATAACAAAATAGTTGAGATAAGAAACGTGGTCTCTAGATCCTAACTTAGGCAGTATATTATAAAAAATCAGGGGGTGTACCACCTTTGCTCTAAAGTCAAAGATCTGTAGCTGGGAGTGTGTGCGAGGTCAACTACAGGATGTTGCACAACGAGATTCACAAAAGTGCTTACCGTGAAGTCCTGCTCGTTTATCTAGGTGGAGGAGGAATTGGGATAGACAAAGTCGCCACACTGGATATCAAAAGTCTTTGCCAGGTATGAGTTGTTGAAGTGCACATCAGTGTTGAACAACCGAGTAATGTACCCCTGGCCATCCTGCCCAATATTTGCATAGAATAACTTGACAAGTATGGGGTACATACCCCTGGGCTGGAACACAACAAACTCGTACCATCCTTGGTACCTAAACATCTCCAACACATTATTGAAGTGATTCTGCATGAACTCGATGTCCAGTATCTTGCCGAGAATGGGTTCCTTGAAACAGAACACCTTTTCATATTTTATCCGCCTCTCTGGTGTGCTAAACCAGCGATCGAGTGCAGCACCAATTTCAGGTTGTGTGTGTTCTCTCTTGGCCATGGTAAATGATTTCTCTTCTGGCATAAGGAGGCTAGGATGAGGAAGGAATGGGCACCAAACAAAGGAAATGCAAAATAACTCTCAAAAGTGAATGGAAAAATGAATAGTTCACGGTGGATTTTCATATATAGCAGCACGGTTCGGGCACCTAAGCAGGGGTTCGGTCACCCGAACTACAATAATTGCAGAGCCTACTGAGTTTGCTCGGTTGACCGAACAATGGTTCAATTGGCTGAAGTTTAAGAACCTTTTTACAAAACTAAGGCTCGGTAGCCCGAACTCAAAATGAACTGTAGGGTTCGATCGCCCAAAACTCACATTTGGTAACCTAAAAATAATTTCAATTACCCAAACCTGGTTTAGCAGCCCGAATGAATTTGAACTCAGAATTTGGGCCGACCAAAGAGTGGTGAACACTCTGGTCATACTCCCTAGTTCAGTCGCCCGAAGTGCTAAAGCACTAAAGGGTTCGGTAGCCCGAACTTGGTCAACCTTTTTCCCTTTGACCAATCTTCACATACAAAGACCCCTATGATTTAAATATGATACCTAGGGCTTATAGAATCCTCCTATCCTACCTTATGGACATAGAAGAAACACTTATGGGTCAAGAAGAGATGGGATCGAATTTTTCTTTCACTCTCCAAACTTGTTTCATTCTAACCCCCTTTCTTTTAAAGACACAATCAAATTTGGTATGACCCTTCTTTTTACATAATATATCTAGTATTATTTATTTTTAAATGTTTAGTATTATGTATGTCTAGTATGTTAATATTGTATTATCTATTATAGTATTTTTTTAGTATATATAGAATTATGCATTTTATTATTGTTAATGTTTTTTTTAGTATGTATAGCATTACTTATTAGGGTATTAATATTTATTATTATTATTATTCTCATTTTTATTTATTCTGTTTTATATCGTATGTTTATAATTAATATCATGAATTGTGTATTATATATTTGTATTAACTTATTATTATTATTATTATTATTATTATTATTATTATTATTATTATTATGTTTATTTTTATTATTAAATATTATCTTGATTTTATCCTGATGATTTCAAAAAAAGTGTATGAGCTTTTAAAGCTCCCCGTACCATAGTTCTGAGGGAATATATATTTTATGTACATTTTTTGTGTGATTTATTTTCTTTGCATGTGCATTTCATAAATCCACAAAAGGGAGTAATTTTAAAAACCTATTAAATTTAATTAGTGGGATAATTCTCAATTAATTAGGTACCGTTTGTAAGAACAGGCGCGTAGGGGGTGCTCGTACCTTCCCCTTGCGTAACCAAACTCCTGATCCCGTCTTTGGTAATGCAGACCGATTCTACCCTTAATTGGGTAGTAATAAAGTGTTCTGACCACACTAAAAGGTTAGTAGCGACTCCATTGCTATTTTTCTTGAAAAATTAATTAACATTTTTCATTCGCCACCCCGGGGCACCCTCGCTTCGAGACGTCGCGACAATGTGTTTATTACACACAACTTCCTCTTTGTAATGGATTTTGTGATTTGTGGAACCACATTTAACACCCTTGATTCTTTCCCTCGTAAACTGACATGGTTTACATCATATCTTTGGTATAAAGGCTAATTCTCCCTAAGCCAAGATAGCTCTCACAAACCTCGTTGGTTTGTCTACTCCTTGGGTATATGGGCCATTTCTCCCTAATCCAAGGTAATTTTCCATACATATAACCCTGTATGGTTTACATCCTATCTCGAGTATAAAGGCCAGTTCTCCCTGATCCAAGATAGTTCTCCTCACAAACCTTGTTAGTTTGTCAACTCCTTCAGTATAAGGGTTGTTTCACCCTAATCCAAGGTAGTTTTTTTTTCCTCGTAATCAGTCATGGTTTACATCCTATCTCAAGTATAAGGGCTAATTCTCCCTAATCCAAGATAGTTTTCCTCACAAACCTTGTTGTTTTGTCTACTTTTGGGTACAAAGGTCGTTTTTCTTTAATCCAAGTTTGATATGGTTTATATCCTATCTCAAGTATAAAGGGCTAATTCTCCCTAATCCAAGATAACCTTCCTCAAAAACTCTTTTGATTTGTCTACTTTCGGGTATAAGGGTCATTTCTCCCTAATCCAAGGTGGTTTTCTTTTCTCATAAATAGACATGGTTTACTTCCTATCTTAAGTATAAGGGCTAATTCTACCTAATCTAAGATAGTTTTCCTCAAAAAACTTTTTAGTTTGTCTACTTTTAGGTATAGGGGCCGCTTCTTCCTTATACAAGGTAGTTTTCCTTGTAACGCCCCGAACCCGAAAACCCGATCTGGTGCATTAAACCTGAATAGACCGTGTATCGTGGCACCCTGAACCCGCCTTATGCGACCCGAGTGCCACATTATTGACTTCCTGTACCTGATATTCCATTAATAAATACACAGTGGAAAACATAATATAATCTTCCAACAATATAATACCAGAGTTTTCTACTTCTATCTATGTACCAAAATCAACTTTTCATCCACCTATAATCACATATATACACATCTCTAGTATTCACAACCATCCACTTCTCAGAAGACATAAAATTTATACATTCCCAAATGTATCATTAGAAATGATACCCTTTCTCTTACTATATCCCAAAATGATATAACAACCTTGAACCCTCTAAGTTCGATCTCATGGAGGTCCTGAAAAAGATAAATTTGTATTCGGGTGAGACACATCTTAATAAGGGAAGAAACAATATATTAAAATAGAGTATAGCCTACGTGAGGTTTGTATATAACATATTATTCATTATTTGCAAATCATTAACATAATTTCTGAAATCATTTTCTAATCCTATTCAAACACATGCAAGGTATTTCACCCATGAGATTACCTAAGGATACAAGTAGCACCCCTCTTCTCTGATACATTAGACAACCCAAAGGTCGCAACTGAAGCATACTAGGGCACTCACCTTACTCAGTAATGCCTCAATTGATAGATTAATCTCGTACTCACATAGTTCATACAAAAGTTTACGAGTGAAGGCCCCCGAGAATAGGGAAATCTACCTGCTCATACAAGTAGTTTCCCTCTGCCCTAGTACGTTATGCAGCCTACTGTTACATCTGATATTTATTAGGGCATTCGCCTTTCTCAGCAAGCCCTCGGGCAAAGAGTTTGGCTAGTCCTAACGTAACATATTCTACAAGCATAAATACTTCTAGCACCATAATACGTTATTCTGTCTATCATTATTCTGTAATTCATATCTGTTCATGTTCTCTGCTTTGTCATTTGGTAACGTTTCACTTTATGTGGCTCTTTCCCATTTTACATTGTTCACATTTCACATTTCATTTTCGTTTCATTCATTTCCATTTTCATTTCATTTCATAACATATCTAGGATCTTTTAGCTATTTTACCCAGCATTTTTCAGCTGTTTTACCCTGCATCTTTCAGCTATTTTACCTAACACCTTTCAGATGTTTTACATGGTTGCATTAACACTCACATGTAGCATACTTCATATAACATTTTGATACTCGGTTCATTTCCTGTATATCCAGTATCTCATACATATAACATATTTCCACACAGAATTCCTATTTACTCATGCCACACTATTTAGCAGTAAAATTCATATATATTTCCTATAAAGTAAGCCAACTGATTACGCGCTTAAATTGCGTAATTAGGTGTTTTAATTCATGCATTATAAATTATATATTTTTTATTTAAATTCCTAATTACTCTCAATATTCTAACATTGTGTTATATTTATAATATTTGGGTTTATTTGAGTAATTTATGAAATTTTGGTATTTTTTATTGCAGGACAACTATTGCAAGCTAAAAATCGATGGTACTTTGTAATCTGTGTGTAACTCTTTCATCTGATCTCCAATTCAGATGATTTAGGATGTCATAGAAAGATAAGAAAACGCTCTACAATTTATATATATATATATATATATATATATATTTTGCAAAATATTGGTTGCATCAAGGTCGAAATCATATGTGAAGTTACCATACGCTGTTTTGTGGACTATTTCAACAATTCTCTATAATCTAGGTGTCGCTTTCCCGTTTGAGCTCTAATCGAGATGATTCAAAATTCTGGGGAAATCTGAGAAAGAGTTCTACAACTTTCATATTTTGAGCTTTGAGAGTTATAGGCTATAGCAAGGTCGAAATTGGTCTTGAAGCAGGAGGGTAGACCGTGTGCCTTTGAGAAAAGAAAAAAAAAAGTAAAAAAAAAAAAAAAAAAGTGAGATGTGACCTGGCCATGCAGCCAAGTCATCTAGCAATACACTGGGTGAGGCACAAAAGAAAGGAAAGAAAGAAAGGAAAATAACGAAAAGAAAGAAAGGAAAAGAAAGGAAAGAAAAGAAAAGGCAATTTCGAAAAGTAAAAAGAAAGTAAGGAGACATATTTCTTGAAGGGTTTTGGGGTGAGCGCACGGAGGAGGCATAGGGTTTCTTGCTGGGAGAGGCCGCACCAAAATTTGGGGAAAAAGCCTGGGAGTTTATTCAGCTGCTGGGAGAGGCCGCACCAAAATTTGGGGAGAAGTTTTTCTTGAGGTTTTCTTCTAGCGATTGTGCGATTGAAGTTCAACAAACACAGCAGCAAGGAAGGTGGCTGGAGGCGTATAGAAAATTAATATCTTTTCGAAATTGGAAGGCAGTAAACAACAGCGGTATTCAGGGTGTTTGCGGCGCACGACGGTGGTGCTGCGAGTCTTGTTTTTTCCCGTACTCTCCAAATAGAAGAAAATATGGTGAAATATGCTATGTTGGATTTAATTTTTGAAATGAACTAAATTTTTGTATTCTAGGAAAATAATGTAGCCAGTTTCGAACTATGTTTGCTCTTTGATGCTAATCTGAAGTCGTTTTCATTTATGTTGGTTTAATTTATTCTGCTCTTAATGCTTTTAATTAACTGGCCATTAATTAAATTATATTAGTCTTGTGATTTGCTATCGAAAGGGAGGATTATAGGATAGATCTTGGATAATTTAGCGTAGGTAAATATAGAGATCGAAAGACTTGTATGAACCTACTTAGCATTAAAAATCAAGGGTTTTATTGCATTCTTGCGTTATTAATTTGCATACTCTTATGTTAAATAATAAACAAGAATAGGTTCTGATTGACTATCGAAAGAAGCTTTTGGAAAAATTGGAGATTTGCTAACAAACAGAGAAAACAAAGTCGAATTAGCTAAATGAGTAAAGCATAGTGAGAAACTAGGTGAAATTGGTTTCCTAGAAGTTTTCATCATCAGTAATTTAATATGTGCGTCCAATTTTAAATTCTCTTGAATAGTTTATTTAAAGTAGCTTTATTTAAATTTCGCAATCTAAAATTATTAATTTTTCTAAATAAAATGAAGGTTATTATAAATTCGGTATTAAGTAAAATTAAGACATCAATCCCTGAGGACGATACTCTACACATCATTATATTATAAAACTACGATATTGTGCACTTGCAGTTTGTACCGATCAAGTTTTTGGCGCCATTGCCAGGGATTGAGGTTTTCTTATTTTTGCCAACATCGATACAAAGTATTCTTGGTTTTAATTTAGAATTTTATTTGTATATTTTTATTGATTTCTTTTTATTTTGTTATTTTATTATTTATTTTCTGTATTTGTGGTGTGTTTTTGATGTTGGATGAGCAGTGCTAGAACCCGTGCCATTATTCCTTTTGATTCGGAGATTGAAAGAACACTCAGAGCACTAAGGAAAAAAGGGTATTAGCCATGGAGAATGGACAAGATAACGTGCGGCCACGCGCCTTGAAGGATTATATATGACCAGTTGTGAATGACAACTATTCGGGTATTAGATGCCAGCCCATTAATGCCAACAATTTTGAGCTCAAACCCGCATTAATCAGCATGGTGCAGCAAGCCCAATTCAGTGGATCACCACTTAATGATCCTAATATCCATCTGGTGATGTTTTTGGAGATTTGTGACATTGTGAAGATCAATGGTGTTACTGAAGACACCATTAAACTGAGATTGTTCCCTTTTTCTTTCAGGGACAAAGCAAGAGGTTGGCTAAAGTTTTTACAACCTGAGAGTATCACAAGTTGGCAAGACATGGCAGAAAAATTTCTAACTAAATTCTTTCCACCTGCAAAAACGGCCCAACTCAGGAGTGAGAATTGTCAATTCAAGCAACATGAATTTGAATCACTCTATGAAGCATGGGAAAGGTATAAGGATTTGATTCAACGCTACCCACAACATGGATTGCCGGATTGGCTGCAGATTCAAATGTTCTATAATGGGTTAAATGGGCAAACTCGGACTTTAGTTGATGTTGCGTCTGGGGGAACTTTGATTTCAAAGAAACTTGATGGTCCTACTGCTCTTTTGGAAGAAATGGCCTCAAATAACTATCAATGGCCAACCGAAAGAACTATGGCTAAGAAAGTTACTGGAATTCATGAATTGGAGCCGTTTGTTACACTTTCAGCTCAAGTTGCTTCTCTGTCTCATCAGATTTCAGCTTTGACCACCCATGGGATACCACAAGGTGCAGAATATGTGGCAGCTACAAGAAGGACAGATCCGAGCAATGGAGCGAGTCAAGAATAGGTTCAATACATCAATAATCGGAACTACAATTATCGTGGTGATCCTTTGCCACAATATTACCATCTAGGGCTTCGCAATCATGAAAATTTATCTTATGGAAATACAAGGAATGTGCTGCAACCTCCTCCAGGACTTGATAGTCATCAAGGTGAGAAGAAGATGTCACTTGAGGATGCCATGATATCATTTGTTGAGGAGACAAAACCAAGGTTTAAAAAGACAGATGCACGACAAGATAACATTGATAATCATTGTAACAACATGGGAGTCGCCATGAAGAATCTTGAAACGCAAATCGGGCAACTAGCCACGACCATCAATACCCAACAGAGAGGAATTTTTCCTAACAACACAGAAGTGAATCCAAAGGAACAATGCAATGTCATCACACATGTTTATGTTCTCCGCTTTGTCATTTCCTAACATTTCACTTTATGTGACTCTTTCCCATTTTATATTGTTCATATTTCATATTTCATTTCCGTTTCATTCATTTCCATTTTCATTTCATTTCAAAACATACCTAACATCTTTCAACTTTTTTACCTAGCATCTTTCAGGTGTTTTACCCACCATCTTTCAGCTGTTTTATCCAACATTTTTTAACTGTTTTACCCAACAGTTTTCAATTATTTTACCTAGCATCTTTCAATTGTTTTACCCAACATCTTTCAGCTGTTTTACCCAACATCTTTTAGTTGTTTTACGTCGTTGCATAATCACTCACATGCAGCATACTTCATATAACATTTTCATACTCAATTCATTGACTGTATATCCCGTATCTCATACATATAACATATTTCCACACAAAATTCCTATTTACTCATGCCACACTATTTAGTAATAAAATTCATATATATATATATATATATATATATATTTCCTGTAAAGTAAGCCAACCTACATTTAACATTTATATGCTGAAAATATACCTTTCATTTCTTACATAATTATCTTGAAAATATCTTTCACTTTCATCAGTTCAATTTCGCATATACGTATCTAATAAAATAGCCCTAGGCTCAAAAAGCATAATTTAAACGGTTGGCATTTTAAACCCATACAAAAACATATACACATATATTCATAACATATTTTATTTTCCAATTAATTTATAAAAATTTGGTTTAATATATATATTCCCCTTTACCTGGTTTCTTGAGCTACGCCAACAGGGATCTCGAAAAGATACCTATGGCGCTCACCCAAACCTTGAATAAAAAATCCTAGTTCCATTAAATAAACTCTAAATAAAATACTATTTTAACATTTTCTAGGTCCATAAATTCCAAATAAATAATTATACCATCAAATATAACCAATTTACGTAATTCCCCAAATCCCACTCTCGCTTTGGAGTGTGGCCTAGGAAACCCAAATTGGAAATTTACCTCGGCCAAAATGACGACGATCGCTACTAGGACCTCCTGGTGTTGCCCGATCGTTGATTTAACGATAGATTTTTGAAGAAATTGAGAAAATAGAGAAAAATTACCTTACCCTAGGAATGGTGCCTACGCCGCTCCCACGACAAATCCGCTCTGATAGAAATGTCGGTGGCGGAGTTAGGAACCTAAAGGTACATTTCGTTTCCCAATCAGACGAATATCTATCGAGAAATGAGGAGAGCGAGAGAGAGAGAGAGAGAGAGAGAGAGAGAGAGAGAGAGAGAGAGAGAGAGAGAGAGAGAGAGAGAAGGACGAAGGAGAGACGCTGGGGGGCGCAGTTCTTCTCTGTTTTTTTTTTTTAAATTTCTTCTTCCTTCTTCTTCCTGAAGCTGAAACTTAACTATATATATATATATATATATATATATATTATAATATTGTATATTATATTAATATATTATATTTTATAATTTAAATAATAATAATTATTTAATTAATTTTTTTTTAATTTAATTAATTAATTTATTTTTTGAGATCACTACAAATGGTGATTTATGTCCTATGATGAGAATAAGAGCTAATTCTTCCTAATCCAAGATAGTTTTTCTCACAAACCTTGTTGGTTTGTCTACTATTGGTTATAAGAGTCTTTTCTCCTTAATCTAAGTTAGCTTTACCGTGATCCCAAAAGAAGAGGTGAATTGGTATTTTTAAAATTTAACCGCTAGGTATTCCTTCTAACAGTAGTATGTTCACAACTAGTGTAAGTAATATAAATATATCAGAAATTAAATGAAGCGATTTAATTAACAATACATGCACCAGAAAAATAATAAAGTATGAGTGACACACATAAATGCTATCGAGGTTCGGCCAATTGCCTACGTCCCCGCCTTGGCTAACACGCACAAGGATTACCATTATAGTTGCTCACTTAAACGGGTGGAGCGACACCTATACATACCAGGTCAATTAGCACAGGGCTGATCTCAACCTTTACAATAATCCTTACCGGACTGGATTACCACCCCCTTAGGTCACGCCTGGAATCACTCAGATTTACAATCAAATGGTACAATAGAAAAGTTCTTTCACGTAAAGCGGATTTATACCCAAATGCGTTCAATCACATACACCACAAATGATTTAATATGTAAGCTCAATGTGGTCAAGTATTTCAACTCTCAGATATATTTTCTATCAGTGTAATGCGTACGTGAGAGTGTTAACAAACAATCTTTGTATTTCAAGATGTTCTCAATCAAGGTGCTCAAATAAAGATATCATGCAAGTTTCAAATATTCCAAATAGCAGAATATGTCAATCACTTCAAATAGTGTATTTGCTTGGTTTGCAAAGGATATGCAATCTTTGTATTTAGTAAATGATTTATACTTGAATAAATATTGCCACAAAGATTAATATCACAAATACAAATATCTTTTCACAAATATATCAATATAGATCCTACAAGATATTTGAGTAAGTTTGAAAATATTTTTGCAAGTCAAAAACAAATACAAGCTTTCTAAGATATTGCAATATGAGTGCAACACTCAGAAGTTTAGACAAGTTTTCTTAGGATAGGCTTATGAGCAAAGCCCCCTAAGAGAACTTAGGCTTTGCTCTCGTAAAATCGAATCACTCAAGCATGAATGGGAAAGCAAACCTCTTTGCACAAAACACTCAATATGCTTACAAAGGATTTAGAGAGATGTAGAAAGTAAGATTGAGTGGGTTTTCAGAGTATGTGAACAATAGAGAGATTTTTGTCTTGAGAGAGATTTTTCACTTTTTTTTTTTTTTTCTTAATCAAGTTGCTAATTTTCCCAAATGAAGGGGTATATATAAACACCCCATGAATTATGACTGTTGGGGACCTATTGGGAAGTATTAGGAAAGCTTAATGACATTTTAATTATTTTAACTTTGTTTTAAAAAATTAACCACAGTAAAAAAATCAGGGGAACCGGAGAGGTTCGGTCGACCAGTAACTTTTTTGGTCGATCGAAGTTCATGTGGTTCGGTCGACCGGGCCATTTTTGAACTACTTGGTCGATCGACCAGGAGAAGGTGATTTTTTTAATTCGTGTGGCTCGATCGACCAGAGGAAAATGAACTGACCCTCTCGATCGACCAGACCATTGAGCCAACTCACGAGGACCCTCGGTCAACTAGGTAGTTGGTATGCAATTTTGGCATGGTAGTTGATTATATTGTGCGTATTTGGGTACATAACTGCTTTACATGAAAGCATAATCACTGTACCAGTTTTTTTTGTGAAAAATACTGTTGTATATCTAGGCATGGTCTGAGGGGGTTTGATCTAGCCTGGAAGAATCAAATTGGGGTTAGCCCTGTGAATTTGACCTAATGCCTTCTCCGCCCTGCAAGGAGAGTTTGTAAAGGTTGAGGTCAGCCCTGTGCTAATTGACCTGGTTGTATTAGGTGCCGTTCCACCCGTTAAGTGAGCTAGCCATTAGTGGAGTCATCAAACTTGAGAGCTAGAGGCGGGGACGTAGGCATAGTTGGCCGAACCCCGATAACATATCGTATGTGTACTTTATATTTTCTCCACTTTACATTTCAGCACGTGTATTTTATAGCACATGATTTAATTTTCACATATTATCTGCGCATTTGGGTGCGTGTATATAGAAAGACCCTAGGTTGTGAAATACTGCTGTTGAACTAGTTAAACTTAGAAATAAATTTTAAATACCCAATTCACCCCCTCTTGGGAATACACCAAAGCTAACAAGTTTTCCTCACAACCCTGTTTGTTTGCATACTCTCGAGTATAAGGGTCGTTTCTCCTTAATCCAAGGTAGTTTTCTTTCCTTGTAAACTGACATAGTTTACATCCTATCTTGAGTATAAGGGCTAATTCTTCCTAATCCAAGATAATTTTCCTCACAAGCCTTGTTCGTTTGTATACTCTTGGGTATAAGGGTCGTTTCTCCCTAATCCAAGGAAGTTTTCTTTCTTTGTATACCAACATGGTTTACACCCTATCTCGGATAAAGGTCAATTCTCCCTAGGCCAAGATAGTTCTCCTCGTAAACTTTGTTGGTTTGTCTACTCCTTGGGTAAAAGGGCCATTTCTCCTAAATCCAAAGTAGTTTTCCTTCCCTATAAACCAATATAGTTTACATCCTCTCTTAATTATAAGGGCTAATTCTCCCTAATCCAAGATAGTTTTCCTTACAAACCTCGTTGGTTTATCTCCTATATCGGATATAAGGGCTAATTCTTCCTAATCTAATGATAGTTTTCTTTCATTTATTAGGCTGGTTGATCTACCTTATAGGTCACAAGGTCCATGTCACTCAGACTCGAAGTAGTCTTCCATCCCGTGATGTAATTCACCTTACATCTTACTTTGGGTATAGGGGTCGTTTATCCCCAATATTGCTCACTACCATCTATTTCATGTAATTAGTCTAATTCAAGAGGCACAAAAATAAATTAAATAGCACGCATACTAGCAATAGCACTTTTCTTTTTCGTGCATTTTCATGCCACTTCAAGCATCAAGAACCCAATGGCAATGATATGGAAATTTTGAAAAAGTTTGCATGCATGTTTCTTTATAGTTCATTTTGGTGCCATTTTAGCTTTAGAAGAAAAACCTAAAATAGGCACTGCAACTGTTTGCATCTTTGGCATTTTTTTTTAGATATTTAATTTAAAAACCTTAAATTCATTAATGTTTAGCTATATAATCTCCGAATACAAAATGGGTGCATTTGCCGTTATATGTTTGTTATTGACTTAGTAGTAAACATATAAAGAGGGACAACTATAGACACCATATTTAGTCCAAGCTTTATATACCAAAATTGTATTTTTTCAAAATTTTAAATTTGGGAAAACCCACTAAAAATAGTTAGTAATTGGTTTTGTTTTTTTTTTTTTTTCATATTTTTTAAATTTTGTTCATACCAATTGAAATAAACTACATGTCCATCCATTCGAGACCACATTATCATTTAGATCGTTTATTCATTTCACAACAGTCATACCAAATCTAGTAAGTACTCCAAAAATAAAACAAAAATAACTGTTGACCTTATAGGTTACACCCAATTTTGATAATGTCAAATACTTGTTGTATTTGACGGCCATTTGAGGATATGTGCAGGTATACAATTGACAAATCAAAATGATGGCACAAGAAGTAAAGGTTGAAGACCCTAAAAACTTTATTTGTATTGTATTTCAATTCATTATTTAATATGGATCTGTAATAGTAAATAGGATCTGGGTTGTAATAATTAAATGCATCACATGCATGATATGATAAGTAAGCTCAAACGAAAAAGACCTAGAATGACCCTAGGACACTTATACATGCATAAACATAATGTGTTTATATAGTTAGGGTGATTGCATAACAAAATAGAATCGAAATGCATTAAAAATGCATTTTTTGTCGACCGTACCTTCACAATGAAAACCTTTCGATCCACTAAACCGATCACCAGGTCAACAGTTTGACCACAGCACAGTCGACCGAACCCTACCAAGTTCAAGTCACCCAGCGACCGAACTCTCTCTAAGTCAAACGTTTGACCTTACAGTCGACCGCACCAAATGACTAAGCCAACCACTTGGTCGACCGAGTCCCCACATGGGTTTAGTCGACCGCCCGGTCGACCGAACCACTAAGTTCAAATTAACACAGTCGACCGAACCGCGCAGAAATGAAAAATCGCCTTTGGGAACCCTAGTCTGGTCGACCGAACTTTCAGTTCAAATTTTACCGTTCGACTGAACTTTATCACTAGGTCAATTGAACCTCAAGTTCGGTTGACCGGTGCTCTCGGGTTGTCATATTATTTCTACCATGATTAAAATTTTTAAATAGGGTTAATTGGGTTAAAATGGTTTAAAACAATACTAATAATACCCTATGTGTCCTGGATGGTTATAATTATGGTGTAGTCTATATATACCCCCTCATTTGAAAAGATTAGTAACAAAATTAGCAAACTTGATTAGTGAAAATTTTCTGAAATAAAAAATCTCTCATACTCACTTCCAAGTATCCTATACTCATACTTACCTTACCATATTGCAAAAATCTTTTTGTAAGTGTGAATTGAGTGTTCTTTCTTTAAAGGTTTTCTCTCTCAAATTTGTGATTGATTGGGATTATTTTTCTTGAGAGCAAAACCTCAAGTTTTTCTTAGGAGACTTTATCAATAAGTCTTCCCTAAAAAAACTTCATTTGAGCTTCTGAGTGTTGTATTATTATTGCAATATCTTAAGGAGTTCTCAATTGATTTTGGTTGCTAAAAATATTTTTCAAATCATTTTCAAATATCTCGTGTGTTTCATTTTGAGAAAAATTCTTGGAGAGATATTTGCTTATGCTCTAAAGATCTTTGTTGCAATATTCTTTTAATTAGCATTATCTTTTGAACACAAAGATCAAACCATTTTTACAAACAAAATCTTAATATCTCTTGAGACTTATACTTTGAGAAAAATCATTTGTTGAGATATCTGAAGTGTGGCTAGCATCTTTGTTTGATCATTGTGATTGAAATCATTATTTTAACACAAAGTTCATATTATTTACACTCTTACGCATTGATTGCAACGCTTGCATAAATATTTGAGAGTAGACATTTATACCACATTGAGCTTACTTGATTATATCATTCGGTGGTGTATTGATTGGATTGGGTACATATCTCCTTTACTGAGAAGCATAATCATTGTACCGATTTCATTATTGTGAACATATTGTGGTATTCCAGGTGTGGCCTGAGGGGGCAGTAATCCAACCCAGTGAGGATTGTGTGTAAAAGAAATTATGTTCCTATGAAAACAGAGGGTGAGACTAGGGTCCCTAAAACTGAGGAAGAATATAATGATGATGATATGAAAGCTGTTAGTTTGAATGCGACTGCTATGAATAATTTATATTGTGGTCTCGATGTGAATGAGTTTAATAGAGTAATGACATGTGCGACTGCAAAAGAAATCTGAGATAAATTAGAAGTCACATACGAAGGTACTAGGGATGTGAAAGATAGTAAGATAGATATGCTGACTAGTGAATATGAGGCCTTTAGGATGAATGTAGGCGAGTCTATTCAGAGCATGTACACTAGATTTACACACATTATAAACTCACTATGTGCATTAGGTAAGACTTATCCTATATATGAGATGATTAGGAAGATCCTTAGAGGCTTGCCTCCTATTTGGGAAGCTAAGGCTACGGTCATTTCTGAGGGTAGAGACCTTAAGGCCATAACTCTAGATGAATTGATAGGTTCCCTGATTACCTATGAATTAGCTATAAAGGAGAGACTCAATGAACATAACAGGGTGAAAAAGGTGACTACATTGAAAACCTCCACTAATACATCTAGTGAGTGCAGCGAACCCGACTCTAAGGATGATATGGCCATGATAACTAGAAAATTCAGCAGATTCTTCAGGAAAAATAGAATGCCCTACAAAAGATATCGGGAATGCATCTGAGAAGGGAGAGTCTAGTAAGAGAAAATAAAAATCAAATGCTCACACGTGTTACAATTGCAACAAAGTTGGGCACATCAAGTCGGACTACCCACTACTGAAAAAGGATGTTAGGAAAAAGAAGAAAGCCATGAAAGCAAGCACTTCATGGGATAATTTAAGTAGCAGTGACTCAGACTCAAATTGCAGTGACTCAGAGGTTGCTAATCTGTGCTTAATGGCACATGATGATGAGGTATCGTCTTCTTGCTCTTTGTCTTCATATTATTCATCTGATGATTGTGATTCTGATTGCATGCCTACGTTTAGAGAATTACAATTTGAATATATTCATGTATCTAAACTATTGAATAAAATGACCAAGGAAAATGATGATTTGAAAAAGAAATGTGAAAATTGGTCAAAATTATTTGGAATTGCAAAAACCTTTTATGCTTTGATTTTGAAGAAAAAGATGTGACTATTGCTGAGCTTGAGAGGAAATTGGAGGATAGCTCCAAAATTATTTTTAAATTCATTGAGGGCAAAAACAAATTTGAAAAACTACTTGGTGCCCAAAGAAATTCTCTAAGCAAAGAGGGTCTAGGTTTTAATGACATTGAAAATGTTAGACGACCTAATATTTACTTGGGACATTTCACACGTGAATCAAAATCTCAAGTCCCACCTAAAGATCCTAAGTGTAGAATGAAATATTTTAAATGTAAACAAATTGGCCATATTCAATTTGATTGTCCACTTAGGAATAAGCATGCCAAAAATAGAAAAGTGTGGGTAGTCAAGGGTGATCCAGTTACTAACCCCCGTAGACCCAAAAAAATTTGGGGACCAACATTAGTTACTTAGTCTATTTTGCAAGTATGTTTGAGATCGTCCTCCTCCAAGGACAGGTGGTACGTGAATAGCGGGTGCTCATGGCACATGGCCGGCGACAAGGAAAAATTTGCGTCAATCATTCCCAAGGATAGAGGGTATGTGATGTTCGACGACAATACAAAGGGACGCATCATCGGTGTAGGTAAGGTCGGTAAGAATCCTTCCCTAGTTATTGATAATGTTCTATTAGTTGATGGGTTGAAGCATAACTTATTGAGCATAAGTCAATTGTGTGATAAAGGATATAAGGTATCATTTGAAAATGATAAATGCATAGTTGAAAGTAAATTAGATCATAAAGTGCTTTTTACTGTAGATCGCCATGAAAATATATACACTACTACTTTTGATAACTTAACTTCACAACAAGTAACTTATTTTTCTGCAATAAATGAAGCTAGTTGGTTATGACATAGGCACTTAGGACACGCTAGCATGGACTTAATTGTTAAAACTAGTAAGAAAAGATTTAGTAAAAGGCTTGCCTAAAACATCATTTGTAAAAGATAAAATCTGTGATGCATGTCAAATAGGTAAGAAAACAAAATCAAGTTTTAAGAAAAATAAATTTATATGTACCACTAGACCACTTGAAATGCTTCACTTGGATTTGTTTGGTCCTAATTCTGTGCAAAGTCTTGATGGTAAATCATATGCTTTTGTTATTATTGATGACTTTTCGAGGTTCACATGGGTATTATTTCTTTCACATAAAAATGAATCATGTGAACAGTTTACTAAACTTTGCAAGAGAATTCAAAATGAAAAAGGCTATAAGATAACTCATATAAGAAGTGATAGAAGCATTGAATTTAAAAATGAAGGCATAGAAAATTATTGTGACCTAGAGAGAATATCACATAACTTTTCTGTACCTAAGACCCCTCAACAAAATGGCGTGGTAGAAAGAAAGAATAGGTCATTACAAGAAATGGGTAGAACTATGCTGAATGAACATAACCTACCTAAATATTTTTAGGCTGAGGCCATAAATACTGCTTGTTATGTCATGAATAGGGTGTTGATTAAACCGTCACTTCATAAAACCACTTATGAATTGTGGAACAACCATAAACCTAATATTTCCTATTTTCACATTTCTAGTTGTAAATGCTTTGTGCTTAAGGATAATGAACATCTAGGGAAATTTGATTCCAAATCTGATGAAGGCATTTTCCTAAGTTATGCTCTTAATAGTAAAGCATATAGAGTTTTCAATAAAAGAATATTGACTGTCATTGAATCTATCCATGTCGTATTTGATGAATCTAATCCATTTTTTAAGAAAGATGATGAAGATGATATTGACATTAGAAAATGCTTAGACAAGTTATCTATTGAAAATAATGCAAGTGAAAATTCAGAAATAAATGATAAATATTTTGAAGATAATGACAATAAAAATGAAGTTCAGGAGTTGCCTAGAGATTGGAAATTCATTAGGAACCATCCTATAGATCAAATCATAGGTGAACCATCCCATGGTGTAGCCACAAGATCTTCCTTGAAGAACCTAGTCAATCATTCTGCTTTTTTGTCCCAAGCAGAACCTAAAAATATTAAAGAAACCATAAAGCATGAGTCTTGGGTGATGTCCATGCAAGAATAACTTAATCAATTTGAAAGAAGCAAAGTGTAGACACTAGTTCCTAGGCCTAATGATCATATAATTATTGGAACTAAATGGGTATATAGAAATAAGAAAGATGAGAATGGGGTAGTAACTAGAAATAAGGTTAGACTAGTTACCCAGAATTATAATCAGGAAGAGGGAATTGACTTTTACAAAACCTATGCTCCCATTGCAAGGATGGAAGCCATACGTATGCCACTTGCTTATGCAGTTTTTAAAAACTTTAAATTATTTCAAATGGATGTTAAAAAATGCTTTTCTAAATGACTATATTAATGAAGAAGTATATGTAGAACAATCACCCGGTTTTGAAAATCATAAATATCCAGATCATGTATACTGGTTGTCTAAAGCTTTGTATGGATTAAAACAAGCTCCTAGAGCTTGGTATGAGAGGCTTAGTGGCTTTTTTTTTTTTCTAGAAAATGGGTTTACCCATGGCAAGATTAACACTACACTCTTCATCAAATCCGAAAATGATGATATGCTCCTAGTTCAAATTTATGTTGACGATATCATTTTTGGAGCAACTAATGATGAGTTGTGTAATGAGTTTTCCAAATGCATGCAAAGTGAATTTGAAATGAGCCTGATGGGTGAGCTTAGTTTCCTTTTAGGGCTACAGATTAAACAAGCTAAATATGGAACTTTTATATGCCAATCTAAATATGTCAGGGACTTGCTAAAGAAATTTAATATGGAAGATTGTAAAATTCTTAGTATCCCTATGAGTTCTTCCATTAAACTTGATAAATATGAGCAAGGGATTCCTATTGATGTGAAATTGTTTCGTGGCATGATTGGGAGTCTTCTATATCTCACTGCTTGTCAGCCTGATATTATGTTTAGTGTGTGCATATGTGCTAGTTTTTAGGCCACTCTTAAGGAATCTCATCTATTAGTAGTTAAACGAATCCATAGGTATCTAGTTGGAACTATATAGTTAGGCTTATGATACCCTAAGCATACTACCTTTGAGATTGTGAGTTATACTGATGTTGACTTTGTTGGTAGTATGGTTGATAGGAAGAGTACAAGCGGTACTTGTCACTATTTAGGTGAATCTCCCATTTCTTAGTTCTCCAAGAAACAAAACTCAGTTACCTTATCCACAGCAGAAGTAGAATATATTGCGGCTAGAAGTTGTTATGCTCAAACTCTTTATATGAAACAACAACTTATGGACTTTGGATTGCACTATGATAGTGTCTCGATTGTCGCGGTGTCCCGGGAGCGCGTGTGCCCCGGGCGGCGAAATTAAAATCAATTTTTAATATTTTCAGGAAAAATATGGTGTAGGAGTCGCCACTAACCTTTAGTGCGGTTAGAACGCATGATTACTACCCCGTTAGGGGTAGAATCGGTCTACATTACCAGAGTTAGGCTCGGGAGTTCGGTTACGCGAGGGAAAGGTACAAGCACCCCCTACGCGCCCGTTCTTATGAACGGTACCTAATTAATTTGAAATTATCCCTAAGTTAATTTAATAAGTCTTTACATTACTCCTTTTTTATGAATTTATAATTATACATGAAAATAAATACATAAATAAATATGTACATATATTCCCTCAGAGCTTAGGGTACGTGATGCCCAAAGGCTCATACCCCCGCAATAAAATCATAGGGATTAAAAATAAAAAAAAATGCTTTATAAAATACGCTCCCAAATTTTAGAAATTTTATGGGTTTTCCTAAGTATGAAAATACTAGTTTAGGAGGTTTTAGATAATAGATATAATAATTTAAACATAATAAATAATAATAAAAAATATAGTAATAAACTAGAATATTAGGATACCACAATACGTACTAATCAATATATATAATAGAAGCTAAAATATCCAACATACCAATAAGAGTAGAATATAAATATATAATATAGACTAAGATAATGAGCATATCATAATATTAAAATATTACATGTGCGTTATAAACAAAAATACTCAAACATACCATAATAAACATAATCACGATGATAACAATAATAAATATCCACAAATAATATAATACGTAATAAATTACTATAATACTATATATACTAAACATACCATGATACCAAAACACCAAAAATATTATATTACCTAAAATATCAAACTTACCATAATAATTAATACCTTGTATATTAACATAAAAAATATAATAATAATATATAATATTACCTAAAATGCTATATTACTAAATGTACACAGTCACCTAAAATACTAAATTAAATGTACAATGTTACTTAAAATTATAAGCTGCTAAATATAAATATCACTTATTCAAATAAATATTATAGCATTAAAAATTCCACAACAATGTTATGAACACGACAAAATAATAATACAAATCGTATACAAGAAACAAATAAATAATACACAATAATGAACATCAATATATACGCAATAACAATATAAAGTAAATTAAATAAAACACTACTCAAAACCCTAACAACGTGAAATAGCCAAAACCCTAAAATAAAACAATAACCCAAAACCCTAAATGGTTGTATTATGAAAATAATGTAAATAATGAAGAATCCTAGATGTGCATAAATATTACAATCCTAAATAATAAAAAAAATCCCTAAATATCGTATGAACAATAAATATGACAAATATCCTAAATACATCAAAAAGCCTAAATAATGTCTACACAATAAAACATCCTAAATAATATGTAACAATAAAAATAATGATTACACAAAAAAAAACAATACAATGATAATATAAGCACTTTAAACACATATACAACAATAAATATGGACATGTAATAAAGTATTAAATAATCATCCAACACCTATAACAATAATGTTAAATAGATATAGATATATAATAAAAGCCTAAACGTGAAAACTATATATTACAATATATATTAAAAAAAAATTAAACATTACACGTACCTGCATAAATATAAAAAAAAAACTAAATATTAGATATTAATAATGACCATACCCAAGAGAGAAATAAATAAAAACAAAATAAAATAAAATAACAAAAATAAAATAAAATTGCATGCCTCTGTGTGTGTGTGTTCTGTGCATGTGTGTGGGTGTTTACAAGGTGTGTATGTGATGCATGTAGGGGTGTGGGTGTGTGTGTGCGTACAAGCCCAAGGACTTCACCATGGAACGGCAGCGGCAGGGTGTGGCGGCGGGAACTCCTCCTCTGCTGGTGCGGCTGTGGAGGATGGTCGGTGTAGGGGATCTGCTGCAAAGGGGGGAGCCTGGAGGAGTGGTCGTGGACTCGGGCATGAACTCCAGCGATGGCGGCGAGAAGATCGCAGGTGGCTGCGAACGGCGACGGTGACGCTGTGCTGTGGTGGCCGAGAATGTTGCAGAGGAGGGTGGACGGTGGTTACTGCTGGAGAGGAGGCTGGAGCTGGGGGGGTGGCTGTGATGCTGGAGGCCGCTGGTGCGTGTGGGAAACAGAGGAGCAGAGGGACTGGAACTGGGGCTGTCTGCAGAGGCTGTGCGTGAGGGAGAGGATGGCTGGAGGGTGGCCGTGGGGTTGAGTGAAGAAAGAAGAAGAAGAAAGAATCAAGAAGAAGAGTCAGAAGAAGAAGAAGAAGAAGAAGAAGAAGAAGAAAAGAGAAAACTTTTTTTCTTTTGGCCGTGCTCCCCCTCCCCAGAAGCCAAAAGAGACCCCCTTTTTAAAAAAAATTTTAGAAACCCTAATTTCCTATTTCCTTTTTGGTTTATTGCATTTTATTACACATTTTTTTTTTCTTTTGGAAATAATATAGATGAGTATAACTACTAATATGGTAATAATAATAATAATAATAATAATAATAAGGTAAAAATAAAAATAATAATAAAATAATAGTAATAAATAAATAATAATAATAATAGTAAAAATACTAATATTAAAAATAATGTCAATAATAATGAAAATAATAAACAATATAAATAAAAATAAAGTAATAATAATAATAATATTAACAGCAATAAATAATAATAATAATAATAATAATGATTACCAAAACTAACAAAAATAATAATGGCCAAAATAAGATAATAATGCTAATAATAATAATAATAATAATAATAATAATAATAATAATAATAATAATAATAATAATAATAATAATAATAATAATAATGATATATCAAAAACAACAAAATAAATGAAAAATAAAAATAAGTATAGTAAAGTAAAAATAAAATAAAGATAATAAAAGTACTAGTAATAAAAAATGAAAAATAATAATAATAATGATAATAAAAATACTAACAAAATAATAGTAAAGTACTAATAATATAGGAAAATAATAATAATAATAATAATAATAATAATAATAATAATAATAATAATAATAATAATAAGAAAATAAGAGGGGACCCCTTGTTTTATTTCGCTAGGGCAAAAATAGGGTGTCTACACCGATTAAATGTGATAATACTAGTGCAATCAACATCTCTAAAAATCCTATCTCACATTCACGAACAAAACACAAAAAATTAGACATCACTTCTTTCGTGATCATGTGCAAAAAAGGAATGTGGCTCTTGAGTTTGTATGCACTAGTGAGCAGTGGGCGGACATTTTCACTAAACCACTTTCAGAAGATAGGTTCATACAAATTAGACATGAATTAGGTCTCATGCATAGTATAGATGCTTCCTAGATATTTCATAGTTTGCATAAACTTAGGGGGTGCTTTCTAATAATTTCAAAGTATAACTACTGACATCTTTCGTTGGCTTGGACTTTATGATATTGATTATGTTTTGCAATGCACAATTCTCATATCTACTACATGATAATGATTTCATTTATGTTTTACGTATTGATCATACTGGAACTGTTTGAGTTGAGTAGTTGTGGATAAACTGTTAGATCTTAAAATCTCAAAATAGGTCATTTTTATACAGGATTTTTTTAGAAATGTCATACTTTCAAACGGCATGCTGCCGAAATTTTTAAAAATTCCCAAACTTATCTTGTATACAAATGATTCATACCCATTGCCTAAGGCTATTACTTTCATAGCCTTTTTTGCTGTTGCCAAAAGGGGGAGATGAATAATAAGCAAAAATTGGGTCGCAAATACTTAAGGAAAATAATATTTTTACATAATACACCCTTTTACATAATGCATATTGTTAGGGGGAGCCTTCTAAGGCTATACCCATTTTTTGCATGATGTATTTGTCATCATCAAAAAGGGGGAGAATGTTGAACTTATAAGTCACTCCCGGTTTTGATAATGACAAATACTTGTTGTATTTGACGGCTATTTGAGGATATGTGCAGGTATACAATTGGCGAATCAAAATGATGGTACAAGAAATGGAGGTTGAAGACCCTAAAAACTTTATTTGTATTGTATTTCAATTCATTATTTAATATGGATCTATAATAGTAAATAGGATTTGGGTTGTAATAATTAAATGCATCACATGCATGATATGATAGGTAAGCTCAAACGAAAAAGACCTAGAAAGACCCTAGGACACTCATACATGCATAAACATAATGTGTTTATATTGTTAGGGTGATTGCATAACGAAATAGAACCGAAATGCATTTTCGGTTGACCGTACCTTCACAATGAAAACCTGTTAGTCCACTGAACCGGTCACCAGGTCAACAGTTTGACCATAGCATGGTCGACCGAACCCTACCAAGTTCAAGTCACCTGGCCGACCGAACTCTCTCTAGGTCAAACGTATGACCATATAGTCGACCGCACCAAATGACTAAGCCAACCACCTGGTCGATCGAGTCCCCATGTGGGTTTAGCCAATCGCCCGATCGACCGAACCACATAGTTCAAATCCACATGATCGACCGAACTGCGCAGAAATGAAAAATCACCTTTGGGAGCCCTAGTCTGGTCGACTGAACTTTCAGTTCAAATTTTACCCTTCAACCAAAATTCGTCACTGGGTCAACTGAACCTCAAGTCCGGTCGATTGGTGCTCTCGGGTTGCCATATTATTTTTACCTCGATTAAAATTTTTAAATAGGGTTAATTGGGTTAAAATGGTTTAAAACAATACTAATAATACCCTATGTGTCCTGGACCGTTATAATGATGGTGTAGTCTATATATACCCCCTTATTTGAAAAGATTAGTAACAAAATTAGCAAACTTGATTAGTGAAAATTCTCTAAAATCCAAAATCTTTCATACTCACTTCCAAGTATCCTACACTCATACTTACCTTGCCATATTGCCAAAAATCCTTTTGTAAGTGTGAATTGAGTGTTCTTACTTTAAAGGTTTTCTTTCTCAAATTTGTGATTAATTGAGATTGTTTTGTTTGAGAGCAAAACCTCAAGTTTTTCTTAGGAGACTTTATCAATAAGTCTTCCTTAAGAAAACTTCATTTAAGCTTCTGAGTGTTGCATTATTATTGTAATATCTTAAGGAGTTCTCATTCGATTTTGGTTGCTAAAAATATCTTTCAAATCATTTTCAAACATCTTGTGTGTTTCATTTTGAGAAAAATTCTTGGAGAGATATTTGCTTATGTTCTAAAGATCTTTGTCACAATATTCTTTGATTAGCATTATCTTCTGAACACAAAGATCAAACCATTTTTTACAAACAAAATCTTAATATCTCTTGAGGCTTATACTTTGAGAAAAATCATTTGTTGATATATCTGAAGTGTGGCTAGTATCTTTGTTTGAGCATTGTGATTGAAATCATTATTTTGACACAAAGATCATATTATTTACACTTTCACGCACTGATTGCAATACTTGCATAAATATTTGAGAATAGACATTTAGACCATATTGAGCTTACTTGATTATATCATTCGGTGGTGTATTGATTGGATTGGGTACATATCTTCTTTATTGAGAAGCATAACCACTGTACCGATTTCATTTTTGTGAACATACTGTTGTATTCCAGGTGTGGCCTGAGGGGGTGGTAATCCAGCCCGATAAGAATTGTGTGTAAAGGTTGAGGTCAGCCCTGTGCTTATTGACCTGATTGTTTTGGTGCCGCTCCACCTGCTTAAGTGAGCATTATAGTGGTAATCCTTGTGCTTGTTAGCCAAGGCGGGGATGTAGGCAATTTGCCGAACCTTGATAACATTTCTAGGTGTCACTTATTTTTACTGCTTTCTGGTGCATGCTTGGTTGATTAAATTGCGCCTTTTAATTTCCGCTACATATTGCAATTGATTTATTTTACTTGTACTAGATTGTCTTTAGGGTTGTGAAAATACTGTTGTCAGGGTATCGACCTAGGGCATCAATTTTAAAATATCAATTCACCCCCCTCTTAGGATCACGGTAAAGCTAACAACAACAGCAAAAAATGGTTTCTTCTTTAAGAAGACCCTACCATATCCATAATTGCATCTAAAAAAACAAACAACAGTTAAAGTTAGAATGTTCAGAGGCTAAGCTACACAAAGTTTCAACTTGAGGCCCATTTGGCACTTTTAACCCAACTAAAAATTAGGGTTAGGTTCATTCTTGGCTAATATAGTCAATCCACCCTTAGCCCAGTTTAAAGCCATTTGAAGAGCTTGGCCCCTAGTTCCAAGCCCAATTAATCACTATTGAACCCAATCCAAATCAAACTGAACACTTGAACAAGCCCAACCAATTCTCACCCTTAATCTAGCCCACTTTGCCATGTGCAGGAAGACTTGTTCCCTCTAAAACTACTTCACATGCAAGCTAATTCCCTTGTAGATTCCCTCCAAACTAGCTAAAATAGGTGTAATCCCTCAAAATTTGCATGAATTAAAATTGATTTAAAATTAAAATTGGAGATATTCTCTTTAAAAATTTGGACAGAGAGTAACCACTTGAGGAGTGGCTTATAAATATATGGAGCTACATGAATTGCACATAAGGAGGCCATTCTGGTGAAGATACAAGGTGAAAGTGCAGAGCAAAACGGTAGAAAGTAAAGAGGGGTTCAAAGGAAAAGTGGAGGCACAGAGAAGAAGGAAACATCACTTAGTGTTATTACACTCATTTTTAAAAGGTAAAATATCTCTCTCTCTCTCTCTCTCTCTCTCTCTCTCTCTCTCTCTCTCTCTCTCTCTCTCTCTCTCTTTCTCCCTTATTTGGTTTAGCCTAGTGTGTGATGAATTATTTAATTTGGTGTGATTGGGTTAGGTTTATGCGTTGAGTTGTGATTAGTATAACTACATGGTTAGATATGCCAGTTGGGATGTGAGACTATATTGTGGAATTGTTGTGTGTCTGACTCATCATTTTAAGAAAATGATTAACACCATTATATGCTTTAAAAGGATTATATCTTGCAAATATGTAGAATTTATTGAAATCATTGTGTGATTTGCATGAATTTTGAACACATACTTTGTTTGATTTCACCTTCATTTGGTTAAGTGTACAATTCTATAGGACTGAGCATGTTTGATTGAAGTTAGGATGTTGAATCGTGACATTTTGAGCAATTGGATTGAACAATGCTTGAGTTATGCATTTGATGATGTGATTAAATGAATCATTTTGTACCACTAATTAGAATTGAATATACATATCTGAATCCCCTAACCCCGAGACCATTTGAATCTGGATCCACTTTAGGATCTAGAATGAACCCCAATACAATGCATACTTAGACTTGACTCTTTCTTAATACTAGCCCATACCCAAATTTGGATTTCTAACTAGGTCAATAAACTGAAACCAAGTCAAACTAACAAGCACGAAACAAGTCAAACCAACTCAGGCCCAAAAACCAAAGTCAAAACTACCTAATACCCAAACTCGATTTCTAATAGGGTCAACCCTAGACTTGGCAAAGCGAATTAGGTTAGATAATCTATGGCATATTAGGTGGATTATCGAGTGAGGATATTACAATCCACATCAAACTTATTTAAGTTACGAATTAGATAATCTGTGGTGGATGGAGGATAATCCATTATTCTCATCCCTAATATATATATTTTTTTTACCATTTCATGAATAATTTATTTTGTAACATACTAACTAAAGTTATTTTAGAATTATAATTTTGTAATTGTTAAAAATTTAATAACTAATCACAAATTATTATTTTTTTTATTTTTTAGAACATGAATTTAGAGGCTTTTGTTTTGATCAGTGGAAAATTGAGTATTTAGGCTTGAATTTGAATATGGGCATGGGGCAAATCTAGAGGCGTATACGGTAGTATACGCAAGAGTTGGGAGTGTGGGACTAGGCTTTGGCTAATAGAGCATATACTAATTGAATGGATGTCTAATAAGCAACAATATATGGGATTATCAATGAATTTAAACATTAGTAGTTTGCGGATAGATGGATATCCATCAGATAAAATCTTAAATCTGCCAGTCGACTCATTTAAAGGTGGATAAGAAAAGTATAAACCTTCAACCAGTCGACTCATTTAAAGGTGGATAAGAAAAGTATAAACCTTCAACTCATTTGATGTGTGGATAAGTTATAATTTGGTTTACGCTGGTCTGATTTTGTTTGGATTAGTGGATTTTTATCCATTTTTCCAAGTCTAGTTAACCCAAGATCCAAACTCAACTCCTAATCGAGTCAACTTAAGACCCGTACCCTACTACTAATTAGGTTAACCCCAGAACCTTAACCATTTCGCTCTAATTCAACATAACGAAACCAAGTCAAACCTACCCAAACCCAATTAAATCCTAACTTGAAGACTGATCAAACCGTGGTCAAATTGTAAACTATACCCTAGTAAGGTCAGATCCCAAATTAACAGGGCTTAGACCCTAACCGTAGTTTAACTCTAGTCTTAACCTCGATTCAAACTCCAACCTTAAGCCTAACTAAAGCCCACCTGAGCCTATGGCCTATTTATTTGGGGAGAAAATGAATGGAAAATAAAATAAAAGAAATGAGAGATAAAGGTAGATATCCAAAGAAGGGGTTTAGGGTTTGTTTGGATATAAAGAGAAGAAAAGATAAAAGAGTGGCAGTTTCGGTTTCGCTTGGGGAAGATAGAGAAGAAAGTAAAGAGCAAAAGGCATATGGGGCTCAATTTTGTTGGTTTAATAGAAAAATACGTAGAGACTGGAAAGAGAAGAGGAGGCAATAGGGAAAGGAAAAGAGAGATAGTGAACAATTGTACCTGAGTGAATATGGACCTTTGTGAGGTCTTGGTGACCTCTGTTAAGCAATTTGGTTGGGGTGAAGTGGTTGTCCGGGGGTTTTGTGCCGGTGGATCTCACTGTAGGATAGAGAAGGTAAGATAGCACAAGAACCCTAGGGTTCTCTACTGGGTTTCGACAACAGAGAGAGATGGGGAGAGGAGATGAAGAGAAGAAGAGAAATGGAGAAAAAAAGTTAAAATTTTTTTGAGATTTTAAAGTAAATAAAGAAATTAAAAAATGTTGATCATCCATAGTCAGCCACATGTCACCAACCTATGGTGACACTTGGCACAATCCTAGCCTTCAATCTTGTGTTTTTTTTTTTTTTTTTTTTTTTTACGGTTCAACCATGGCCATGGGTCACGAACCATGTGTTGAATAGGTATCCAATTAGGTGGTGCTGCATAATGCATGATATTATTGAGGGGTAACGTCATCATGACGTCACCCATGCCATGCGTTGTTTGCACGTCTTTTTCACCCTAAACTATATGTTAACCGGGTTAACTTGGTTTAAGCCAGATTAACATGAGTTGACCTATTTGACCGGTCTCTAGTCCATTGATCAATTCAACTGATATTTGACTAGTTTGACCTGATTTGACTAAGTTGAATTGCCTTTTTCTCTTTTTGTTAAGGAATATATTCTTAAAAGTCACAAAATTCAATAAAAAATTATTAAAAGATAGCCAAAAAATTGTATAAAAATCATAAAAAATTAGAGAATTTAGGATATTTTTTGGAAGTCTTATAATTCAAATGAAAATGTAAAAAAAAAAATAATAGAAATTTAAAGTTTTAAAAAATAATAAAAAATTGGAAAAATTTACTAAAAATCATTAAAAAAATGTATAAAATTTCTTAAAAAAAATAGGAAAATTTTGAGAAAATTATAGGACCTTCCTTTCCTAGTTTTGGTCATTTTCTAATGTCTTTTGACTTTTTGATAACTTTCCATCTCATGATTTTGCTTGATGCTTGATTGTATGGTTGTTTCTTTTTATGCATGTGTACGCTTGTGAAATTATGTGTGTGTGTGCACCCCTATGAGGAGGAAATTAATAAAATGGTGTTATGTAATCCTAAATCATATCTTGAGGGGCACGGAATTTAACAGAATCACTTTGAGCATGCTTGATGGTGATTCTGCTAGATTTTTAGATTTTGGTGTACACCTTTTGCGCATGTATTTTTGCCTGTATGTTTTGTATATCTATTTTGCATGTGTGTTTCTTAGCTTGTTTTCTTACATGTCTCTTTTATATTTGCACATTTTACTATGCTATTTTTAAAAGAATAAATCAACTTCCATAATGAACCTTCATTGGGGGTTATGACTTCGCCTGCCTTTAAGAAACCAAAGGTGAGGGGTTTTTTGTCCTGTCAAGGCTTCCTAATATCTATAGATAAAGTAAATAAGATATTTAAAATAGAGAAAACGTAATAAATAACTAATCCTTTCAAGGATTGTTGGGGGTTGTGTCTTTCAGACACTTTTGGGGATCTTGAGGTGAGAATAGTTTCCTTCATTTATAAAGCTATCTAATATTTATAGGTTTGGTAATTGAATAGAATGGAAGGATTTACATTTTGATTAGTTGATTTTAAAGGTAATCTTAAACTAATTGAGTATCGTCTACTAGATGGGCATGAATGGGTGCTAGTACCTTCCATTTTCATAATCATACTCCCAAACTCCATCTAGTAACACAGACCATTTACTGATAGTTTCCTTGGACCTAGGTGTAATTTAGAAACCAATGAATTGGCAGCATATTAAATAGATATTCTAACCTCAGAGTAAAAATAGATTAGTGGCAACTCCATTGGACCACGTATTGACCCATTCTCATCCATACACATTACCCCCTCATTTGATGTCAAATTCGCCACTCGGTTGAGGCAATTCGAAGATTCGAATCCTTTTTGGAAGTTGACCCTTTAGGATGTTGCAACAGAAATGACAAGTTAGATGAACCAATGGTTTGGTAGTTTACACTATTTTGGTTTAAAAATAATCATCAATGGTTAATTGTTGTATGCTTCCTCTACAAAAAACATAAAAGACTTAGATGTTTTATTATTAATCATACTAGCCATGTAGATAACTTATTAAATCCTATTAAGATTAACATGCATGTGAATTAGATTACAAGAAACTATTAGATACAACAATTGTATACACCAACTTTATTATGGTTTCACCATGTGTATATATTTAACAAATTTAGGTAGTTTTTTTACACATGGCAAAATCATGTTAGATTTGGCATACACACCCAATGTATCTAATATTTTTTTTTTTCTAAATTAATCGTGTTGACTATAACATAAGTTAGTTTAACCCTATTCATACTTCAATGTTCATTTAGTTAAGTTTTAGTTTTCCATAATCATTACAAGCATATTATTATTATTATTATTATTATTATTATTATTATTATTATTATTCACTACGACCCACTTACCTAGACTATATAATAGAGACAAGAGATAACCATCTCCTATTGCTCGAGACCTGAAACGTGGTGATTCTAGAGTTTAATCATTATGACAGGACTACAGCTTCTTCCTCCTTATGCACTATCACTGGACTATCCATAGCGAAATTTCAAGTTAGCTTAGAATTTTGACAATGTAGTGGTATGCCTAATATGAATGCAATGAATGTGAGACAAATTATAAAGAACATTATCCAAGCATAACATAGATCAAGTCAAGTCCTGTGAAGAAGGTTGAAACTCTTGTCCCAACCCAAGGTGAATTTATCACTTAAAGGTTTTCACTAAGGCTAGACCTTAAGGGCGAGGAGAGCGAGAAATGAATATGTGTGGCTCAAGATTTATTCCTTAGTGGAAAAAAAAAAGAGAAGAAGGTCCCCAGCATGTCTCCTGCCCTTACCTAATGGGATTGGACAAAGTATACATTAAGTGGAGTGGTGCACGCACCCCCAAAGACCTTGTCCCATGAGAGCTAATAGTACTACACTACTACACCCCTATCTAATTCTGGAAGGTAAAGCTTAGGTAGGAGGTTTGTGAAACTGTGTGAGTTTATATAATTATCCTATTCCCCTAAATATTATTGCCCTATGAAAATAATTTCAATGAAAAGAATATCAATACAAAAGCTCGGCAAATACAAATCCACATATAATCAATCTTTATACATGCTTATTCCATCATATATTCAGTAAAATATTCACAATTATGCAAACAATATTCACAACAGATCATGGAGTAAGTAAAACACTCATTAAATTCACATTTGGATTATTTCTAATTAATGTATGGCTCGACTCTCTAAACTCCCCAACGGAGTTGCAAAACAGTCGTGACGTCCCAGCAATGGGTCCTTGGAACCACGAGGGACTACGGCGATGAAGAATCAAATTATTACTATATTTATTCCCTTTTCTACTTCTTCTTCCAAGTGCAGGATAACCCTAAGGGGTTGTTGGTTTTTTTCTACCAATTGGGGCCCTCCATTCACCACACCTATGGGGATGGTCTACAGGTTCATAACTATTCCTCTTCACCCACTCCGCCAAAGATAGATACACCCCCATGAGCTTTAGAAATATTGTTGATCAATTCCATAACGAGTGCAGTTTTACCTACTCCACCCGCTCCGAATAGTCCAATTTTTCCTCCACAGTGATAAGTGTATATATATATATGTATGATATGATATTGAAAATTTTGGATTTGGATTCGCCACTAATCTATCATTTACCTAGGTGTGGTTAGAATACCTAATTACAACTTATTTGATTGATCACTGTACTAAACCAAGGTCAAGTAACCAGTAGTCTCGGTGTGCTTATACCAGAATTGGGATAAGGAGTACAACTATGCGAAGGGAAGGTATTCGTACCCCCTACGCACTTGTTCGATGAATGGTAGTAAATTAGTTATGAATTATCCCCAAATTGAATTTAATAACCTTTAATTAATTCATTTTAAAACAAACAAACAAATGAATGAAGAAATAAATAAATAAACAAAATTAAAAGGAGATTAGAATTCCTAGTGCGATTTAGGAATGTCTAATAAAACCTCCAAACGAAGGGATCTTATTAGATAAACCCCCGTCAGAGCTAATACATGTGAGGTGTAAAATGTCTCATTGCCCTTTTTCAAATCATAGGGACACACAAGCAGGTAAAAAGTTAGGTAAAAATATCAAATTATAAGCAAAAGAATCTTTAAAAAATCCCTAGAATTTTCAAAATTTTTAACATTTTCCATTTTTTTTTTTTGAGATTTTTAAAGGCTTGTTCTCAATTATGCTTATTTGAAACAGCCCCAAATTTCTGTTTTCTATTTTTCTAACCTTCAAAATATTTTTCTTGATTTTTCCTAATTTTCCCAAATTTTTATATTTTTTCATTTTTTGAAAAAACTAAATAAATATTAAATAATTAAATAAAATAAATAAAATAATACAAAATGACTCAAGAAACAGACCGATTTGAACCAAGTCAGCCAATTCAAGAATTGAGGGCCACCTGTCAACCTAGAGTGGTGACACGTGGCAATATATGTATATATATTTGGAATTACTGTAGCAGAGTGATATTAGCATGACGTCACCCAAGCACGTGACATTTTCTAAGTGGCTCTAGATAGAAGACACGAGTGGTGACACATGACATTTCTTTTTTGAATTACCGTAGCAGGACCCTGGCACGTGGCATTCTCTAAGTGGCTTTGGACAGAAGACCTGGATTGCTAACGTGGTAGCAATCCAACCGTCTAAAGAAAACACAAATATGGCAGTTGAGATTGTAACACGTGTCATCGTACAAATGGTGGCACACCTCTCAATTGTCTTGTGCATTTGCTCCTCGCGTGGAAGCCTCTATTTATAGGTTTAGGGTTTTGGTCCTTATTAAAAGCCAAATCAAACAATTTAGGAAGTAGATCAATCCTTCCCTATGGCCAATTTCCTAATTACCTGCCTTTCCATGCGTGTGCTTTCCTATTGACAGAAAATTTCACTCACAAGCTCAAGAGCATTAAAATTGAATTTCCTAATTACCTATATCTATATATATATATTTGTATTTTTCTGCTGTGTTTTAGACTTTCCTGGTACATTTTCACTTTTTTTTAATTATTTTTTGATGTATTCAGAGTGAATAAAATTAAGATGGTCATTTAAAATTAGATCAACTCCACTAGCTATTATATATGTTATGTGCAGCAGGTTTGTTAAATAATTAATTTTGATTCAATCCATTCATGTACTGAAGCTTCATTCAATGCAATTTTTTATGCCCACACGACATGCATGCATATTTATATTAATAAATATTATAATTATTTTTGTTTTGGATCGTTAAGGTCTGTTGACTTAAGCTATTCAACAGATAACTCTTATCTCATTCTTTATAGAACTCAAGATTTAAATTTTAGACTTCCAACATGATAATTTCTAAATCTAACTTTTGAGAAGTAGCAGCATCAATTACGTCTAATCACCGTCAACAAAATACACATAGGTGGATGCCCAAACCTGAAGAGTTTCCCTATTTCTATTTCTGCGCATAAGAATGACATTGCAAGAATAATTGAAGTAAAAATCTCTTTTTATAAATTTAAAACAATTAAAGTTTTTAAAATAAAATTTCATGCATGTAGATGCAGTTTAGGATAAGCACAACGTTATGACTTAATGTAAATTGAGGTGAGCACGTGATGCTTAACCCCAAATGACAGCACAAATTACCCAACACACTTTTATGATAGAGAAGTCGTAGGGAACTATGGCTAACTGAGCAAGCTAAAGGTTTTGTTACTTCTTTATCAGAGCAAAAGTATTATAAATATTGATAATCATTATGTAATAGAATTTAATCAAAAAGAGTAATTTAATTATTCATATTTTGTTTTTTAATATTTATATTTTGTGGATGGGAGGGATTTGGTTATATGAGATTGTGAATCTTACCGAGACAAATTTCAACTTGGTAAAGTTGAGAGTGATTTTTGGCAGTTAAAGAAAGTCGCAAATACCATCAATGAGAAGTGAGAAGTGTAAATGTTCAAATAAGACTTATATCATTGAGCTCCAACATGAAAGCATTTGTATCAAGGTGTATAAAATTTACAAAATAAATAAATAAATAAATAAAATTGAAATAATTTATTAAAAATCTATTAATTTTGGCTATTATTTATATGCACTAGTTAAAGTTTTCAAGTGAAAATATAAAATATTTAAAAGTAAAATAATTTTAACTCATTGACTAGCATGCATGCATGTGGTATCCATACCAAGGCACACATGCTCATACAGGCACTTGAGCGAAATATGTGTCATTTTCGTTGAGATCTTTAAATAAAGATATGTTGGTAACTAGATGCATTTTGGTAATATCCTTGACATGCACAAGCCAGATTGTGGTTGACGCCTCATCCACCCTAGTAATGTGTTCTTATGATAATTTTAGAATATGTAATAACGACTTGATGGAATTCTTTTACTGCATGTTTTTAATTTTGATTGTCTTTTTGTAAGGCATAAACAAAAACTAATAACTGATTACAATAAACTTAATATAACGCTCACATACTAAAAAGTCATTAGACACACAAACCTAGTTAGATATATTTTATTATTGGAACATGATAAAATATAAGAGAAGCAACATATAGATCAAGGCTTGCCTCCAACCTTGTGAGACTAAGTCCCTTATTAGAAAAATAAAGACCTCACCAACACTAGACTCTATTTTATTTCAATTTGCTATGCACTTAATAATGGATGTGCATGCTCAACTAGACCAAGACGTTTCAAGACAAAAGTCCTTGGGTTGCATATGCAATCTCAGACTTGAGGTGCCTATCCAACCTTCGAAGTTGTGTCAATGTCATGACCCTCCCATTTCCATTCATTTGCATTGGTGTCTAGCATCCATGCATCGTGTTGCTTTCCGTCCAACTTCAAAGGATGAAGTGTGGGATAAAACCAAATCTTATCATCTTCGACAAGGAAATTGATGCGAGTGGCATCTTGTTGTATGTCCCATAGCACAACCAGTTTATTCTTGTCATCATTAACTTCGACTCCTAGTTTCCAATTGGCATCATACACCTTGATGTGTCTGCTCCCTTGATGGAGCTCAATAACCCAAGCTTCATCTGAATAGCCACACTTCTCATCGATGGTATTCGCAACTTCCTTCAACTGTCGAAAATTACTGGACTTTATCAAGTTGAGACTCTTCTTGGTAAGATTCACAATCTCATAGAGCCAAATTCCTCCCATCTGTGAAACAAGATATTAATAATTGAATAGCTATTCTTAATTAAATTGGATCGTATAATAAATTAAAACTATTACTGATACCTTCACTCAAATCAACTGGTAGCAAAAAGTGTAGCTGCTGCAGGATCGGGTATAGTTCTTGTTACCTATCAGTGATTGTGTGAGCAATGCTCCTCCACTACTGGCCTTTTATAGAACAGTTGCGAGTGATTTGGGATGCCTTTTGAGGTTAATTTATTCTTCCATCACATGCTCGCTTGAATTGCTCATGTTTTTAGGCTTATTCTAAACCCCATGCTTGTATTTTTCCCCAATATTGTATATTGACTTTATTAAGATGCTTGCAAGTTTCTTGTAAGGCAATAATATGTTAGTGAGGGGCTGAATGATTATAATATTGGCAAGTTTTTTTTTTTATTAATTTGTTACCATATTAAATGTTCAACTAGCTATACAAGTTGTTTTAACTGGGCATCCCTCAGTATATTCATGTAAATGATAAACTTTTGAAAATTTAAAATATAGGATTAGAATTATAAAAACCACAGTACCTCAGTATTTGAAATATCAAATTGGGACCTTCAATCTAAATACATGTTGGTTTGGTTAAAACGTAGTATATAATTACATTAATTATTATTTCTAAATTAAATAAATTTAAATTCAAATATTAAAAATTTTATATTCTCAAATGCTATCCGGGATTTTTTTTTTTTTTTTTGCAACAACAAATTATACCACTAACTTTTACATGGAGCAACCTAGTCCAATAAATTTTTATTTGATACCAAGAAGCCATTAAATTTTTAAAGCTAATAAGTTATTTAACCAAACATTGTATCTAATTATTATAAATTATGTACAAGAAAAATGAAAAGTATATTATAATTTTATCAAATTTTGTAATATTAAGAATCTAATTTGTATCAACTTTAAATAAAATAATCATAACGTGCACTCGCATTGTATGATGAGCTTATTAATTATGTAAAAATTGATTATTAAATTTTTGCATTTTCTATCATACTAACTCTTCATTTCAAAAATAACTTTTTTTAAAAAAAATATAAAGAAATTATTATCAAGAAATTGTGTGTATTGCAAGAGTGAATAAAATTTTAAAAAATTAGATCCTATTCAGCTATAGAAAATTATTTTTGTTGAGATTGCAATTGGTGGCCGGAGTTTTCAGCAGCTGCTTCTGTTGACATTGGAGTCTGGCAGCCACCAACCTTGCCCTCAATGCTAACATTAAGCCCCCATGGTTGAATTTAACCAACTGCCCTTTGAATTTTACCCCCATCCATATATATATATATGATGTGTGTGTGTGTAATTTATGTGCTGAGTGAGCAGAGCTGCATGCATAAGTGTGAGGAAAAATAGAGTGTTGTGAGGGAGAGAGAGAGAGAGAGAGAGAGAGAGAGAGAGAGTTGAGTTGAGTGTAGTAGCCTCCTCCTCCTCATTGTAACCATTCTCCCAGTTTATAGTGAGATTGGTGTGCTCCGTGGACATAGGTTAGATTGGACTGAACCACGTTAAATCTTGGTGTCTATATTTTGCTTGTGTGTGATTATTGCTCCTAGATCCACCCCAACAATTGGTATCAGAGAGAGGTTGGAGTAAAACTGCCAGATCAAAGCAAAATCCCATATTGGAGCCTTTGTTTAGTATCTCAAAATTGCATTTTGAGACAACCATCACGTTTCTCTCGATGAGACGAAGCCAACGGTGGTAACTGAAGCTCGAACGGAGGTTAGAAAAAGCTACCCGCACCCACATGCGCTACCAATGGAAAGATGATGTTGCTACATGCCCAAACACGCCTTCACGCGTCCACTGGTGATCGACATGTGTCCTCACATGCGCCTATGCACCGGCAAACTCCCGGCGACACTGAAGGTTGAAGAAGAGCTTATGTCAGTGCCACGTCAGCCTCCAACTAGCCAACTATGCTGCGCCATGTGTTGTATGAGTTAGTGTCCGCGTCAGCAAACAGTCAGTGCCACGTTAGCCTCAAGACAGCCAACCACGTCGTGCCACATGTCGCCTAAGTTAGCGCTCGGTCAGTAGCATAGTCAGCTTGACACGTTGATGCCTAATCACTAGCTACATCAGCTTGAGTCTATGACCAGGTCAGCGACGCGTCAGTAGCACATTTAACCCGGACCCACCCCCCTTAGGACCCACAGTGGGCCCCATTAAAATACGTTAGCAGTGGGCCACAATGCCACATTAGCAGGTGAGCCTCGCAGTGCCATATCAGCAGACGGCGTCACTAATGCCGTCAGAATATTCCATTTAAGAGGGGAATATTCCATTAAGTTTAACAGAAAGTTGATCAGTTTGACCAGAAGTTTGATCGAGCTTTTTGAAGCCATTTCGGGTCCATTTTTCGAACGATTTGAACAATTTCTAAGGTTTTTGGTATTTCCGGATTCAACTAAACTATTCATTTGAGTTGATTCCATCTCTAAATTAGTGAATCGAGATGTCAAACAAAAAGTGGTCATAGATCGAGATGTTTGACGACACCAATTTCTATTTCAGGAAAATGCAAATTAAGGACTACTTGTTTGGTAAGGAATTGCACTTACCATTGAAGGAGAAGCCAAAATCCATGAAGGAGAGCGAGTGGGAGTTGCTTGACCAAAAAGCTCTCGAAGCTATTAGAATGACATTGGCAAAGTTTGTTGCTTTCAATATCAAGCACTTGACAACAACCAAGTCCCTCATGGATGCGCTTTTCATTATGTATGAGCAACCATCAACCGTGAATAAGGCACACTTAATGAAAAGGTTGTTTACCATGAATATGTCTGTTGGTGAAAGTTTTAGCAGACACTTGAATAATTTCAATGAGTTGTCGGATCAACTCACCTCGGTTGGAATTACATTTGAAAAAGAGATCTGTGCCCTACTAATTCTTAGTCAGCTGCCTGAGAGTTAGAAAGGTATTGTTACTACGATCAGTAGCTCCACAGGAAAATAGAAACTGAAGTATGACGAGGTCATCAGCATGAATTTGACATAAGATATTAGAATGCAGTCAAACAAGGCCTCCACTTCAAGTTCAGCCTTGAATATGGAAAGCCGAGGAAAAGGAAGCGGGGATAGACAATCAAAGAATCGTGGCGGATCTAGGACCAAGCGATCTAGATCCAAAAATCCTAAAGGTTCCCAGGGCACAAAGAACGTTGAGTGCTGGAGTTGTGGAAAGGTCGGGCATTTCAGAAACTAGTTGGTAGGCTCGCCAAGGCTTGATTCCTTAACTACCAAAAATAATATTTATAAAACCTAACTATCTCAAGTTCAGTAGAAAGTGGGTAAGTCGGGTGTCGATCCTCAAGGACTTGAAGCGCAGTTATTAAACCACTTCCAAATTAGTTTACTAAAACCTTGTTGTAAAAAGGAAGTGAAAGATGGTATTTTGCAATGATGATTGTGTAACAACTATTGGAAAGCATGTAAATGAAAGCAAGTAAATATATACTACTGTAAAGTAGGTAAGTTTCTAAGTTACCCTACCCCGTAAGGTCTTTTGGTCGAGCACTTCATCGAGACTCTCGGTACTTCTAAATTTTAGTTCTGTCTCAGTATCTCGACGTAGTTGCCCCAGCGAGTCACTTGGTCGAGCACTTGGTCGAACCTTGCAGCATTCTGATTTCAGTCTAAACCTTGGAGTTTGCAGTGGAAGACTAAGTCACCCACATGGTTTGTTAGTTGCGCCACATGGTCGGGCATCATCTTCTTTTCCATTTGTGATATGAAGCTTCTAGAGCTTGGCTGAATGTCTGAATTCGAGCTTTGAATCCTCTAAATCCTCCTTGTCTTCTTGTAATGCCTAACTCCATGGTTTTAACCCGTTTTTCCTGAAAAGACAAAAAAACCTTGCATAACTCTGAACAATGATAACTCTGGGTAAATATATAATAAAATGAGGATAAGTACAAGTAAATGAGTGTCTAAAATAATGTATTTTAGGAACTCATCACAACCCCCAACTTACTCTTTGCTAGTTCTAGAGCAAGGAAAAATCTAAGAAAACTACCAAATCCTACCTACATCCTCTTTTGTGGGAACTACGATTGCATTTACCATATGCAACAAGGCTTTGAACCCCTAGGTTGATCCTAGTGGATGAGTTCTAGTCCCGTGAGGGTTTTTAGGTCGATACCCACAAACACATGCTTGATGAACATTAGAAAATATTTGCATGTAAAAAGAACCTTACCATTTCATATACAAAAATATAACCTAGTTACACGTAGGCCTGTTCATTCATAATTCCATTATACACACTCCGCAGCAATTCATTCATGCAAGTCTCAACACTGCACAACTATTATATAGAAAATATAACTCTCAAGGGATCAACCAGTAATTGCAATTCAAAGTTAATATTACCATGTAATTTCAAGCACTGCAAGATTACATCACAAGGCATGTGTAAAGTATTTGATCTGTCAGACTCAGGGTGCCTTTGGACACCTATGGAACACTTATCTTGACTCAACCTCACTAGTATGCCCCCAGAATGGAAAACACTCGAGAAAAGGGGTTCACTCTCATATGTAAGGAAGAATGTCATGATAAAACATCCCACATATTTTGAAGAACTAAAGTTAAGCCTAGAATGGATTAGCCTCATAAGAATGGGATCCAGCCTATTAGTGAGGTGTCAAGACCTTCACCTTAGCATCTTTTCACTTACTCGCCATGCCCAATCAAGACCACCATAGATCAATCCCTTCACACTCTCAACATAAATACAGCAGATGCATTGGCCAGCTTGAAGATTTCTAATATTTGTAAGAACATGGTGTCGTTTCGTTAGTTTGTCATTTTGCTTCACTACAAAAAAACTAGTTTTTAGTGACAAAACTATTAGTGACGATTAAATAACCTTCACTACTATTATTTCAAAAAAATAAAAATAAATTAGTTCAAAGTATTAGTGATGAATTTACAAATTCGTCACTATTGGCCGATTATTAGTGACAGATTTGAGAATTGTCACTACTACTTCCCTTTTTCAAAAAAAAAAATAATAAAATTTTACGTCAAAGTATTAGTGACAAATTTGTAAATTCGTCACTATTGGTCTATTATTAGTGACGAATCTAAGAACCGTCCTTCCTTTTAAAAAAATAAAAAATAAAAAAAATTTTAGTTTAGAGTGTTAGTGAAGAATTTTTAAATTCGTCACTATTGGCCCGTTATTAGTGATGGATCTGTGAACTGTCACTAATACTTCTCTTTAAAAAAAAAAAAATAGTTCAGAGTATTAGTGACGGATTTGAGAACCGTTACTAATACTTCCCTTTAAAAAAAAATTACTTCGGAATATTAGTGACAATTTTGTAAATTCATCACTATTGACCCATTATTAGTGATAGATTAGAGAACCGTCACTAATACTTCCATTTCTTGAAAAAAATAAAAATAATTTTACTTTAGAGTATTTGTGGTGAATTTGTAAATTCATCACTATTGGCCCCTTATTAGTGACGGATTTGAGAACCATCACAAATACTTCCCTTTTTTAAAAAATTAAAAATTTTTTATTTGAAACTATTAGTGACGAATTTACAAATTCGTCACTATTGGCCCCTTTCCCCCCAATCTCTATTTCCCCATTTTTTCACCCAATTTTTTTCATTCCCTCCATTCTGTTGCAGCCCCTCCCTCCCTCCCTCTCTCCCGATCCTCCACTCTTTGTTGCCATTTGTCATTCCCTCGCCCGTCGCCGTCGTAGCCCAGCTTTCGCCCGTCGCCATTCGCTACTCCGACCGCCACCGCCGCTGCTCCTCGCCTCTTATTTTTCCAATACTGGTGAATCTGTTGCCGTCATGTTTAATGATCTGCTGGAATATCAACTTTGATTCCTGCATCATAGAATGTTCTGATTTAAGCTTGGAGCTCCAATTGAGTTTTTAGAACATGGACTCTGGTTGCACAACTAGGTATAGGAGCCAGTATTTAGTTATTTATTCGTACCAGGATTGTCTAAAGTAATAAAACATAATTGGGTAGACTTTAGATGGAGTAAAGTAAAAGCAGGTAATTTGGTATTCAGACCTTAAGGGAGTTCCTAGAGGAGTTTGAGACATTGAATGAGAATGCATTGCATGACAGAAATTTGGGATTGTCGGAGGATTCAAGGAAATTATCGTTCGACTTATTTTCATTCAATTTTAATTATCTTTGTATCATATGTAGTTTTATTATATATAACTTTTCAATAATTAATGTCTTACAATGAAGCAAAAGAAATTTTTTTAACAACAAATTTCGACCCATCCATTTAATGAATAGGAAGCAAAGGTAAGTTTTAGTTATAACTGTGTGAACTTGAAGTCTTTTGAAAATTTAAATTGAAATGTCGAATGACTAAATCTTTTTTATGGATGGTATCATGTTATATGAATGGTAAAAGCTTCTGTTGAAAGCCAACTGCATGGCTGATGCAGTACATTGTGAATTGCATGCTGATAGTGGATTTAGGTTCTCGCATGCTCAAATTCACAGGTATCTGCATGATGCGTATTATTGTGATTTGTTTGCTTGAATCTATCAAGTTTTAGTTCAGGAATTTTTTGGGAAATGTCCAATTTACAGATGGCATTTTGCCGAAATTTCATTAAAGTTTTTCCAAAATAAAACCATGTACCACTACAAAAAAAAAAATGGTTTTTTTGGGCTAGGGGAGGGGGAGCCTAGGATTCTTCAACTTTATAGTTTAATTTCAACCATAATAAAATCCATGCACAAGCACTTAACAAAAATTAAAAGGTCAAACTTTGTTAATCTATCATAATTTAAATTTAAAGAAACAAAGTACAATTTAATAAAACTTTAGAGAGATGTTAAATAATTTATCTTTTGTTATTTGGTTTATTGGGAGAATTATTAGGCTATACCAATTAGAATTTTTTACACTACTGAATTACACCTCATATTTACTCAAATTGTTACAATCTTATGCAAAACCTCATTGGCAAATGTCAAATGTAGCAATTTCTCTTGGTAAATGTGAGTTTATTGAAGTCGTTTAAAATATGTTTGGTCTCCTTGTGAAAAAGGTGCTACTAGAAAGAAAAAGCTAGATTTGAGTATTTGATGAAAAAAGTTGTAAGGTGTTTAAAAGTATATAATAACTAGAAAGAGTATGGTCTTTTTAGAAAATATAATTAATACATTGACCGTGTTATAGTGTTAGAAAAAAATTAAGGACAATAAGAGAAAAACTAATTTATTCGTGAAAAAAATTAGCTTCTAGCTTTTCAATTTTTAATTTTGTAACTTCTAAAAAAGTAAAATTTGATTTTTAGAAAATAAAAAAATTATACCAAAAGTTATACCTAACTTTATCTTTTAAAAAGGATGAGACAAAAAAGAGGCATCAAACTCACCCTAAACAGCTTAAATGTTAACCTTATTATTTATGAATTAATATATTATAATCATATATATATATATATATATATATATATATTAAAATGAAGTGCTCACTTGAGCCATCCGTAATGTTTTTATTTGCCCCCTCCACATTTTGCTGCGCCACCCATTAGAAGTAGTCCTCGAATGTTACCCCAGGACTTACAGAGGACACGCCTGCTCATCTGGTGTTGTTCCGTACGATTAGGCTGACCATCCCATATGATTATGAGCCTCCGCCTCCGGTGGACATTCCTGTTGAGTTGCTACCTTGGGTCCTTAGGCCCCACAAACTACCACCCTCCCCTTTTACCCCTAAATTGCATTGTCTTCTAGAGGAAATGGCACGGGACCTAGATGCCGCTAGAGCAGCAGCAGCCTCACCTTGCTCATGCAGTTTTGATTATGATTCTGACTGTAATTAGGATAGATTAGATGCTTGGGATCTTTTTACGTGATTTCTCTTTTGCTTATGTATTGTGCTCATGCACCCTTTGCTTTTATTTTATGTCTCTTTCTTTTATTTGTTTTTTCCTATATTCTATTTTACCATGCTTTTGAATGGTTGTACGCATACATCGATGTGTCTATCTACATTGTATTGCCTCTAAAATTAATGAAAATACATGGTGTTTTTGGTTTCTACCTGTCTTTTGTGTATATCATTACGTTTTTCTAACTATTTCTGGAATTTATGTGGATGTTACTCACATAGATAAGGTAGGCAGATAAGTGTTCACTTTTTTTTTTTATCCTTATTGTACATTCATTTGAGATTGTGCATGGTTAGAAAATCTTTAGAACAACAAAATATAAAATACAGTGCTTAGGGAAAGCCAACTAAATACCATATGAAGTAAACTGCCAAATTAATTCCTGTCATTTATTGTGTTCATTGAAGCTTAGACCCGTTCAAGAGTGGTTACTATACATTTATGGCTCATCGTACATGTGAGACAAAACAATTATTGAAATCCAATTGATTATTAGTCATACTATGTTGACTAATAATCAATTGAATATGTTAATTATTTGTTTCACTTACGATTAGTAATGTTTGCATTTCAACAATTCTTGGATTATCCAATTTGGACAGTTTAGGAAGTTGTATTTACATTGTCATCATCGTTCACGCTTTGTCAATTGTCATTATATATTTCGAGCGCATCTCTACTTGTGTTCTCTGGGTACATAGTGGGGTGTTGTAACAATTTGTTAGTGATGAAAAACTAGTAACATATTCACTTCTCCCATCTCGTGTAGTTGGAGAGCCATGGGGAGATGCTGCCGAAATTTATAATGACTATAACAAAGGAATTTGAACGATTGATCACAATGTAAATGCAACATTCCTGAATGGGATAGGATTCGTACCCTTTAGACGGAGGATGGTAGATTATAGGATTCATGATGCATGCGTCATAAACATTATGAAAATGTAATCAACACCATTTACTTGCACATGTTATAGGGTAATTAATGAACATAGATAAGAGTTAGATGAATGCTCGGGGTAGGTTTTTGCCGGAATACGTGAAAGGGGTACATGATTTCATAGAGTTCGCGCGTCCTCGTGCAGACAAAGCCAGTAGAATAAGGTGTCATTGTCAATGTTGACGGTTTACTCATCTAAACTCCTATTTATTTAATAGATGAATGTCATGTATTACAATAAAGAACCAACGGCAAGTAAAGATTTGTACGCATTGGCATGTGGCCCTGATCAACGAGTTAACCACTATAGTGGTTGTATTGTCAATTGGATACAATTTCATACAAAGTCCTTTGAACAGAAAAGAAGAACCCAAAATTGTGGGGTTACAGTGCTAGGCACAGAAGGAGATGAAGAAATTGAGTACTTTGGTCTCTTGGAAGAAATTATAGAGCTTAACTATGGAGCCAATAGACTCATCCACCTGTTTAAGTGTACCTGGTGGGACATTGGCAATAAAAAGATTGGGATAAACACGGTTGCCCACTTTACTCGTGTCAATTTTAGCAAGATGTGGTATCAAAATCACCCTTTTGTGCTAGTGACGTAGACAGAACAAGTGTTTTATGTTAAAAACACAAAATTGAAGGGTGAATGACTTAAGGCCCAAAAGATTCCTCCTCAAAGTTTGTATGTTATTACAGAAGATGTAGATGAGGAGAAGAGTGTCAGTGAGGTTGCATTCCAAGAAGATGAGTCATCTGTCAATGCAACAGTGCAATCTGCTTTCAATGTTGTCGAAGAAGGAGTCAATCCTATACCATTGAATAGGGTTGGTGCCACGGCAGAACACATAGGGTCTGCTGACGTTACAATTGAACTTTCTGTAGACGTTCACTTCATCAATGATGAGGAAACTGATGGGGAAGATGAAATAGGGATCGAGTATTGTAGTGAAGAGAAAAACACTTTAGAAAGTGGGGATGATACCAATACTGAGGACGTAGAGGGGGGTAAGCATGTTATGTTTGTCACTATGTATCTGACACGTGTAAATAATTAAAAATATATTTATTATTCATCCATCTAATATTCGTACTTCTTATATTTACTTGTCAAATATTTTGTAGACATGGCACCAGGAGGTCATTGTGACCAACTTCCTTCGAGGCTCTCTACTACATCGCTTGAGGATGATCCGACATCCTCGAGACTGGCGGAGCTCGTCAATCCTGATGCAGCACCATCATTGTCTGAGCCATCAGTACCTCATCTAGACATGGATACCTTAGTTCAAGATGACACACAGGGTGAGTTGCCTACCATGTTAAGCAGCATTGGTAAGGTTACAATTAATTTATATCGATGTAAACTATTGATTTTTATTCACGTGTACGATTAAAATATTGTTGTTAATTTAACTCTTCTTTCAATATCGACATCCACGGTCAAGTCAAGCCATGGTGTAGCGAAGAACACGACACTTAAGAAGCACCTGTAGAGGATGGGGCAGCGCATTAGGATTGACATTCCTCCAGGCTTCACCGCCCCGCATGACGATTCGTGTCCAGCATGGATGCAAGAGCTCGACATTATATGCTGACTGTATGCTCCAGTCACTGCCTTCAGTTGGCCGCAAGTGATTGAGGCATAGCACATGGTTTTTTACATGCGCATCTTGGTAAATAATCCCAAACCTTTAATTTTTTTTGACTTTGTATATTAGCAAAACAACTGTCTAACATTCTAACTGTAATACCTATGTAGGAGGAGTTCGACATGGACATTCTCCATGTGGATCATGTGAAAAGGGTGGTAGATGTCCAACTGTGCAATAAATTTAAGACCTACTATGCGAAAATGCGTGAACATTTTTGTGCAGTGGGAGATTAAGCAGAAACCTACCCGTACGATAAGATATCCCAAAAGGATTGGGAGGCAGTGTGTTGCCATTTTTGCGATCCACACTATCAGGTGATGTGTTTGTTTTATAATAACTACTTTAGGCTTTGATGTGGCTAATAAGAAATCATTACATTATTTTGTAGGCTATATGTGAAAAAATGTTGTGTGCCGCAGCAAACTCCCAACGACGTATTGCGGTAATTGTAAATCATCGAAGGGTAATTGTTATATATTAGACTATCTGACCATTACCTAAATTAATAGTAATGATGTTTTATATGAAAATGTAGCGTGATCCCTATATGGGCGCAGAGGAGCCACTACCAGATCTTTATCAGAGAACACACCAAAAGCGCTCGAGGGAGTGGTGTGATGGTGCGCTAGAAAAACATGTAAGTCAAAGAAAATAATAGTTTCTAATTTTATTCAAAACATCAAAGTTGTATTCTTATTTATTCCTATTTTACATTTTCATGACTTAAAATAGACGATGATGGTTGAGCTGAGGGATGCACCTGTTGTAGAGGGGAGCCAGCAAATGACGGATTACCAGATAACGATCGACTTAGGTGCTTGGGTAGCGAGTGGATGGTTGGGTGAAAGGTCTTGGAAGTGGTTAGATTGCCCCAACAGTATCATCTTCGATGGATGCGACGGCTTGTGCTGAGATAGAATGAGCATGTCGAGACGTCGAGTTTCGGTTAGACGAGATGGTTCAGCGGATGCATACGATGGAAATGGAGAACTAGCAATTGAGAGACATGGTGTTTAAGGTCTCGATAGAGAATTAGAGTTTGAAAGACATGATGTCCAACGTCTCAATGGAGAACTAGCAATTGAAAGACAAGGTCTCCACCGTTGAAGCCACACTTGCCGCAATTTTGAGCAGGCAAGCGCAGTTCGAAGAAATGATGCGTCGATCTCGACCAGATGATGCAAGTGGTTCCTCTCATTAGAAGGTATGTAAAAAATAATTTCAATATAATGCTGGTAGTTCTACTGCTTGTTTAATTGTGCTACTTGATTGCATGCGTAGTCTAGAATGCCTCCTGCATGGCGGATGTAGTGGATGTGAATTGCATATGGAAGTGGATATAGGTTCTCGTGTGCCTTGAACTGAATCATAAATTGCTTATTTGAACCTATCAGTTACAAGTTTTATGGGAAAATGTCCAATTTACAGACGACATGCTACTGAAATTTTGGTAGATTTTTTACCCAAATTAAAACCTTTTTCAAAGATTATCATGTTAAAATAAATGATAAAATATTTTTGAAAAGGTGAGTGAAAACTAATTGAATATTAAATTTCATCCAGCATAATCATCGAATAGTTAGAGGAGCTCACCTCCATCTAGTGAAGTTAGGTCCATAAACCTTAGAGATAATTTCTTGGAGTTCATTTTTTTTTTTTTCCTTTTTGAAACTATTATTATTTGTTTGGAGATACTGGAACTGTATTGATTGTGCTGTTATGACTTGATTTATCTTTTCTGCAATATCATATATGCATAGACAGACCCTACGTTGTGTACTATTGCTGTTAGCTTAGCTAAACCTAGGAAGGACTTTTGTGATTTGCAGGTTTGGGAAATGTTCTATTTACAGACGGTATGCTGCCAAAAATTTGTTAAATTCCAAATGCTAATAAATCTTTTAAACACTATAACTTAGCCACTTATGAACATTAAAACCCATTAAAGAATCACAACTCGAAGCCTCCTATATATTGAAAATTTTTCTAGTCAAACTCAAGTTAGCAAATTAAATCCTAAGGACCAAAGACAAGCTCAAAAATCTCGAACAAACTACAAAAGACAATCTTAAAACCTTCTAAATATCATCAGCAAAGTGTACATGAGAAACGGACTTCGTTCCAGCCAAGCAACAAACCTTCCACCAGACCATAAGCCTCACACCTAATTAGCACTCTAATTAAGACATTTACCACCAAAATGAACAAAAAATGAAATAAAATACTGCCATGAAGAAAACGATAGATGTAAACTAGGATTCCAAAACTATCATTCAATAGAAGAAAAACAAACCATAATCCATTTCATCAATCCATAACCAAAGCTTTTTATGTCCATAACTTAATCCAAGAAACCCCAATTCAATATATCACAAGCTTTCCCACAATCTAAGTAACAACTTCATGCACAACCCAAGTTGCATCAAGAATGCTTGAGAAACAACCTTCTGGACAAAACTAGAAAACCTTAGTCAAAATCTTGTCAACAGTAGTCACAAAACCAAAAGGTCTGAAATTCCTTTATATATCCATCCTTCCTAGGCATTTATAAAACTAGGACTCTTGGCTACATCATCATTGGCGCGAAACTCCGGTAGGACGGACAAAACCTTCGTATAATATCCTTTACACTTTCCAAACTTAGGATAAATTCCATCACAAACCCATTAGGTCCAAGAGCTTCATCTCTCGAACTCAAAGATACACTCCCATACCTTTGCAACTACAAAAGTGCTCTCTAACCACCACTTAGATTCTCAGAAAAAAAATTTCATTCCAAACATTTTATTCATAGGCCTAAAGTAATTTTCCTCAAAATCCAACCTTAAAAAAAATATTGCTTACCTCCTTTACAATAACTACAAATTGGACAAACTAACTATTCAAAATGTCCAACTCCCAAATCAGATTCATATGCTTCCTTAAATCAGCCACATGATGAAGGAGTTGCAAAAGGCTACAATCCCAAGGGCAGGACAATCTCACCATTTTCAATCTCCAAATTCTAATCTACATATTCCTGGAAAAGAAATGACACCGGCTTTGGATACTTTGTGAGGCATCTTTAATCATAAAAATAGTAAAGGAGTGCGTTCTTCAACTGTTAAAGCCATGTCAACTTGGTTGAAGGTGGAACAACGGCAGTAAGGGTCCCATTTATCAGTTACTATGATGTTGATCAGTTCCGTGGATTTATACTAAAATGTTCTTGTAAAGGTTGAGTTCTAATCCTAACTTTTAAAGTTTCGCTCATAACCCACACTTAAGCTAGTAAGGTCGTTAGTCATCACCTATCACATGTTATCGACAGGAAAGCATTCAATCTTAATCTGTATATGTATACATACATATATATATATATATACATTTATGTGTGTGGGTGTATATATATATATGTATATATGTATGTATGTATCTATGGATGTATGTATGTGTGTGTATATATATTTAAAGAGATCATAGTGTTTCAAAGTTTACTTATATCTTCTTTTTGTTTGTTTTCTACCACTTATATCTTTTAGACATAAATTGAACTAGTTGATCAGGCCTTTCGTTCCGCTGCCTAGTCCCTTCACCAAAAAGGGTTTAAACAAATCACCCACTCGCCAGTCGCCATTTAAAAAAATCACCCTAGCCTCTAATTCCACAAACAACTTCTTTCAAGCCTCAACCCTCACCTCGGCTCTCGCAAGCCTTCTCACCTTCACGAGAACTCCTCAAAGGCCGCAATAACCTCTCGCATCCCTCCTTCCTCCTCTCTTCCCTATAGCTCGTTACTCTGTTAAACTCTCATTAACAAATGATCGTCTCTTTAGAGTCTTTGTACTTTTTCTCCAAGCCTTCCAATTGATCTTCAAGTAAGGGTTTACTGAGCACCAGCTCTCCATTCTGCTCTTCGATTGTATAACCTCTTCTAGTAAAGTTCACTCACGAATGAAAAGAGGAATGGAGAGCTGGCGCTCAGTAAAACCTTGCTTGAAGATCAATTGGAAGACTTGGAGAAAAAGTGCAAAGACACTAAAGAGACGATCATTCGTTTGTGAGAGGGTAACAGAGTAATGAGCTATATGGAAAAGAGGAGGAAAGAGAGATGCAAAATGTTATTGGGACCTTCGAGGAGTTCTCGTGAAGGTGAGAAGGAGGTTGTTGCTTATGTGAAGAATAAACTGAATGATTCAGAGTCTCGTGAAGGCGAGAGACGAGGCAAGGGTTGACACTTAGAAGAAGCGGTTTGTGGAATTAGAGGCTAGGGTGATTTCAGCTTGGAAGAGGGTAAAACTTTGTTGATGAGGTTCAAGGTTAGTTGAATTGTGTTTTAACTTTTTATTGGTAATATTTTCTTGATGGATGGTATTATGTTATATGAATTGCATACTGAACTACTGGAGTACATGCTTGTATTGAACTCCAACTGCATGGCTAATGCAGTATATTATGAATTGCATGCTAGTAGTGGATTTAGGTTGTTGCATACTTGAAATGTTTTATTTTGTGAAAAGAACCATGTTTCAGGTATAGGTTTTATAGGAATATGTCCAATTTTAAGACGACATGCTGCCGAAATTTCATTAAAATTTTTTCCAAAAAAAAAAAAAAAAAACCATGTACAAAGATAATTATGATAAAATGAATGTTAAAACTATTTTTGAAAGGATGAGTGAAAGTTAAATGAAAAATCATTTTATTAAACCCTAAATTTGCATCTATTAACATACATGACATATCATTTGCTTTTAACTATGGATAAACATTATCATTTGTCCACCACCAGGGATATTTGTTTTGAGAACGAGTTAAAGTGTTTTTGTGCGTGGTTTGAAGCATGCAATTGTATATATTCATACGTACGCCATTCACCTCATTTCAGTTATTCGTTTAGGGTTAAAAATTATTGTATGACGCACTCTCTATATTTTTCCTCATGATTATACTAAGCATTAGCTCTCCATTATGCTATCCTTTTGTATACTAATTTTTATTTTACGATTCTTAATTTGTAGGCGTTGACTCTACAAGTCCAATCTGGTTTTGATAATGACAAATCACTTAGTATTTGATCTGTGCATTGAGATTGTGATCAGGAACAATATTTAGCATGCACGGAAGGATAACAAGTCATGGAAGCCATGAAGATTAAAGCATTCACATCTTAGAAAAATCCATGGAATTAAAAGAGTAGAATAATGAAGATGCAAGTGACAAGTTCAAGAACATCATGGGAATGGGTATTTAGAACTAAATGTACTCACATTGCATATGATTTAATTTGAGGCTCAATGTATACCGTAGAATAACCTCAGGACTCATGCATCTCAACAAAAATCATTAGGGGACATTCATGGACTTAGAAATATTTTTAAAACCCTAGGAAATACTTTTATAAAAGAGCCAAGAAAGAGGGCAAAGCAGATTTTTTGAACTAAAAAGAAAAAATCCAGGAATTGGTAACTTCAGGAACTCAATGTTCAGTTGGCTAAAATTGCAACTTAAGAAGATCGAAGTGAAGTTCAGTCATTTGAAGACCAAAGATTAAGTTCAGTCCCTTAAAGAATTTATGGTGAAACACAGAACCTGGCAGAAGCACCTCTGGAGACTAAACTTCGACTTCAGTTATCTGAACCCGACACTTCAAAAGACTGAACCCTAACTTTGGTCGTCTGACCGTGTGTCCAGGTTAATTTTTTGAAGCTCTAAGGAACTTCAATCATCCAAAACTGTGGGAAAGTTTTTAAAATTTAATTTTTAATGAAAGAACATGCGAGCTATATTTTTAATCCAACGGTTAGGATTGATTCTAGGGGTAAGACACCTATATATTGAACATATAAACCCTAATGCTAAAGTCAAGATCAACGAGAAGAGAAGAGAACATCTTTTTGACATAGAATTGAGAGACTTGAATAGATTGCTATACGATTGCCTACACTCCAACTTATACTCATCAAGCTTGGGCAAATCAACTCAGAAAAACAAAAGGGAATTCATTTACACATCTTGATTTCTATTTGGTATAGAGGTTTGGTAAATTCATTTATTATTTTTCAAGAGTTTCTCATCTCATCATTTATTATTGAATACTATTGGAGAGAGATCAATCTTGAGTGTTCATATACATATACAAAGTGTTTTGACAAGATCATTACTTGTGATAGATTATGCCATTGGTTAAATAGTTTTTGATTCAAATGTGTATTTAGTTAAAGATTTGATATTTTTGATACTACAAAACCACTTGATTAAATATCTTTTGAAGTTCATAACTGTATATATTATTAAGGGATATTTTCTAAAAAATCTTTTATTAGGTTTTGATCTTTGATAATCACATCATATATATATATATATATATATATATATATATATATATATATTAAGTTGCATATTGCAAAGATTATATTGTGGATGAAAATTTGGGAGAAAGCTTATCGAGGTAGATCTTTACAATATTCAAGACAAACTTTTTAACAAGATCATATTTGATATTTGTGCATCTTGTCTTCAAAGCTATTACTCATACAAATATTTTGGAAGATTTGATAAAAGAGAAATTTGGTGAAGCGTATTCTTGCATATACAAATTATATCGTTACATACATATTGAGCTTCAAGTTTGATCATATGATTATGTGTTAGGAATTTCAATTGTACTCACTAGCTTTGTTAGAAGCAACATTAAGTGTTTTGCAAATTTGATATTTTATTGTAATCACGGTTTGGGTTGTGAACCGGGTTTGAGGAGAGAGTTATATCTCTTGTAAGCGGCAGAGTAGGAGAAAGTTGTACCTCTTGTAAGCAGTGGATGTAAGGGAAGCTCTGTCTCAATTTAAGGAGTAGAGATTATAGTGAAATCCTTGAGTGGGTTGCTCAAGGCGAGGAGATAGGCTTGGTTGGCTGAACCTCGTAAAATCGTGTTTGCCTTCTCTCTTCCCTTATCTTTTTAATTTTCGCAACACACTTCATTACTTATATTGCACTTATATATGTTGAATAACCTCCCATGAACTTGATAAGTAATTTATTAAAGTTAGAAAGAGGGACTAAGAGGTAAATAGGTTTTAAAGAATTTTAAAATATCCAATTCACCCCCCTTCTTGGGGTTACACCTTAATCAACATTTGGTATCAGAGCGGGTTTACTTAGACTTAATAGTTCATTTATAAAAAGATCACATGGCACACATCGGTGTAACTCCATTTAGTGAGGGACACTCATCCGCCAGACCACCAACTTTCTGTGGTGTAAACTACACCTATTGGAAATGTAGGACGAGCATATACCTGTTAAATGTAGATTGGAAGGTATGAAAAATAGTTACTAAGGGAAATCATGTTCCCATGAAAGTAATTGATAAGGTAAATGTACCTAAAACTAAAGATGAGTTTACTGAAGAGGACTGGAAATCGGTGCAAATAAATGTTACTGCGATGAACTTGCTTTTCTGCGCATTAGATGTAAATGAATTTAATAGGATAATGACATGTAACTTTGCTAAAGAAATTTGAGAAAAATTAGAAGTTACATATGAAGGCACTAAGGAAGTAAAATATAGTAGGATAGACATGCTCACCAGTGAATATGAAGCATTTAAAATGACAGCTGATGAATCTATTCAATCCATGTACACTAGTATCACACACATCACAAATTCCTTAAATGCACTTGGAAAAACTTACCCTACTTATGAGTTGATCAGGAAAATACTCAGGGAACTACCTCCAATTTGGGAAGCGAAAGCTACCGTAATAGCAGAAGGGAGAATGAGCAAAGCAAAGCAAAGAAAGCCACAATGCTTAAGGCATCATCTCACTGCTCCAGTGTGGGAAGTGATTCAAAATCAGATGACAACATGGCCTTGCTAACAAAGAAGTTTGGGAAGTACTTGAAGAAGAATAAGAAGTTCAACAGAAAATTTCAGAAATTAAAATTAGAAAGAGGAGAGTCAAGCATGAAGAAAAAAAAGGAAGATCCACCAATATGCTACAACTATAGAGAGGTTAGACACATCAAGCCTAAGTGTCCCAAACTAATGAAAGCCTCCAAGAAAAAGAAGAAGGCACTAAAATTCGGTTGGGATATACACAACATAAGTTGTTCAGAATCTGAATCTAGTGAGGACGAGATTGCCAATTTGTGTCTAATGGCACATGATGACCTTGAGGTACAATCATCATTCTCACCATCTTCTTATTATTCTAGTGACTCTGAAAATGAGAATGGCATGCTTTCATATGATGAACTGAAACAAGAATATTTGTTCTCTATTAAAATGCTTGATAAGAAAACTAAGAAAATTTCTAATTTGAAAAATAAAGTCAAAGAACTTTCAAGTTTAGTTGAACGTCAAAATGAATCTCATGCATCTCTTATGAAAGACAAGGATTTGAAAATTGAGGAGTTAGAAAATAATTTGAAAGATAAATTTAAGATTATCTGTAAATTTACTGAAGGACAAAACAATTTTGAAAAACTCCTAGGAGCTCAAAGAAATTATCTAGAGAAGGAAGGACTTGGTTTTAATGGGAAAAAGAATCTAAAACAAAGACATCTTTATATGAGATATTTTGTAAGAGAGTCAAAATCATATGTTCCAACTAAGGACTATCATAGAAATATTACATGTTTTAAATGTAAAAGGTTGGGTTACACAAAATTTGAGTGTCGTTTCAAAAATAAATATGTGAAAATTAAGAAAGTCTGAAAAGTCAAAGGAGAATCTAGTACTAACCCCTATGGACCCAAGAAAATCTGGGTACCAAAAGTAGTTATTTGATTGTGTCTTGCAAATATGCTTAAGATCATCCTCCTCAAAAGAAAGATGGTATATGGATAGCGGATGTTCACATCACATGACCGGGGATAAAGCAAAGTTCACATCCATCAAGCCCAAGGATGAAGGATTTCTCACTTTTGGGGATAATGCTAAGGGAAGGATCACAGGTGTAGGTAATTGGTAATGATTCATCACTAATTATAGATGATGTTATACTGGTTGATGGTTTAAAGTACAACTTATTGAGTATAAGGCAATTGTGTGATAAAGGTTACAAAGTGTCTTGAATATGACAAGTGCATTGTTGAACACAAAACTGATAATAAGATACTATTTACTGCGGAGCGTCATGAAAATGTTTATACCACCATTTTTGATAACTTAACCTCACAGAGTGTGACATGCTTCTTTACTATGAATGAAATTAGTTGGATTTGGCATAGGAGACTAGTACATGCAAACATGGACTTAATATCTAAACTAGTTAAGGGAGACTTACTTAAGGGATTGCTTAAGACAAAATTTATCAAAGATAAAATTTGTGAGGCTTGTCAACTAGGAAAACAAGCAAGAACGAGCTTTAAGAAGAAGAAAGAAATCTCCACTACTAGGTCACTTCAAATGCTACACTTAGACTTATTTGGTCCAAACCCAATTTAGAGTTTAGGAGGACAATCATATGCATACATCATAGTTGATGATTTTTCATGATATACATGGGTACTATTCTTAAGTCACAAAGATGAAGCGTGTGAACAATTCATAAGCCTGTGCAAGAAAATCGAAAATGAAAAGGGATATACTATCACTAAAATTCGGAATGATAGGGGTAGAGAATTTAAATATCAAGGCATGGAAGATTACTGCAATTCATTAGGAATATCTCATAATTTTTTGGCTCCTAGAACACCACAACAGAATGGTGTAGTTGAAAGGAAAAATGGGACTATACAAGAAATTACCAGAACTATGCTTAACGAACATAAATTACCTAAGTATTTCTGGGCTGAGATAGTAAATACCGCCTGCTACATTCTAAATAAAGTTTTGATTAGACCATCTCTAAATAAGACTCCATACGAATTATGGAATGGCTATAGACCAAACATATCGTATTTTCATGTCTTTGGCTATAAATGTTTTGTGCTTAGAGACAACCAACATCTAGGAAAGTTTGATGTGAAATTAGATGAAGGTATCTTCCTAGGGTATGCCTTTGATAGTAAAGCCTACAGAGTTTACAACAAACGAACATTAACCGTTATAGAATCCATTCATGTAGTGTTCGATGAGTCAAATCCCTTCTAAAAAAGAATTGATGATGATGAAATTGAGATAATGAAGGAATATGAAAAACTATCCACTGAGAATGATTCAGGAAATAAAAATGAAATTAAGGAACCATCTGCTGAAATTAATCAAATGGAAAATGAGGTTAATAAACCACCTAGAGAATGAAAGTACACAAAGAATCTTCCCATTGATCGAATAATAGGTGAACCATTACATGGAGTAGCCACACAATCCTCACTTAGGAATATGATGAGTCATTTTGGCTTTCTATCTTAAGAAGAACCGAGGAATGTGAGTGAAGCAATTGAGGATGAATCGTGGGTTTTATCCATACAAGAAGAGTTAAACTAGTTTGAGAGAAACAAAGTATGGACATTAGTTCCTAGACCTGAGGATAAGACAATTATTGGAACAAAATGGATATATCAGAACAATAAAGATGAACATGGGATAGTTGTTAGAAATAAGACAAGACTAGTAGCTCAGGGGTATAACTAGGAAGAAGGAATAGATTTTGAAGAAAACTTTGCACCTATAGCTAGAATGGAAGCTATTCGAATGCTTTTAGCCTATGCTGCTTTTAAGTATTTCAAGTTATATTAAATGGATGTCAAAAGCACAATTTTAAATGGCTACATAAGTGAAGAAGTGTGTGTAGAACAACCCCCAGGTTTTGAAAATCATAAGAAACCAGATCACATCTATAGAGTAACAAAAGCCCTGTACGGTTTAAAGCAAGCTCCTAGAGCTTGGTATGAAAGGCTAAGCAGTTTTCTACTAGAAAATGGGTTTATCAGAGGAAGGATAGACACAAATCTGTTCATAAAGGCTAAAAAAGATGACTTACTCGTAGTTCAAGTATACGTAGATGACATCATATTTGGAGCCACAGATAAAGACTTGTGCAATGAGTTTGCTAACACTATGCAAAATGAATTTGAGATGAGCGTGATGGGTGAACTAAATTTCTTCGTAGGACTTCAAATCAAACAGGCGAAACATGGAATATTTATAAATCAATTGAAGTATATTAAAGATCTGCTTAAAAAGTTTAATATGGAAGATGGAAAAATACTAGGTACACCTATGAGCGCTTCATTGAAATTAGACAAAGATGAACAAGGTATACCAGTAGATGTCAACCTATATCATGGAATGATTGATAGCTTACTATATCTGACTGCCAGTAGACCTAACATAATGTTTAGTGTATGTTTGTGCACAAGATTTTAGAAGGCACCAAAAGAGTCACATCTGTTAGCTATCAAACGAATACTTAGATATCTGATAGGAACTATGGAAATTGGGTTGTGGTATCCTAAGTATACATATTTTGAGATTATCAGCTATTCAGATGTTGATTTTGCTGGTAGCAAGGTGAATAGGAAGAGCACGAGTGGTACATGTAATTTTTTAGGACATTCATTAGTTTCTTGGTTTTCCAAGAAGTAGAATTCAGTAGCTCTTTCCACAGCTGAGGCTAAATACATAGCGATAGGAAGTTGTTGTGCTCAAATGCTATACATAAAGCAACAACTGATGGATTTTGGATTAAGGTATGAAATAATTCCTATAAGATGCGATAATACGAGTGCAATAAACATCTCAAAGAATCCCATATTACATTCACGAACTAAGCATATAGAAATACGGCATCACTTTCTTCGTGATCATGTGCAAAGAGGGGATGTGACACTTAAGTTTGTATGCACGGATGAACAATGGGCAGGCATATTCAAGAAACCATTTGCGGAGGATAGGTTTATACAAATTAGGCGTGAATTAGGTCTGATGCATAGTCGAGAGACTGCCTAGAATTATATTAGATGACATAATTCAAGGGAAGCAACGTTACTTAATTTTCACAATTAGTTAAAAATTTCAATTCAGCTCACTTGTTCTCGTTCGGTATCACATTAGTCAAATTTTGGTATCATGATAAGAGAATATGAACTTCCACATGTTAATCCTCACATAAACTTTGAAATTTGCCACACTGTGTATGTTCACAATACAATTTACATTCAACAACACAACTTTATGCATTAGCAAGGAGAAGAAGTAAAATTTTTCAAATTTGATGGCTGAACAAGTTTTAAAAACTTTAAGATTTCAAAGCAGAGAAGAACATAAGATTATGTCCACTCATGTATTGTTATACATTTTTTTGTTGATGTCAAAAGGGGGAGAAAACTCAGGAGCAAAAATTGTTGGCAAAACTAATCGTGCAAAGGGGGAGAAGGATAATAGCAAAAATTGTTGGAAAAATCAGGAGCAAAACTTGTTGGCAAAACTGATTGTGTAAAGGGGGAGAAAAATTAGGTTATAGGAGAAGAATAAGGCTAAACAACTTGTGTATGAACATGAGCATATTTCATTTGGAATTAGGCTAAACAACGTCTGTATGAACATGAGCATATTTCATTTGGCTTGAGCATATTTCACTTTTTGAATATTTGATGCATTATTTGAGGGGGAGCCTTGTTAGGCATAACCCATTATATATTTTTTCTTGTATATTTGTCATCATCAAAAAGAGGGAGACTGTTGACTCTACAAGCCCAATCCGGTTTTGATAATGACAAATCACTTGGTATTTGATTTGTACATTGAGATTGTGAACAAGAACAATACTTAGCATGCACGGAAGGATAACAATTCATGGAAGCCATGAAGATTAAAGCATTCACATCTTAGAAAAATCCATGGAATTAAAAGAGTAGAATAATGAAGATGTAAGCGACAAGTTCAAGAACGTCATGGGAATGGGTATTTAGAACTAAATGTACTCACATTGCATATGATTTAATTTGAGGCTCAATGTATACCCTAGAATAACCTCAGGACTCATGCATCTCAAGAACATCATTAGGGGACATTCATGGACTTAGAAATAATTTTAAAACTCCAGGAAATACTTTTATAAAAGAGCCAAGAAAGAGAGCAAAGCAGATTTTTTGAACAAAAAAGAAAAAATCCAGGAATTGTTAACTTCATGAACTCAACGTTTAGTTGCCTGAAATTGCAACTTAAGAAGATCGAAGTTAAGTTCAGTCATTTGAAGAATTTCTTTAGAAGACCAAAGATTAAGTTTAGTCCCCTGAAGAATTTATGGTGAAACACAGAACCTGGCAGAAGCACCTCTGGAAACTAAACTTCAACTTCAATCATCTGAACCCGACACTTCAAAAGATTGAACCCTAACTTTGGTCGTTTGACCCTGTGTCCAGGTTATTTTTTCGAAGCTCTAAGGAACTTCAGTTGTCTAGGCCTTTAACCTCAGTCGTCTGAAACTGCAGGAAAGTTTTAAAAATTTATTTTTTAATGAAAGAACATGTAAGCTATTTCTTTGATCCAACCGTTAAGATTGATTCTAAGGGTAAGACACCTATATATTAAACATTTAAACCCTAGTGCTAAAGTCAAGATCAACGAGAAGAGAAGAGAACATATTTTTGACATAAAATTGAGAGAATTGAACAAATTGCTAAACGATTGCCTACACTCCAACTTATACTCAAATTTCTTGGACAAATCAACTCAAAAAAATAAAAGGGAATTCATTTACACATCTTGATTTCTATTTGGTATTAAGGTTTGGTAAATACATTTATTATTTTTCAAGAGTTTCTCATCTCATCATTTATTATTGAATACTATTAGAAAGAGATTGATCTTGAGTTTTCATCTACTTATAGAGAGTGTTTTGACAAGATATAGAGAGTGTTTTGACAAGATCATTACTTGTGATTGATTATGCTATTTGTTAAATAGTTTTTGATTCAAGGGTGTATTTTGTTAAAGATTTGATATCTTTGATACTACAGAACCACTTGATTAAATATCCTTAGAAGTTCATAACTATATATATTATCGAGGGATATTTTCTGAAAAATCTTATATTAGGTTTTGATCTTTGGTAATGACGTCATATATATATATATTAAGTTGCATATTGCAAAGATCATATTGTGGTTGAAAATTTGGGAGAAAGCTTATCGAGTTAGATCTTTATAATACTCAAGACAAACTTTTTAACTAGATCATATTTGATATTTGTGCATCTTGTCTTCAAAGCTATTACTCATACAAATATTTTAAAAGATTTGATAAAAGAGAAATTTGGTGAAGCGTATTCTTGCATATAACGATTATATCATTACATACATATTGAGCTTCAAGTGTTATCGTATGATTATGTGTTAGGAATTTCAATTGTACTCACTAGCTTTGTTAGAAGCAACATTGAGTGTTTTGTAGATTTAATATTATATTGTAATCACGATTCGGGTTGTGAACCGGGGGTTTGGGGAGAGAGGTATCTCTTGTAAGCTGCAGAGTAGGAGGAAGTTATACCTCTTGTAAGCAGCAGATGTAAGGGAAGTTCCATCCCAATTTAAGGAGCAGGGATTATAGTAAAATCCTTGAGTGGGTTGCTTAAGGCGAGAACATAGGCCGGGTTGGCTGAACCTCGTAAAATCATGTTTGCCTTCTCTCTTCCCTTATCTTTTTAATTTTTGCAACACACTTCATTACTTATACTGCATGTATGTATGTTGAATAAGCTCACACAAACTTGATAAGTAATTTGTTAAATTTAGAAAGAGGGACTAAGAGGTAAATAGGTTTTAAAGAATTTTAAAATACCCAATTCAGCCCCCTTCTTGTGATTACACCTTAATCAACAGTAGGGTTCGAGGCTATTATAACATCTGCACGATGTCATGCATGCACTACAGTCATCAGGTGCAGCTGTTGATTTTTTCCTTATAATTTTTATTGTTATTTGAACAAATGGAATTTCAGTATTTTAATTTAAATTTGTATAATGTATTTGTATTTGAACTTTGAATTTTTTGAAAATTTTTTTGTTATCTAAACAGATGTTATTTCTTTATTTTAATTGAATTTTTAATTGAATTTGAAATTTTGAATAATTTAAGAATTTTGTAGTAATTATGGTTTCAAGTTATATATGCAAAAATGTAGTTACAGATTTTTATAGGAACTAATGATTAAAAATATTAGTATTAAAATTTTTAAAATTTTTTTTAATTATTAGTGAAGGATTAAAATTCGCCACTAATAGTCAGGTATTAGTGAAGGATTAAAATTCGTCACTTATAGTAGGGTATTAGTGACGAATTACATATTCATTACTAATAGAAGGCTATTAGTGACGAATTTTAATCTTTCACTAATACTTCACTATTAGTGACGAATTTTAATCTTTCACTAATATTGCACTATAAGTGACGAATTTGTAATTCGTCCCTAATACCTTACTATTAGTGACGAATTTTAATCCTTCACTAATACTGCACTATTAGTGACAAATTTTAATTCTTCACTAATACCCTATTATTAGTGACGAATTTGAGCAAAGCCGATGTAGAATTTATAGTGACGGTACCCTGTCCTCTCGTCGACGAAGCCACGTGGAAACAACGTGTATAAGGAGATCTGAGGTTGCTTCTCCGTGAAGAAATTCATTTTTCTTCGTTTTTCTCTCTTCATAACGCCTTTTTCTGCCTTCTCTCTAAGATTATGGCCTGAATTCAGCTCAAATCAACAAACGAAAGTCGCTATGGTGTTCTAGGAGAGATTCTATACACATCTAGCGTAGCAGATTTCTAAACTGGGCTTTCTAGGCATCGCTCCAAAGTTGAGGTAAGGGTTAGGATTCTTAGTTTGGGTGTTTAAAATGATTATTTGAAGTTTTTAGGTTGAGAAAATGGTGAAATAGTAGGTTATTTGGGGTTTATTTGATTTAACTAGGGTTTTTGAATCAGGGTTCGGGGGAACGCCGCTGGCAACATTTTGGAGTCCTTGCTGACGTAGTTCAAGAAGTCAAGTAAGGGGAATATATTAAATCGTGATTTTTGAGGAAAGAACCGGTGAAAATGGAAATTTTATGTATATATGTATATGATTTTCACGTGAGTTCTGAAAAGCCAATCGTTTAAATTATAAATTTCTGAACTCAGAGCTGTGCTACTAGATATTATTTGTGAAAATGGAAAGTTAAAATGGTAGATTTTCTGGTTAATTGTGTAAGAGATTAAATGTATATTTTCAATATATTAATGATGAATGTGGGTTGACTTATCTTATAGTAAATGTATGAAATATGTTGTTAAATTGTGTGACATGAGTAAAATGAAGTTTTTGTGTTGAACTATGATATATGTATGAGATGCAAGAAATACTGGACATGTATTGAGAATAAAAATATGATGTGATTTATTTTGCATGTGTTTGATAATGTTAGATTACAATGTATGGTTTGAGAACTCCGGTGGACCGAAATAGGCACAGTGCTGTTGCGGGTATTATGGAAGTGCAAGTGCACCCACACGTCTTAGAGAGAGTATGGAGACAGGATGGTCGATTGTGCTTGTAACGCATTAGAAAATGGGGAATGTGGGTTCTGGACAACTAATATGAAATCTTTGGGTCATTTCATAATCAAAGGATAGTTTTCTATTGATTATTTTAAGGTTATGTTGGTGCTAAATCTTTGGAATATTGGAGATGAAAATTAAAGTTGTTGAGTGTTGGTGCTAAAGTAAGATGTATTAGGACAGGATGTATAATCCATCGATTTATGTTAGTTATTAGTTTTTTCAGAGAGCTGTTTAAAAGATTACCTCCAAACTTGTTAGATTAATGACAAATTTTTCTTAGGGTTGTATTCAACAAATTTCGAGAACGAAATTTTTGTGAGGGGAGATGTAACGCCCCAGAAAATGATATGCTTGGAAGTGTAAAAAAAATTAAAATTAAAAAAAATTTAATAAATTAATAAAAAATTAAATTAAATTAAAATTTTAAACTAATTAATTTTTAATTTTTAATTTTAAATAATAATAATTATTAATTAAATAATATAATAATAATAATAATAATATAATATTATTATTATTATATATTATATATAATATAAGTTAAAGGATCTTGAAGGATCAAAAGATCCTTGGGGAACATTTCTAAAAACCCCCACCCATCTCTGTATCTCTCACACTCACTCTCTCCTCTCCTCGTTTCCTCTCTCCCACTCTTAATTTCTTTTCCAATATTCGGTCGATCGAAAATTCGAAAATACTGTTGGGTTCCTACCTCTACCACCGACATTCTTATTAGAACAGATTTTTCGTGAGAGTGACATAGGCATATCTCATAGGTTAAGTTCAATTCTCACACTTACCTCAATTTTTCTTAAATCTTAAGCCCAGTTAATGAACGGAAATTTCCAAGAGATTCATGGGGAGATTCTCTATAATCTAACTAGAGCGGGTTTTCGAGTTGGAGCTTTGGGGCACTAATCCTAAATCGGGGGTAAGTTTAAAAATTTAGGCTTTTATAGATTATTTAGGGTATTCAAAACTTAAAGGAATTTTAGGGAAAGTTACTTTGGGAATTGTGATGAATAATGTGATAAAGTTTGAATTTTAGGGTTTCAGGGGTTTTGAATGTCATGGGGAGTAGGTTGGGGTTTTATCCGATTTTTTAGGAATCAGGTAAGGGGATTAAGTTAAGTCATAATTTTATTAAATATGAACTGAGTAAATTGTTATATATTTATTTATTTACATATTTAAGAATTTAAAGGTTATTTGAAAACCAACTGTTCGAAATGGATTTTATAAACTTAGGATATATGGTATGGTATTTTGAATAAAAACAAACGGTGGAAAGTTTGGTTATTTAAATGGTTATGTTTAAATGTTGAAATTGTGTGGCTGATGATTATTTGGTAGGATTTATTGTTTAACTGGATTTGAGACTGTTTGGGAAATACTAGAATTGTTTGAGAAATATTGGAATTGTTGTCAAAAATACTGGAACTGCTTGTGAAAAATGTAGGGTTTTGAAATAAAGGCCAATGGCCAGGTATTGTTTGATTGGCCAAAGGCCAGGATTATTTTTTGACAGTCGAGGGCTGGGGTTTTATTTAAACGACCGTGAGCCGGATTGTATTTGCCGCCGGGGGCCAGGTTTTTGGAATACCAAAAAATATATGAGAATCGATATTTTAAATGGTGATATCAATTATCTAAATTGCATGATATGCTTTAGAAACCCTGAGGACCAGTGTACTGTGAACACGGTACCGTTGTTAATTAGACCATGTGCACCCACATTGTTCTAGATAGAAGTGTGGAGGGTTCAGTCGACCGCCTGTGTGAGGTTGAAGTAAGGGCGTCAAACTTGCAGCTTTGTTGTGGATGCCTGCAAATGTGTTTGCAGAGGATGTTGTTTTTTTGACTTTGTTTGGGCAGATCACCCAGGCTTAGTCCAGCTTTCAAGCTACACAACCCGTGCCATAGGGAAAGTAAATGACGTGTTTGTCAGAGGGATTGTCTTATATGCATATTTGTTAATTTATGTGAATACAAATAATTAATAAGATAACTTCGAGGGCTTACTGAGAAAGGTGAGTGCCCTAATAGCAGTAATGATATTAAAGTAGAGGGAAGCTACTTGTATGGGTAGGTAATTTTCCTATCCTTGGCTAATTGTGTGTGTGAGTGTAAAATAAGAATGATTTCATCAATGTGGTTATCTATTTAGTGAACTGGTTATTTTCTGTACACTAAATGCATGCTGGCCACACACTGACATTAACTTAGTCTTTCCCTTACTGAGTTGTGCCTCACCCCTATTTTACAAACTATTGTTTTGGGAAATCCTAGAGATTGGGTCTAGCAGACTAGACGAGCCGAACTAACAGTGTAAATTTATGTAGGTAGTGTGTATAGATAGAGATTTTATTTTTGTTTAGTTTTATGGGATGTAATTATGAGAAAATAGATTTATTTGTGTATAAAGGTAATATAGAAATCTAGTAATGGATTTTTTGGAGATTATATCTTTTATTTTCGTTGCAATTTGTATGATGAGTTTGGTATCGGGTACACAAACGTCACTAAAGTAGCACCTTGGGCCCACGTGGCGGGTTGGGGCATTACAGTGCTGGGAAGGGTAGGGTCTACCTGGAGTCTTGACCAATATGGGAACAACCAATATAACTTACAGACTGTAGAATGTGGTTGATTAACTCTAGAAGGCCGACTAGGGTTAAGTCCAGCCTTCGGACCGCACAACCCTTCATGGGGCGAGTGCCCTGATAGGTATCAGATGTAGTTGTGGGCTGCATAACATATTAGGGTAGAGGGAAGTTACTTGTATGGGCGGGTAATCTTCCCTATTCTTGGTAACTTCTGCTAGTAAACTTTTGTGTGAATGCGTGAGTATGAGATAAACTAACCATCTGAGGGCATACTGAGTAAGGTAAGTGCCCTAATGTACTTTAGTTGTGACTGTTGGTTGCTTAAGGTATCAGAGCAGAGGAGTGTTACTTGTGTGAGTAGGTAATCACCCAAATCCTTAGGAACTCTCATTGGTAAAATACCTGGCATGTGTTTGAGTAGGAACACAAATGATTTCATAATTATAATCTTATTGAAAAAAGATAAAATATATATGTTATACACAAACGTAATGATAGTCACACACTAATTTAACGTATTCTATCCTTACTTAGATGTGTCTCAACCGGTAGTTGAATTTCATCTTTTTAGGACCTTCGTAGGATCGAGCCTAAGGAGCTTGGGGGCTGGTATAGCATTTTAGAGAGAGAGAGAGAGAGAGAGAGAGTATGGAATGTTGGATGTGTACATTTTTGGGGTTTTTTTTTTATGTTTTCAGAGATGTATATAGATGTTTGTGAATACTGGTTGTTTGGAGAATGTTTTTGAGATCATCGACTTGTAGAAACTCTGGTATATTATTGAGGTGTTGTTATTAATTCTGTTGCATGGTTGAGATTATGATATTAGATACAAGTGAAATGAACACGTGGCACCCGAGCCCCACTAAGCGGGTTCGGGGCGTCACAAGACGTTATTAGAGGTATATTTCAAATAACACTTAGGACCCTAGTTTTGGGTTCGGGACGTTACAGTTTGGTATAAGAGCATTAGGTTTTGAGATTATGTAGACTTAAGGATGATTAATACCAAAGTATATGTTGACTCTATGAGTCTAATCTCATTTTGATTATAACAAAACTAATGTTTCTCACCTGTGCACTGAGCTTCTTCAATAGGTCTATCCTTACCATGTACTGTTAGTGGGAACTTAAGCAAGCCATACAGACTATGCAGATCAAGCTTCATTTATGGCGTCTAAAGAATCGCAAGAATGAAGACCTCTTCTCAATTATATTTGCATTCCTTTTTAATTGGTCTGTAATAATTAATATGGTCTGTAATGATGCATATGCATCCATGATAGAATTTAGTGCTTAATAAGACTGTAGGGACTGAATGACCTTAAGGCACCCTTCGGTCGACCGATGCTAGGTTTTTGCGCATACTTGAAAAGACCTTAGGTCCCGACACATATGCACTAATAAGTCCCCATATCACTTACATAATCAGGGGAATTAATTGAAGCAAACATTGGAGTTAATTGAAAATCTTAAGAGAGGTTGGGTGACCGAACCTATAGCTTTCAAAATGCCTCAGGTGCCCGAACCGTGGACAAGTCAACATGTTGACTTGGATTCGGGCGGCCAAACATTTTTTACCACATCTTCCACGGGCGATTGAATCCTTGACCTGACAACTTTTCACCAACCCGGGCGCTCGAATCCCACGTTCAAATCTACCCCGGGTGACTAAATTAGCAAGTTCGGGCTACTAAACTTAGCTTCGGGCACCCGAATTGCGGACAGAAACATTCTGTCTTTTGTTCAACCGACGGACCCTTACTTTGGGCACCCGAACCTCTAAAAAATGAATTTTTGATGTGTCTATTTGGGCACCCGAACCTCAAACCAGGCACCCGAATCTCGTGGGGTAAATTAATTTTTACTAAAAAATTAAAGGGTTTAAATAGGGTTAAAATGTTAAGCTCATTTAAAATCTTTTTAATAACGCCCATTGAGTCCTCAACAGTCATAGTTTTGCCCTTGCCTATATATATCTTCTCATTTGCAAAATTAAGGTTTGATTAGTAAGATCATTAAGGAAAAACTCTCTCAAACTTTCAAAATCCCATTTAGCCCATACTACTTCCATACACTCTATTTTGTTATTCCCTTGATAGATCAAGTTCCAAAGAGTGTTATTGAGTTTTTTACATTGCTAAAACTCTCCTTTCTTGTTGATTGATTATTTTCATTGAGAGTTCTTAGATAGGGTTTTTCCCTCGATTTAAACAATAAATCTTTAAGTGGGAATACCCTTTTAGTCGGTGAGTCTTTGCATCTTGATTTCAAGACTCATCAAGCATGTGGATTTTGATTTGCAAAAATATTATTTTGCACAAACTTGCATATTATTTTGATATTGTTTTTGCTAGCTTTAATCCAAAATATCTATTATGCTATACATTTAGAATATTCTTGAGATATTTGATTTGGATTGTGTTAAACTTCCTTTGATTATTTTTGTATTGCATATCTTATCTTGAATCAAAGGTTGAACTCTCACATATACATACACTCACACATCTTAGAGAGTTTACATATTGGATCTCACCTAAACATCAAATCCATATCATATGTGAGTGCATATTTGTTTGTGCTGTATTTTGGTACGTATCTACTTTACATGAAAGCATAATCATTGTACTGGTTATATTGTGAAAATACTATTGTATTCCAGGTATGGCCTGAGGGGGCGATAATCTAGCTCGGTAAGGATTGCTTGTAAAGGAAGAGGTCAGCCCTGTGCTAATTGACCTGATTGTTTAGGTACCGCTCCACTCGTTAAGTGAGCCTTAGTGTAATCCTTGTGCAGGTCTGCCAAGGCAGGGACGTAGGCAGAATTGGCCGAACCCTGATATCATATTCGGTGTCACATTTACATTTCCTGTGTTATATTCTACTGTGTGCTTGATTTAATTTCCTTGCTTAATATACTGTGTATTTAATAAACACATAATTGCATTGAGTTGAGAAATACTAAAATTGCATTGTATGCTTTGAATATTGGTAAATATTTCATATCTTCAATTTCATATATACTTAGACTACCCCTAGGTTGTGTAATACTGCTGCTAGACTGATTGACCTAGGAAGGAATTTTTAAATGCCAATTCACCCCCCCTCTTGGGATTACACAAAAGCTAATAGTATAGGAATCGGTGATAATGAGGATAGGAAATGGGTAGGTTAGGTGTTGAGAGTTTACGAAATTATTTTTTTTTATAGCCTTAGGGCGGAATTACGCCAATGATTTTTTGTGATTTTTCTAAAGCAATCGACCACCTCAGAAAAGTCATGGTTAACTTGAGATGATTTCGTTTCTAAGCTATGAGATTGGTCCAAAATTGAAAAGTTGGGTGTATATTGGAATTTAGATTAGTGATTGTGTTGATAGGGTTATGATAATGGAATTCTTATCTCTTGTTTGTTCTATTTTCAGGATGGATCCTAGGGATGAGGATGTAGAGGCTGAAGGAAGGGATCATTCAGAGACTTCTAGTGAAGATGACATTGATACCTCCACGATGCTGCGAGGTATAGCTTGACAGGTCAAGGTAGAAATGATGAAGGATCCTAGAGGGCAGAACTGTCTAGTAATAGATCAAGGCTGTAGCATCAAGGAGTTTATAAGATTGAACCCTCCTACTTTTGAGGGAGGACCTGATCCAGTGACAGCAAAAAACTGGGTTCAGCAAATAAAGGAGATATTGGAAGTACTTAGCTGCACATAAGAGTAGAAGGTCCGCTATACTGCATTTAAGATGGTAGGGGATGCGAAACGTTGGTGGCTTTCTATGAAGCTGCTAGAGGAATACAGGTTAATAAAGATAGCTCTGACGTGGGATCGATTCAAGGTGCTATTCTTTGATAGGTACTTCCCTTTGTCCATTAGAGAGGAAAAGATTAAGAAATCCACTAACCTGACACAGGGGAGTATGACTGTCGGGGAATATATAGTTAAGTTCGTTGAATTGTCACGTTTTGCTCTGTTCTTGATCTCGAACGAGGCGAGAAAGGCCAAAAAGTTTGAAAAAGGCATGAGATGAAGGTTTTATGAGCTTGTAGTAGGGTTCCAGGTCTAGAACTTTTATGACTTGGTGGATAAGGCTTCAATGCTGGAGAAAAGCATGTAGGACGGTACAGAACCAACAGAGTAGAGGAGAAGGCCTGCACCTTCTAGTTTTCAAGCTGAGGGTGGTTAGGGATTGTGGAAGAGAGAGAAAGATACTATGGGCCGAAGGAAAGAGATGGGAGATCGGGAATATTCTGGTTATCAACATACTCTATTTTACTTTTTATGTTAGAGATGTAATAAGAGGCATAGGGGTGAATGCCAAATCAGGACTTCTAACTATTATAGATGTGGTAAACTAGGTCACATTAAGAGGAACTATCATGAACTGCTACCTATTGCACCTGCACCAAACCAAACATGGGGTAATCAACAAGTACCCCAAGGTGGAGGTGGTCCAGCATGTGTATATACGATGACCCTAGACGAGGCAGATATAGCCAAGAGAGCAGGTATGAGTTTATATTTAGGATAATGAAGGTTTTATCTAATCATAGATGATGCAAAAAAAAATTATTTGGTAATATATATATATATATATATATATATATATATATATATACTGAACTGTATATGATATAGTAAGTTAGTAAATTGTTGAAATGTAAAAGGATGAATGATTAGCAAAATTTCGAGGATCAAATGTTCTGAAGGAGGGGAGAATGTAGAGACCCAAAAAATTATAAGTATTAAAATAATTAGAAAATATAATAAATAGAATAGATAAATAAATAATAAAGAAAAAAAGGGGAAATTTTAAAGGAAAAGATAGTAGACCTCGTCGACGAGTTTCCTTCTAGGGATCGTCGACGAAGACGAAGATATCCTAAGAGAGTGAATTTTAGATTTTAGTTTTTGTTGACGAATGCATACTCTCGTCAACGAATTCCCTTCTCTGGTTTGTCAACGAACCCTGTCCTCTCGTCGATGAAGCCATGTGGCAACATCATGTATAAGAAGATCTGAGGTTGCTTCTCCGCGAAGAAATTCATTCTTCTTTGTTTTTATCTCTCCAAAACGCCTCTCTCTGCCTTCTCTCTAAGATTTTGGTCTGTATTCAGCTTGAATCAACAAATGGAAACCGCTACGGTGTTCTAGGAGAGATTCTCTACACATCTAGCGGAGTAGATTTCTAAACTGGGCTTTACAGGCATCGCTCCAAAGTTTAGGCAAGGATTTGGATTCTTAGTTTGGGGGTTTAAAAGGATTATTGAAAGTTTTTAGGTTGAAAAAATGTTGAAATAGTAGGTTATTTGGGATCTATTTGATTTAACTAGGGTTCTTGAATTAGGCTCGTGGGAGTACCGCAGGCATCATTTTGGGGTCCCTGCTGGGGTAGTTCAAGAAGTCAGGTAATGGGAATATATTAAAACAGGATTTTTGAGGAAATGATCGATGAAAATGAAAATTTAATGTATATATGTATAGGATTTTCATGCGAGTTCTGAAAAGCCGACCATTTAAATTATAAATTTATGAGCTTAGGGTTGTGCTACTAGATATTATTTGTGAAAATGGGAAGTTAAAATGACAGATTTTTTAGTTAACTGTGTAAGAGGTTAAATGTACATTTTCAATATATTAATGATGAATGCGGGTTGGCTTATTTTATAGTAAATGTATAAAATATGTTGTTAAATTGTGTGGCATGAGTAAAATGAAGTTTCTATGTTAAGCTATGATATATGTATGAGATGTAGGAAATACTGGAAATGTATTGAGAATTAAAATGTGATGTAGTTTATTTTGCATGTGTTTGATAATGTTAGATTACAATATATGGTTTGAAAACTCCTGTGGACCGGAATAGGGATGGTACTGTTGTGAATATTTTGGAAGCGCTAGTGCACCCACACGTCTTAGAGAGAATGTGGAGATGGGATGGTCGATTATGCTGGGAAGGGTAGGGTCCCCTTGGATTCTAGACCAGTATGGGAATAGCCAATTGGGCCTACAGACTGTAGAATGTGGTTGATTTAACTCTGGGGGGCCGACCAGGGTTAAGTCCAACCTCGAGCCGCATAACCCATCATAGGGCGGAAGCATGACTATGAAATTTCACTAGTATAGAGAGTTTTAAACACATTATTGTTAATTTATCCATTAATAATATGAGAAAAGCAGATATGGAAATAGTAGATATGGGAACAACAAATATAAGAATAGCGGACGGGAATAATATGAAAATAAAATATATGAAAGCAAACAAGAATACAGAAATGAGAAATATAGAGTATGAATGTTAATGTAATGAATAACACAAAGATAATAGCATAAAGAGTAATGTAGTAAAGTATTATTTGTATTAAATATAGTAGTTGAAATTAGGAATAGCTTCCCAAGAGGGGGGTGAAATGACTTTTTAAAACTTTCTCTTTAGTTCTTTTATAGTCCTTAACTTCTTTTAATATTTAACCAATTCCTTGATTTGTTTATTTATTTTTTCAATCAAACAAGAACTTGATTTCTTTTGAGCAATCAATCAAGAATAAAATTAAACACAATTAAACATTGAATCTTCAACCACACTTTGAAAGTAAAAACAATCAAACAATTATTCACAATTTCCAAACCAACACAACCATAATTTCTTTACCAAATATATTTTCACTGCAGTACTATTAGATTGATGAAATCATTCAAGATTTAAGACTCTTGGAATATAAAACAAATCTTTATACCATCCAATCACAATCAATACAATATATGTAACTTTCAGCTTTTGATGTTTTCAGCCCTATGGTGAATGTGAGTTTTGAACAAAGCCCTATATAAAAGGTGGCAGTCGTCTGTCCAAACCCACACAGATGCCTCAAAGTGCACTGGCAGTCGTCTGTCAAGTTCTTGACAATCGTTTGTCATGCTGTTAGCTTCGAGCACCCATCAGTATTTTGGTCATAACGTTTTCTATATAGCTCAAAATTTAACATTCTTAATGTCAAATGAAAGCAAGGAGAAAATCCTAAAACTTTCATGTTGAACACATTTTAAAATAAAGATTGTTTGATGGAGAGAAATGTACATCAATGCAAATGTAGAAAAATTGACAGCATTTGAGAAATCATCTTTTTGGTGCTTTTCATTCCAAAATTGATTCTATGCTTTTTGAAACAATTTTTGACCTTATAAAAATATTTTCCAAGTATGTTCAAAGGTGTCTAGGTCCAATAAATTAACTTAAGAGATTCATGCATCCATATTGAAATTCTTTGAAGTACTTACATGAAATTTCCTAGACTTTTTCAATTCTTGAATTCCTTGAGGCCTTTATACTTTTGTTTCATCTTTCTTTGACCTTTCCATGTTGATCACTTGGGCTTTCATTCTTTGAGACTGTTTCTTTAATATCAATTCTCTCATGATATCTAGGCTTTAAACTTTAAATCCATGCTTCAAGATTGATATAATCATCCTTATCTGAGGTACAAGCTCTTATGAACTCTTTAATCTTGCATTCTTCATTCAGTCCTGAAAATACATCACTTAACATAGTATGTTAAGATCCACCTGTTTGTTATCATAAAAAATAAGATGTTAAGCCTTATAAGGCCAGCAATTTCCCTTTTTTGATAATGACAAACAAGAAGCAAAAATTGGAGTAAGTCTTAAAAAGACTCCCCCTTTCAATAAGCATCATCTTAACAATATTTGTAAGATCAATATCAATTTCAAAAACACTTTTGTAATCATGCTCATCACTTCATTCAAGTTCAAGTTTATCAACAATATTAACTACTTCTCTCATTTTAATATATATTATGTTCATGCTCAATTTTTGTAATACCATGCTCAATTTTTGCTTAACACTTCTCCCCCTTTTGACATCGATCAAAAAAACAAAAAAATAATTAAGTTAGAGTAAAATCACATGTTGAGCATATCATCAAACATGCGTATCAAACATATGAACACACTCAATTTATAGTTTTTCAATATAGCATGTGTAGTGTGTTATAATATTCAGGTATGTGAGTTGTAACTTCATTACTAACAGCTTTTTCCTTTAGACAATATTCAAGATTTCAATTGTTGATTTTATGATATCGATTTAAAATTGAATTCATGATATCTATTTAAAATTCATGATACTAATTGAGAATTGATACCAATTGAAAATTTAATTCATGATACCAATTGAAAATTCTCTGAAGTGATTAATAGGGAAACAATCATAATATAAGCAATATGACATAACACTCCCCCTGAACTCAATACAATCAGTTTTATTATCAATTTTGCTTTCATCATCCTATATTTCAAAACATTTATTCACATTATGTATCAAATATCAATATCATGCTAATATCATCAATGTCATACTATGCTCATAGATATAATCATACGACTCATGCTTAAAAGACAAATTTAACTTTTAGATTGTGATACCAAATGAGTTTTTTTTTTTTTTAAAAAAAAAAAAAGAATTGTGATACCAATTAAAAATTTATAAAATGTGATACCAAAAATATTCATGGATACCCAATACTTTATAGATACCAAAGTCATTATCACATTATACATAGCTTATGGATACCAATATAACCATTATATCTCTCATAGCTCATGGATATCAATATCAAAAGGCAGTAAGTTTATCCATGTAATTTATCAATAACATGCATGGTCTCATATCAAAATTCATGCTTTTGTTCAATAATCTCATGCTCAAATTTTCAACATAGTGAACCATAAATTTTCAATATAAGTCAAGTATATCATGTAGCATAGGCATGTAAGCATGTAGCATATAGCATATCATATAGGCATGCAAGCATGTAGCATATAACATTTCATTCTCAAATATCTTTTTAAAAAAATTTATGCAGTCACTTGTCAACAGGGGGTAGTCATCTGTCACTAAATAACCAGGTTTTAAAAAATTAACAGAAGGATGACAGTCGTCTCTCCATATGGTGACAATCGTATGTCCATGAACACATCAATTTTTCAATATACACAGAAGGTTGACAATCGTCTAGCAGAACAATCACAGGCGGCTCACTGGTCATTGGCAGTCGTCTGTCCATTACTTGACAGTCATCTGTCAGTCTTCTGGCTTGTGTTGAAAACACTTCAAAAACATACCAGTCGTCTGTCACTAGACAAACAGCCGTATGTAAGCAAGATTTTCCTCATTTCAACATGCTTTTGAGTTCTCTCTTTTTTGCTCAAATAATCTTGGAATATGAACTTGTTTAACTTTGAAAAACTTGTTCCAAGTTTAATACTAAGGTCTCTAAGTCTCTTTGCCTAGTGAGCTTCAAAATGAAAAATCATACTTGAATCAACTTGAAATACTTATGTAATAAGCTTAATTTGATATTTTCTTAATATTTTCTAAAGTTAAGCTTTGTCAAAAAACATCCTATGATTTTTCCAACTTTGCCATTTTTGAATTTGTTATAATGAGCTTTTAACTCACTTGTTAAGTTTTTCTATTTCAACTAGTTTGTTTGTTGATCATGAATTAAGTTACTTTCTCAATTTTTAAAGGGGAATGACTTAATCCATGAAGTTTTTCATTTATAAACTAGTCTTTCACCTTGGTACCCATACTTTCTTGGGTCCGATTGGTTTAATAAAAGATATTTCTTTAACTTTCCATATTTGTTCAGTTTTCACGCCTTTCCTCTTAAATGGACATTCAAACTTTATATGTCCTTTTTTCTAACATAGAGAGCATATGGTGCTAGTGTAGATATTAGAGGATGTGCAAGCATAAACTTTGGATTCTTTTGAAAAATAACCCATGCGACGACTCTTTTTATTTTTATTTTCAACCCCATTGAACCCAATGCCTTCTTTATTTAAAGTCATCTTTTGTGAGCCTATCATTTTGTCAAAGTTTGTTTTTTCTTTTGTGAAGTTATAAATGATTTTTTTTTTTTTTTTGTCTTCAATTTTATTTTTGAGATCATTTATTTCAATGTCTTTCTTGTTATCAACCTTCTTTTGTGATTTCTCTAATTCTAGAGACCATTTTCTTATCTTATCCTCTAATTCAGAAATATATATATCTTTCTCATATACCGTAGAGGATAGGGATCGAAGGTCTTCTATCATTCTGTCATTCTTGCTTTCTAATTCTTTGATTTTTAAATCATTTTTTTTTCAGCAAGTTTTGTGGCTTTTAACTCCTTTGAGCCAGCTTCATTCTTACTTTCTATCTTCTTGATTTTTGAATCCTTTTCTCTTTCAATAGTTCTAAGGGATTCTAATTCTTTCATTATACCTTCATTCTTATTTTTTAATGAAGTATTTTGTTTAGTTACTTTAATTAACATCTTATGCACCTTGAATAAATCAATTTTGTCATTTATCATAAGATGGCATACACTCACCATTGGATTCATCACTGCAAGAATTATTTAAAGATTTAGATGGGAGGCTTTCCTTATCGCCCCAAGCCATAAAACAGGTATAAGCAACCTCTTGGTCACTTGATTCATTTTCCAAACTACTTGTACTATCCCAAGTAGTGGCTTTCATGGCCTTTTTATTTTTCTTCTTACACTCTTTCTTAAGTAGAGGACATTCCGATTTTAAATGTCCAGCTTTGTTGCAATTATAGCATGTAGGAGTTTTACTTTTAGATTTCTTTTTGCTGACTTCTTCTCCTTCTTCATCTAATTCAGAGTCTTGGTTTCTTATTTTAAATTTGTTTATCCTTTTTAGTATCCTTGCAAGCTTTTTAGATATGAAGGCTTCTTCATCTTTATCCATTTCACTACTTGAGTTTTCTTTTAAGGCTTTAAAGGCTATTGATTCTTGGGCTTTGGTTTTTCCATTGTTTTCATTCATTGCCATTTCATATGTAAGGAGAGAACCTATAAATTCGTCTAAGGAAGTGTTTTTCAAATTTCTTCCTTCGGTTATGGCAGTGGTATTTGGTTCCCATACGGTTGGTAGCCTTCAAAGAGTTTTCCTTATTATGTAGTGTAGGTTTTTCTTAGTACATTTAGGAAATTTATTATGTGAGTGAACCTAGTAAACATATTAGTTGTGGATTCATCCGGGTTCATCTTAAAAGCTTCATATTCACTTGTAAGCATATCGATCATATTATCTCTAACATCTATGGTGCCTTCGTAACTGACTTTAAGCTTATCCCATATTTCCTTAACTATGATTTACAAGTCATTACTCTATTAAGTTCATTCGCATCTAAAGCACAATATAGAGCAGTCATAGTATTAGAGTTTATTTGCAACATTTTATAATCTCTTTCAGTCACATCTTTCTTTTCTTTAGGTATTTGTTTTCCATCTACGAATGTGGTAGGAATTAGATCACCAATTGTGACAACCTCCCAAGCTTTCCAATCCATGGTTTGAAGGTATATTTGCATTCTCTTTTTCCAAAATGTATAGCTGTGCCCACAAAAGATTGGTGGCCGAATTGAAGATTGTCCCTCTCCAAAGGGAGCTACGCCTAAGTTAGCCATTTAGATCTTATTATAGTTAAGAGTTGCTATAACCTCTCTCTGATACCAATTGAAATTAGGAATAGCTTCCCAAGAGGGTGGTGAATTGACTTTTTAAAACTTTCTCTTTAGTTCTTTTAAAGTCCTTAACTTCTTTTAATATTTAACCAATTCCTTGAGTTGTTTATTTATTTTGTAAATCAAACAAGAACTTGATTTGTTTTGAACAATTAATCAACAATACAATTAAACACAATTAAACATTTAATCTTCAACCACACTTTGAAAGTAAAAACAATCAAACAATTAATCACAATTTCCAAACCAACACAACCACAATTTATTTACCGAATATAAGTTCACTGCAGCACTATTAGATAGATGAAATCATTCAAGATTTAAGACTCTTGGAATATAAAACAAATTTTTATACCTTCCAATCACAATCAATATAATATATGTAACTTTCAGCTTTTGATGTTTTCAGCCCTGTGGTGAATGTGAGTTTTGAACAAAGCCCTGTATATATGAAATTTCTTATTCAATATAATGTTCAATATAAAATTCAATTACTCTTTCCAAACTTCAAAATTCAAATAAAATCTTAAGTTTATTTATCTTTGGGATGTTTACCCAAGTAACGTACCCCCATATGGTTTCTGCAACCACCGTACTCCCTTTCGATTTTCGCAACCCAATCAAAATCAAACTTTAAGGTTTACTTGATTTCCAAATATACGTAGTTTATATTATTTTCAAATTTAAACCATCCACGTAATTTAAATATGTACTGAAAATAAAAAGTAGGGAAAGAGAGAGAGAGAGAGAGAGAGAGAGAGAGAGAGAGAGAGAGAGAGAGAGAGAGTGAGTGAGACCGGGATTTTTATGAGGTTTGGCTTATACCCAGCTTACGTCCTTGCCTTTGGCAAACCACCAAAGGATTCACTAAACCTGTTCCTTTAACAGGCAGAACAAACCATTACAATGCTCCTTGGTTAAGGCTAGAGCTTGCCTTCACCAAACGATATCCCCTCGTCTGGTCACTCCTTAACTAGGCTAGAGCCCGCCTCTCTAAGCAATATCCTCTTTCTTAGCCAACAATCCAAACAACCCTTGGAATCATCAATCTACAAGATACAAATCAAATAGATGTGTACAAAGAACTTGCTCGTCAAAGAGCTGGTTAGTACAACAATTACAGCACAACTAATATACTTCAAAGTAAATCATAATATGGAATATAACTTGAAGCTCAAGGGAGTATATCACCGATTAATTCTTTCAATGAATGAAAGATTTAGAATTTGTAGCACTATTCTGGTGGAAGAAGATCAAACAAATCTCAGTTGAATTCGTGCAAGTTGAGAGCAAGAGAGAGCTTTGAGAGTTTGAGAGCGATTTGAGAGAGACTTTGAATTTTTTTTGAGAATTTGAATTCTTGGTGCAATGATTTAATGATCTTTGAGGCTTATTTATAGACTTTAAAAAGTGTATAACTTGATCCCCAACTGTCTTGGAGTATTCCCCAACTTTTTACAAATTTTGAGCCCCAAGCAACCTCTTTTAAAAATTTGACAGTTATGAAAAAAAATCAAAACAGCCGTGTGGCAGTAGACTTTCCATTTTGGCTAGTCGTCTATCCAATTAAATTAAAGGGGCGGAAAGGTGGTAGCTGTCTGTCTAAACCCACCCAAATGCCTCAAAGTGCACTGGCAGTCGTCTGTCAAGTTCTTGACAATCGTTTGTCATGCTGTCAACTTCGAGCACCCTTTAGTATTGATGTAATAAATTTTTTTGTATAACTCCAAATTTAACGTTCTCAGTGTCACATGAAAGCTAAGATAAAATTCTAAAACTTTCATGTTGAACATATTTTAAAATAAAGATTGTTTGATGGAGACAAATGTACATCAATGCAGATGTAGAAAAATTGACAACATTTGAGAAATCCTCTTTTTGGTGCTTTTCATTCCAAAACTGATTCTATCCTTTTTGAAACAATTTTTGACCTTATAAAATATTTTCCAAGTATGTTCAAAGGTATCTAGGTCCAATAAATTAACTTAAGAGCTTCATGCATCCATATTGAAATTCTTTGAAGTACTTACATGAAATTTCCTAGACTTTTTCAATTCTTGAATTCCTTGAGGCCTTTATACTTTTGTTTCATTTTTCTTTGATTTTCAATGTTGATCACTTAGGCTTTATTTATTTGAAACTATTTCTTTAATATTAATGCTCTCATGATCTTCAGGCTTTAAACTTTAAATCCATGCTTCAAGCTCGATATAATCATCCTTATCTGAGGTGCAAGCTCTTATGAACTCTTTGACCTTGCATTCTTCATTGAGTCCTGAAATTACATCACTTAACATAGCATGTTAAGATCCACTTGTTTGCTAGCATAAAAAATAAGATGTTAAGCCTTATAAGGCCAGCAATCTCCCCCTTTTTGATGATGACAAACAAGAAGTAAAAATTGGGGTGAGTCTTAAAAGGACTCCCCCTTTCAATAAGCATCATCTTAACAATATTTGCAATATCAATTTCAAAAACTTTTTTGCAATCATGCTCATCACTTCATTCAAGTTCAAGTTTATCAACAATATTAAGTACTTCTTTCATTTCAATATATATTATGCTCATGCTCAATTTTTGTAATACCATGCTCAATTTTTGCTTAACACTTCTCCCCCTTTTGACATTAATCAAAAAGAGAAAAAAATAATTAAGTTAAAGTAAAATCACATGTTGAGCATATCATCAAACATGCGTATCAAACTTATAAACACACTCAATTTATAATTTTTCAATATAGCATGCGTAGTGTGTTATAATATTCAAGTATATGAGTTGTAACTTCATTACTAACAGCTTTTTCCTTTAGACAATGTTCAAGATTTCAATTGTTGATTTTATGATATCGATTTAAAATTGAATTCATGATATCTATTTAAAATTCATGATACTAATTGAGAATTGATACCAATTGAAAATTTAATTCATGATACCAATTTAAAATTCTCTGAATTGATTAATAGGGAAACAATCATAATATAAGCAATATGACATAATACTCCCCCTGAATTCAATACATTCAGTTTTATTATCAATTTTGCTTTCATCATCCTATATTTCAAAACATTTATTCACATTATGTATCAAATATCAATATCATGCTAATATCATCAATGTCATACTTTGCTCATAGATATAATCATACTCCTCATGCTTAAAAGACAAATTTAACTTTTAGATTATGATACCAAATGATTTTTTTTTTTTTCAAAAAACAAATTGTGATACCAATTAAAAATTTATAAAATGTGATACCAAAAATATTCATGGATACCAAATACTTTATATATACCAAAGTCATTATCACATTATACACATCTCATGGCTACCAATATAACCACTATATCTCTCATAGCTCAGGGATATCCATATTAAAAAGCAGTAAGTTTATCCATGTAATTCATCAATAACATGCATGGTCTCATATCAAAATTCATGCTTTTACTCAATAATCTCATGCTCAAAATTTCAACATAGTGAACCATAAATTTTCAATATAAGTCAAGTATATCATATAGCATAGGCATGCAAGCATGTAGCATATAGCATTTCATTCTCAAATATATTTTTAAAAAAATTTATGCAGTCACCTATCAACAGTGGGCAGTCGTCTGTCACTAAATAACCAGGGTTTTAAAAATGAACAGAAGGGTGACAGTCGTTTGTCCATAAACACATCAATTTTTCAATATACACAAAAGGATGACAACCTTTTGGTAGAACACTCACAGGCAGCTCACTAGTCACTGGCAGTCGTCTGTCCATTACTTGACAGTCGTCTTTCAATCTTCTGGCTTGTGCTAAAAGCACTTTAAAAACATAGCAGTCGTCTGTCAGCAAGATTTTCCTCGTTTCAACATGTTTTTGAGTTCTCTCTTCTTTGCTCAAATAATCTTGGAATATGAACTTGTTTAACTTTGAAAAACTTTTTCCAAGTTTTATACTAAGGTCCCTAAGTCTCTTTGCCTAGTGAGCTTCAAAATGAAAAATCATACTTGAATCAACTTGAAGTACTTATGTAATAAGCTCAATTTGATATTTTCTTAATATTTTCTTAAGTTAAGCTTTGTCAAAAAACATCCTATGATTTTACCAACTATGCCATTTTTGAATTTGTTATAATGAGCTCTTAACTCATTTGTTAAGTTTTTCTATTTCAACTAGTTTGTTTGTTGATCATGAATTAAGTTATTTTCTCAATTTTTAAAGGGGAATGTCTTAATCCATGAAGTTTTTTATTTATAAACTAGTCTTTCACCTTGGTACCCATACTTTCTTGGGTCCGGTTGGTTTAATAAAGGATGTTTCTTTAACTCTCCATATTTGTTCAGTTTTCATGCCTTTCCTCTTAAATGGACATTCAAACTTTATATGCCCTTTTTCCTAACATAGATAGCATATGGTGTTAGTAGAGATATTAGAGGATGTGCAAGCATAAACTTTGGATTCTTTTGAAAAATAACCCATATAAAGACTCTTTTTATTTTTATTTTCAACCCCATTGAACCCAATGCCTTTTTAATTTAAAGTCATCCTTTATGAGCCTATCATTTTGTCAAAGTTTGTTTTTTCTTCTGTGAAGTTATAAATGAATTTTTCTTTGTCTTCAATTTTATTTTTGAGATCATTTATTTCAATGTCTTTCTTGTTATCAACCTTCTTTTGTGATTTCTCTAATTCTAGAGATAGTTTTCTTATCTTATCCTCTAATTCAGAAATATATATATCTTTCTCATATACCGTAGAGGATAGGGATCGAAGGTCTTCTATCATTTTGTCATTCTTGCTTTCTAATTCTTTGATTTTTAAATCATTTTTTTTTTCAGCAAGTTTTGTGGCTTCTAACTCCTTTGACACAGCTTCATTCTTAATTTTTATCTTCTTGATTTTTGAATCATTTTCTCTTTCAATAGTTCTAAGGGATTCTAATTCTTTCATTATACCTTCATTCTTATTTTTTAGTGAAGTATTCTGTTTAGTTACTTTAATTAACATCTTATGCACCCTGAATAAATTATTTTGTCATTCATCATAAGATGGCATACACTCACCATCAGATTCATCACTGCAAGAATTATTTAAAGATTTAGATGGGGGGCTTTCCTCATCATCCCAAGTCATAAAACAGGTATAAGAAACCTCCTCGTCACTTGATTCATTTTCCGAACTACTTGTACCTTTTTCTTTTTCTTCTTAGACTCTTTCTTAAGTAGAGGACATTCCAGTTTTAAATGTCCAACTTTGTTGCAATTATAGCATGTAGGAGTTTTACTTTTGGATTTCTTTTTGCTAACTTCTTCTCCTTCTTCATCTAATTCAGAGTCTTGGTTTCTTATTTTAAATTTGTTTCTCCTTCTTAGTATCCTTGCTAGCTTTTTAGATATGAAGGCTTTTTCATCTTCATCCATATCACTACTTGAGTTTTCTTTTAAGGCTTTAAAGGCTATTGATTCTTGAACGTTGGTTTTTCCATTCTTTTCATTCATTTTCATTTCATATGTAAGGAGAGAACCTATAAGTTCATCTAAGGAAGTGTTTTTCAAATTTCTTCCTTCGGTTATGGCAGTGGCTTTTGGTTCCCATACGGTTGGTAGCCACCCAAGAATTTTCCTTATCATTTCATAAGTAGTGTAGGTTTTTCCTAGTACATTTAGGAAATTTATTATGTGAGTAAACCTAGTAAACATATTAGTTATGAATTCATTCGGGTTCATCTTAAAAGCTTCACATTCACTTGTAAGCATATCGATCTTATTATCCCTAACATCTATGGTGCCTTCGTAAGTGACTTCGAGCTTATCCCATATTTCCTTAACTGATTTACAAGTCATTACTCCATTAGAATCATTCGCATCTAAAGTACAATATAGAGCATTCATAGCACTAGAGTTTATTTGCAACATTTTATAATCTCTTTCAGTCACATCTTTCTTTTCCTTAGGTATTTGTTTTCCATCTTCTAATGTGGTAGGAATTAGATCATCATCCGTGACAAGCTTTCCAATCCATGGTTTGAAGGTATATTTGCATTCTCTTTTTCCAAAATGTATAGTTGTAACCACAAAAGATTGGTGGCCTAATTGAAGATTGTCCCTCTCCAAAGGGAGCTACGCCTAAGTTAGCCATTTAGATATTATTATAGTTAAGAGTTGCTATAACCTCTCTCTGATACCAATTGAAATTAGGAATAGCTTCTTAAGAGGAGGGTGAATTGGCCTTTTAAAACTTTCTCTTTAGTTCTTTTAAAGTCTTTAACTTCTTTTAATATTTAACCAATTCCTTGACTTGTTTATTTATTTTGTCAATCAAACAAGAACTTGATTTCTTTTGAAAAATCAATCAACAACACAATTGAACACAATTAAACATTCAATCTTCAACCACACATTGAAAGTAAAAACAATCAAACAATTAATCACAATTTCCAAACCAACACAACCAAAATTTATTTACCAAATATAAGTTCACTACAGCACTATTAGATTGATGAAATCATTCTAGATTTAAGACTCTTGGAATATAAAACAAATTTTTATACCATCCAATCAAAATCAATATAATATAAGTAACTTTCAGCTTTTGATGTTTTCAGCCCTGTGGTGAATGTGAGTTTTGAACAAAGCCCTGTATATATGAAATTTCTTCTTCAATATAATGTTCAATATAAAATTCAATTACTCTTTCCAAACTTCAAAATTCAAATAAACTCTTAAGTTTATTTATCTTTGGGATGTTTAGCCAAGTAAGGTACTACCGTATGGTTTCCGCAAAGAATGGTTCAACCAACGTACTCCCTTTTGGTTTTCGCAACGCAAATCAAAATCAAACTCTAAGGTTTACTTGATTTCCAAATATACGTAGTTTATATGATTTTCAAATTTAAACCATCCATGCAATTTAAATATGTACTGAAAATAAAGAGTAGGGAAAGAGAGGAGAGAGAGAGAGAGAGAGAGAGAGAGAGAGAGAGAGAGAGAGAGAGAGAGAGAGAGAGAGTGTGTGTGAGTGAGACCGGGATTTTTACGGGGTTCAACTTATACCCAGCCTACGTCCTTGCCTTTGGCAAACCACCAACGGATTCACTAAACCTGTTCCTTTAACGGGCGGAACAAACCATTACAATGCTCCTTGGTTAAGGCTAGAGCTTGCCTTCTCCAAATGATATCCCCTCATCCGATTACTCCTTAACTAGGCTAAAGCCCGCCTTTCTAAGAAATATCCTCTTGTTTAGCCAACGATCCAAACAACCCTTGGAATCGTCGATCTACAAGATACAAATCAAATAGATGTGTACAATGAACTTGCTCGTCAAAGAGCTGGTTAGTACAACAATTACAGCACAACTAATATACTTCAAAGTAAATCACAATATGGAATATAACTTGAAGCTCAAGGGAGTATATCACCGATTAATTATTTCAATGAATTAAAGATTTAGAATTTGTAACACAATTCCGGTGGAAGAAGATCAACAAAATCTCAGTTGAATTCGTGCAAGTTGAGAGCAAGAGAGAGCCTTGAGAATTTGAGAGCAATTTGAGAGAGACTTTGAATTTTTTTAAGAATTTGAATTCTTGGTGCAATGATTCAATGATCTTTGAGGCTTATTTATAGACTTTAAAAAGTGTATAACTTGATCCCCAACTTTTTTAGAGTATTCCCCAAGGTTTTACAAATTTTGAGCCCCAAGCGACCTCTTTTAAAAATTTGACCATTATGAAAAAAAAAATCAAAACAGCCGCGTGGCAATAGACTGTCCATTTTGGCTTGTCATCTGTCCAATTAAATTAAAGGGGTGGAAAGGTGGTAGTTGTCTGTCCAAACCCACCCAAATGCCTTAAAGTGCATTGGCAGTCGTCTGTCAAGTTCTTGACAATCGTTTGTCATGCTGTCAGCTTCGAGCACGCTTTAGTATTGTGGTAATAAAGTTTTATGTATAACTCCAAATTTAACATTCTCATTGTCAAATGAAATCTAAGATAAAATCCTAAAACTTTCATGTTGCACACATTTTAAAATAAAGATTTTTTGATGGAGAAAAATGTACATTAATGCAGATGTAGAAAAATTGACAGCATTTGAGAAATCCTCTTTTTGGTGCTTTTCGTTACAAAACTGATTCTATCCTTTTTGATACAATTTTTGACCTTATAAAAATATTTTCCAAGTATTTTCAAAGGTATCTAAGTCCAATAAATTAACTTAAGAGTTTCATGCATCCATATTGAAATTCTTTGAAGTACTTACATGAAATTTCCTAGATTTTTTTCAATTCTTGAATTCCTTGAGGCCTTTATATTTTTATTTCATCTTTCTTTGAGCTTTCCATGTTGATCACTTAGGCTTTCATTCTTTGAAATTGTTTCTTTAATATCAATGCTCTCATGATCTTCAGGCTTTAAACTTTAAATCCATGCTTCAAGCTTGATATAATCATCCTTATCTAAGGTACAAGCTCTTATGAAAGCATTCTTCATTTAGTCCTGATAATACATCACTTAACATAGCATGTTAAGATCCACTTGTTTGTTAGCATCAAAATAAGATGTTAAGCCTTATAAGGCTAGCAGTAGTATTATATGTATTTGGGTCGAGATATACTCTTCGCCCCAGGGCTTGCTAAAAAAGGCGAGCGCCCTGATCGGTATTAGATGTTTTTGTGGGCTGCATAATGTATTGGGGCAGATGGAAGCTACTTGTATGGGCGGGTGATATTCCTTATTTTTGGGAACTTCTGCCAGTAAAATTTTGTGTGAATGTGTGAGTACGAGATAAACTAACCACCTGAGGGCTTACTGAGTAAAGTAAGTGTCTTGATGTGCTTCAGTTCTGATCATTGGTTGCTTAAGGTGTCATAGTAGAGGGGTGCTACTTGTCTGGGCGAGTAATCACCCCAATCCTTGGTAACTTTCATTGGTAAAATGCCTAACATGTGTTTAAGTAGGAACAAAAAATGATCTCATAATTGTGATCTTATTTTAAAAGGATAAAATATATATGTTGTACACAAACGTAATGATAGTCACACACTGGTTTAATGTAATCTATCCTTACTGACATGTGTCTCACCTAATAGTTGAATTTCCTTTTTTCTAGACCTCCCCAAGATCGAGCCAAAGTAGCTCAGGTGTTGGTATAACATTTTTTAGAGAGAGAGAGAGAGAGAGAGGGTATCAACTGTTGGATGTGTATATTTTTGGGTTTGTTTATGTTTTTAGAGATGTATATAGATGTTCGTGAATACTGGTTATTTGGAGAATGCTTTTGAGATCATCGACTTGCAGAAACTCTAGTATATTTTTGAGGTGTTGTTATTAATTCTAATGCATGATTGAGATTATGATATTAGGTACAGGTGAAATGAACATGTGGCACCTGGGCCCCACTAGGCGGGTTCGGGGCATCGCAAGATGGTATTAGAGGTATATTTCAAATAACACTTCAGACCCTAGTTTTGGGTTCGGGGCATTGCACTGGTTGGGTTAGTTTTGTGCTCTGATTGGGTTGGTTTGACTTTGCTTGGGTTGGTTTTTGCTCTGGTTGGATTGGGTTGATTTGGGCTCTAGTTGGTTGGCTGGGCTTTGGCTATTGGAGGGCTTGATTTAAAAAAAAAAGGGCTTGAGTCCTAGTTTGTTTGCTTGTTTGTTTGGGTATTTTTTTAATGTGGGCTTTGAAAAATTGCGCCCAAGGTGCTTTTTTTTTAAAACATGGGCCCATATTATTTTTATTTTTATTTTTTTAAAAAAAAATTGGGCTTGATTATTTTGGTTTAAACAGCAGGCCTAGGTGTTTGGGCTTTTAAACCATAGACCTGGTCTTTGGGCTTTCAAAAAGGGGACTAGGTTTTGGGTATAAAAAGTGGGTCTGTGTGTTTTAGCTAAGATCTATACTTTGTTCCTCTCTCAATTATAATTTTGTGATTTCCTTCACCACTGCTTCAAAATGCCTCTCAATGTGTATCTCTTGAGAGACACTGAATGTGTGTATCTAGTGGATAGGTTATTAAATAGAGTATTTAAGATTACAATATATGATTTGAAAACTCTGGTGGACCGGAATAGGCACAGTTCTATTGTGGATATTATGGAAGCGTTAGTGCACCCGCACGTCTTAGAGCGTGTGAAGATGGGATGGTCGATTATGCTGGGAAGGGTAGGGTCCCCCTGGAGTCTATACCTGTATGGGAACAACTAATTAGACCTACAAACTATATAATGTGGTTGATTTAACTCTAGAGGGCTGACCAGGGTTAAGTCCAGCCTTCAGGCCACATAATCCGTCATGGGGTGAAAGCATGACTATGAATTTTTATCGGTATAGAGAGTTCTAAACGCATAATTGTTAATTTAACCATTAATAATATAAGAATAGCAGATATGGGAACAACAAATATAAGAACAGCGAACGGGAATGATATGAAAACATACATGAATACAAAAATGAGAAATGTAGAGTATGAATGTGAATGTAATGAATAACAAAAAGATAACAGCATAAAGAGTAATGTAGTAAAGTATTAACTGTATTAAATATTATAGTATTATATGTATTTGGGGCGAGATATACTCTTCGTCCCAGGGCTTGCTGAGAAAGGCGAGTGCCCTGATAGGTATTAGATGTGGGTTGCATAATGTATTAGGGCAGATGGACGCTACGTGTATGGGCGGGTAATATTCCCTATTATCGGGAACTTGTGCCAATAAACTTTTGTATGAATGTGTGAGTACGAGATAAACTAACCACCTGAGGGCTTACTGGGTAAGGTTAGCGCCCTGATGTGCTTCAATTATAACTGTTGGTTGCTTAAGGTATCAGAGCAGAGGGGTGCTACTTGTATGGGTGGGTAATCACCCAAATCCTTGGGAACTCCCGTTGGTAAAATACCTAGCATGTGTTTGAGTAGGAACAAAAAATGTTTTCATAATTGTGATCTTATTTAAAAAAGGATAAAATATATATGTTTTACACAAACCTCATGATAGTCACACACTGATTTAATGTATTCTATCCTTACTAACACGTGTCTCACCTAATAGTTGAATTTCATCTTTTCAAGACCTCAGCGGGATTGAGCCTAAGTAGCTCAAGGGCTGGTATAGCATTTTTGTGTGTGTGTGTGTGTGTGTGTGTGTGTGTGTGAGAGAGAGAGAGAGAGAGAGAGAGAGAGAGAGAGAGAGAGAGAGAGAGAGAGAGGGTATAGACTGTTGGATGTGTATATTTTTGGGGTTGTTTATTTTTTTAGAGATGTATATAGATGTTTGTGAATATTGGTTGTTTGGAGAATGCTTTTGAGATCATTGACTTGTAGAAACTCTGGTATCTTTTTGAGGTGTTGTTGTTAATTCCATTGCGTTATTGAGATTATGATATTAGATACAGGTTAAAGAACATGTGGCACTCTGGCCCCACTAGGCTGGTTTGGGGCGTTGCAAGATGGTATCAGAGGTATATTTCAAATAACACTCCAGACCTTAGTTTTGGGTTCGGGGCATTACACTGGTTGGGTTAGTTTTGTGCTCTGGTTGGGTTGGTTCGGCTTTGCTTGGGTTGGTTTTGCTCTGGTCCTGGTTGGGTTAGTTTAGGCTCTGGTTGGATTGGGTTGGTTTGGGCTCTGGTTGGTTGGTTGGGCTTTGGCTTCTGCAGAGCTTGATTTCAAAAAAATGGGCCTGAGTCCGAGTTTGTTTGCTTGTTTGTTTGTTTGTTTGAGTATTTTTTTTAATGTGGGCTTTGAAAAATTGGGCCCAGGGTGCTTTGTTTTAAAACATGGGCCCAAATTATTTTAATTTTTAATTTTTTTTTAAAAAAAATGGGTCTAAGTGTTTTGGTTTAAATAGCAGGCCTATGTGTTTGGGCTTTCAAACCATGGACCTGGTCTTTGGGTTTTCAATGGGTATAAAAAGTGGGTGTGTGTGTTTTAGCTAAGATCTATACTTTGTTCCTCTCTCAATCAAAATTTTGTGATTTCCTTCACCACTGCTTCAAAATGCCTCTCAATGTGTATCTCTCGAGAGACACTGAATGTGTGTATCTTTCAAGAGACTCTCTAAATATCTCTTTGTGTGTCTATGTCTATCACTCAGACAGCCTCTCAATTGTCTTGTGTGTTTGCTCCTCGTGTGGAAGCCTCTATTTATAGGCTTAGGGTTTTGGTCTTTATAAAAAACTAAATCAAACAATTTAGGAAGTAGATCAATCCTTCCCTATTGCCGATTTCCTAATTACCTGCCTTTCCATGCGTGTGCTTTCCTATTGATTGAAAATTTCCCTCACAAGCTCAAGGGCATTAAAATTGGATTTTTCTTTTTGATTTCCTTCCATGTGGGTCTCAAGTAGATTAGCCAAATCAATCCATTTTATTGCAGTTTAGTCAATTTGAGAAACAAATCGTCCAATTTTATTGCAAAATCAACTAATTTAAGAAAGAATTCACCACATTTTATTGTCGATTTTTCCCTAACCTCTCTCTTGGTGCATGTGTGCAAGTGCCAGCTGGGACATTGAATATTCTTCCATGTTCTCCTCTACATATATATATATATATATATTTTATGTATCACTATAGACTTTCCCAGTATATATATATATACTGGGAAAGTCCAAAAATCAATTGAAAATATATATATATATATATATATATATATATATATATATATATATATAGATGCCTACACATTCAACTTAGAAAATAAATAAATAAATGAATATAGCAGGGAGTCTCCCCATTTGAACGGGATACAGCATCCAGTGGATGGCTTATTAAACCCAGTAATTAAGATGGTCATTTAAAATTAGATCAACGCCACTAGCTATTATTTATGTGCAGCAGGTTTGTTAAATAATTAATTTTGATTCAATCCATTTAATGCAATTTTTACCCACCTGACATGCATGAAGATTTATATTAATAATAATTATAATTATTTTTGTTGCTGTTTGTTTTGGATCGTTAAGGTCGGTTGACTTAAGGTATTCAACAGGATCCGAAGATAACTCTTATCTCATTCTTTATGATAATTTCTAACTCTTACCTTTGAGAAGTAGCAGCAATTATTATTAATATAAATAATTCCAAAGATGAGGAAGAGGGGAAGGTAAAAAGGTTTGTAATTTTTTAATTGGATTTCTTTTTAACTTTTTACTAGGAAAAAGGAAAAAAAAAAAAAACAAACAAACTATGGCAAGTAACAAGTTAAGTGACTTTAATTTAAAAAAAAAAATTTACAAAAACCTGAAATTTATTGATAACTCCCACTTATAACGGAGGAATATCGTGCTTACAAACGTGCCACAAGAGATTAACAAATAAACTATCAAAACCAGTTTAGACATCAAAATCAATACAAACCTATCAAAACCCGTACCATTATTCAAGTAAAACAATCTAAACATGCCAATTTTATATAATGAAACAATGAGTTATCGTGAGAGCTCAAATGTCAGAGCACCCCATATATGCATTAATTTTCTTTGTTCTTAATTTTTTTTTAAACGTATTGGAATATATAATTCACTGACTAAACTCGTTTTCTACATGTATATATTTTATCTCAACCCACCTCTCTCTCTCTCTCTCTCTCTCTCTCTCTCTCTCTCTATATATATATATATATATATATATATATATATATATATATAGGGACTAAGAGCCAACTTGCGAAGCATCTCAGCAATACAATACGTATTAATTTTTAAAAAATAAAATTCCATGCATGTAGACAACGTTATGACTTGACGTAAATTGAGGTGAGCACGTGATGGAAGAATAAATAACTTAACCTCAAATGAGAGCACAAAATACCCAACACACTTCTATAATAGAGAAGTCGTAGGAAACTATGACTATCTGAGCAAGAATATCGGGGCTCTCAAGTATCTGACAATGAAAACTAGAGATATTAAAAATCTAATTATTCTTGATAACCTACAAAAAAGAGGCGATCACATTAAAAGTCCTTATGTTCCTTTATTTCAAAATTGTCCAAAAAATAACAAGGAGAAAAGGGAAAGAAATCTCTATTATGCTTAAATTTTTTATTTTTAAGTTTTAAAAAAATTATTTATTTATTATCATATCCTCGTTAATTCCCCTTTTCAAGAAAAAAAAAACATGTAATAATTTTGGAAATTTCAAAAGTAAACAAATTAAAGAAAGTTCTTTGTATCAACAACGATAATAACAAGTATAATTATATTAAGGATTTGGTCCACCATAATAAAATAATTATAAGCACAATAGAAAATCTTTTACGGCCGCACGCCCTCTCCTCTCAAAAAGAAAAAAAGAAAAAAAAATTATCTTGCTACTTAAAATTACCATATTAGCCCCACAACAATAATTTTTAATTTTTAGTCATTTTTTGGGTAGATCTAAAAGCAGTTATATCTTGATTCACAAAGTAGGCAGAAATAATAGGGTGATATAATTAAAAAATTATCACTATTAAAATAATACGTTACGAGATAAGACTAGCCTAAAAAAACTTACTCATGGTTATGATATAGCAAATGAGATTATCATACCATGTAATTATCTAAAGACTTATCCTTGCTTGTGTCCTATGATACTGCATATTTTATAAACATGAGTTTAAAAATAAAAAAAATGGACTCAAAATGCATTATTCTTCATATATATATAATGCAATCAAACATCGAATTTGAAAATAAATAGAATACTCAAAATGCATTATTCTTCCACCTTTCAAACAAATAAAGTCATATAGAAGAATTAAATCTCATGTTTATTCTGAGATGGCAAGTCGAGGATTACCTAATTGTTCTATTAGGAATTTGGGTTTTGCAATAAGTTACTGGATACTGTATAGTTCAGGCTCTACAAACTTTTAATTTATCCAAAAAAGTAAAAATCACTAATTAATGGTTGGTACGTGAATATTCCCATTTTTTCCCCTTTCTTTCTATCTTTGATCGTAAGCCGCGGATTTTTTTCCCTCCAAAAGTATGGATACAATTTAGTATATCAACCAATTAATAAAATCATAATTAGCAACCAAACACCATAAATTAAAGGAATTGGTGAGAAGTGAGAAGTGTAAATGTTCGAATGAGACTTAAATCATTGGGCTCCAACATGAAAGCATATGCATCAAGGTATATGAAAATTAAAAAATAAAATAAAATAATAATAATAATAATAAAATTGGAATAATTTATTAAAAGTCATTAACAATTGTAGAAAGTTACTAAAAAAGCAGGGGAAATTTTGAGAAAATTCTACGACATTCCTTTTCTAGTTTTGGACATTTTCTGATATGTTTGGAATTTTTGAAAATTGTCCATCACATGATTTTGCCTGATGCTTGATTGTATGGTTGTTTCTTTCTATGCATGTGTGTGCTTGTGTGATTATGTGTGTGTGCGCACTCATATGAGGAGGAAATTAATAAAATGATGTTATGTAATCTTCAATCATATCTTGAGGGGTAAAGAATATGATAGAATCAATTAGAGCCTACTCGATAGAGTTTCTATTAGTTTCTTAGTTTAAGAAACTAAAGGTGCGGGGTTTTTTAAAAATGGATAAAACACAATAAATTTCTAATCCTTGCGATGATTGTTGGGGGTTATGCCTTTGGAACACTTTTGGGGGTAGTTTCCTTCTTTAGTGAAGCTATCCAATATTTAAAGGTTTGGTAATTGAATAGAATGGAAGAATCAAGTTTTGATAATCTTACTCCCAAACATAATTTAAAGCTATCCATTTACCGATGAAAATAGATGTTCTAACTTCACTTAGAGTAAATGAAACAAAATCATAGATAATTGTAAATGGGTTTACGTATTAACCCATTTCTCATCCATATGCATTACCCCCTCATTTGAGGTTGAGTTCATCACTCTATTGAGGTGATTTGGAGATTCGACCCCTTCTCGGAAGTTGACCCTTAGGGACATTCCAAAAGAAAGGAAAAGTTAGATGAACCAATGGTTTGGTAGTCTATACTATTTTGATTTCAAAATGATCATTGAATGTTGACAACCCAAATGTGTCCGTAAAACCCAATGTCGATAATTATTATTATTGTTTTCAATGGTTAATTGTTGCATGCTTCCTCTACAAAAAAACGTAAAAGACTTAGTTGTTTTTCTATGGATCATACTAGTTATATAGATAACTTATTAAATCCTATTAAGATGATCATGCATGTGAATTAGATTACTAGAAAGTATTAGATACACTGGTTGTATACACCAACTTTATTATGATTTGGTTATGTATATATATATTTAATTAATGTAGGCTGCTTTTTTACACATGGCAAAATTATGTTAGATTTGGCATATGCACCCAATGTATCTAATACTTTTTTTTCCCTAAATAAATCCTGTTGACTATAACATAAGTTGGATTAACCCTATTCATACTTGAAGGTTCATTTAGTTAAATTTTAATTTTCCATAACCATTACATGCATATTATTATTATTATTATTATTATTACTATTCACTACGACCCACTGACCTAGACTATATAATAGAGACTTTAATCTTTAGAATGTTAAATAGATAACTGTTTGTCTAGACAACAAACAATAAATCTTCCTAAGAATAATAATGCAAGGGTATTTAGTGCATTAAGACAAATAGACAACTACGAGCTTAAAATTGCTCAAAATCAAGGACGCCTTTAAGCTTTCAGAGCTTTTGAAGCATCTGGGATGGTCCAAGACAATCTGGAGGTCTTTGCATAAAAATTGAGATCTAGCTTTCCTTTTCAAGTTTTTAGTTAACTTCTCTATTAATTTTGGCTATTATTTATATGCACTAGTTAAATTTTTCCAGTGAAAATATAAAATATTTAAAAATAAAATAATTTTAACTCATTGACTTGCACACATGCATGTGGTATCCATACAAAGGCGCACATGCTCACGCGGGCACTAAAGCAAAATATGTGTCATTTTCATTGAGATCTTTAAATAAAAGATATGTTGGTGACTAGATGCATTTTGGTAATATCCTTGACATGCACAAGCCAGATTGTGGTGGATGCTTCATCCACCCTAGTAATTTGTTCTTATGATATTTTTAGAAAATGTAATAATGACTTGAAAAAATTCTTTTACTGCATGTTTTTAATTTTGATTGTCTTTTTATCATGCATAAACAAGAACTAATAACTAATAACAATATACTCAATATGACGTTCACATACTAAAAAGTCATTAGACACACAAACCTACTTAGACATATTTTATTATTGGAACACGATAAAATATAAGAGAGGCTTACCTCCAACCCTGTGAGACTACGCCCCTCATTAGAAAAATAAAGACCTCACCAACACTAGACACTATTTTATTTCAATTTTCCATGCACTTATTAATGGATGTGCATGCTAAACTAGACCAAGACGTTTCAAGACAAAAGTCCTTGGGTTGCATCTGCAATCTCAGACTTGAGGTGCCTATCCAACCTTCGAAGTTGAGTCAATGTCATGACCCACCCATTTCCATTCATTTGCATTGGTATCTAGCATCCATGCATTGTGTTGCTTTCCGTCCAACTTCAAAGGATGGAGTGTGGGATAAAACCAAATCTTATCATCTTCGACAAGGAAATTGATGCGAGTGGCATCTTGTTGTATGTCCCATAGCACAACTAGTTTATTCTTTTCATCATTAACTTCGACTCCCAGTTTCCAATTGGCATCATACACCTTGATGTGTTTGCTCCCTTGATGGAGCTCAATAACCCAAGCTTCATCTGAATACCCACACTTCTCATCGATGGTATTCGCGACTTCCTTCAACTGTCGAAAATTACTCAACTTGATCAAGTTGAGACTCTTCTTGGTAAGATTCACAATCTCATAGAGCCAAATTCCTCCCATCTGCAAACAAGATATTAATAATAGAATAGCTCTTCTTAATTAAATTGGATTGTATAATAAATTCAAACTATTACTATACCTTCACTCAAATCAACTAGTAGCAAAAACTGTAGCTGCTGTAGGATCGACTATAGTTTATGTTATCTAAGTGATTGTGTGAGTAATGCTCCTCAACTTCTGGCCTTTTATAGAAGAGTTTTAGGTAATTTGTGATGCCTTTTGAGGATAATTTATTCTTCCATCACATGCTCGCTTGAATTGCTCACGTTTTCAGGCTTATTCTAAACTCCATGCTAGTATTTTTCCCCAATATTGTATATTGACTTTATTAAGATTCTTGCAAGTTTGTTGTCAGGCAATAATATGTTAGTGTGAGGCTTAATGATTATAATATTGGTACGGTTTTTTTAATTTGTTACTATATTAAATGTTTAACTAGCTATACAAGTTGTTAACTGGGCATCCCTTAGCATATTCATATAAATGATACACTTTTGAAAATTTAAAATATAGGATTAAAATTATAAAAACACACTACCTCGGTATTTGAAACATAGAATTGGGACCTTCAATCTAAATACATGTGGGTTTGATTAAAAGGTAATATAAAATTATATTAATTATTATTTCTAAATTAAATAAATTTAAATTCAAATCTTAAAAATTTCATATTCTCAAATGCTATCGGGGATTTTTTTTTTTTTTGCAACAACAAATTATACCATTAACTTTTACATGGAGCAAGCTAGTCCAATAAATTTTTATTTGATAGCAAGAAGGCATTAAATTTTTAAAGCTAATAAGTTATTTACCCAAGCATTGTATCTAATTATTATAGATTATGTACAAGAAAAATGAAAAGAATATTATAATTATATCATATTTTGTAATATTAAGAATCTAATTTTTATCAACTTTATATAAAATAATCGTAACGTGCACTCGCATTGTATGATGAGCTTATTAATTATGTAAAGTTTGATTATGAAATTTTTTCATTTTCTGTCATACTAAATCTTCATTTCAAAAATAACTTTTTTGTTTGAAATATAAAGAAATTATTATTAAGAAATTGTGTATATTGCAAAAGTGAATAAATTTTAAAAAATTAGAACCTATTCAGCTATAGAAAATTATTTTTGTTGAGATTGCAGCTGGTGGAGTCGTCGGTAGCCACTTCTGTTGGCATTGGAGATCGGCAACCACCAACCTTGCCCACAATGTTGACATTAAGCCACTATGGTTGAATTTAGCCAACTGCCTCTTGAATTTTACCCCCCATTCATGTGTGTGTACATATATGTGTGATGTGTGTGTGTGTTTGTGTGTGTGTAATTTGTGTACTGAGTGAAGAGAGCTATGTGCATGAGTGTGTGAGGAAGAACAGAGAGTGTTGTGTGAGAGAGAGAGAGAGTTGAGTTGAGAGCAGTAACCTCCTCCTCCTCGTTGTAATCATTCTCCCAGTTTATAGTGAGATATGTATCTATATTTTGCTTGAGTGTGATTATTGCTCCTAGATCCACCCCAACAATTGGTATCAATGAGAGGTTGGAGCAAAATCGCCAGATCAAAGCAAAATCCTATATTGGAGCCTCTGTTCAGTATCTCAAAACCACATTTCGAGACAACCATCACGTTTCTCTCATCAAGACTAAGCCAACGCTGCCAACGAAGAGACGATGCTGCCACGCGCCCCGACATGCCTTCACGCACCCACTCGTGGTTGGCAGGTGTCCTCACGCATACCCACGCATCGCTGAACTCCCAGCGACACTAAAGGTTGAAGACGAAATGACGTCAGTGCCACGTCAGCCTCCAACTAGCCAACTGCGTTGTGCCACATGTATTTTAGAGATATAAGCTACCTATATCAGCCTCCATACAGTTAAAGTTTATTTCGGTGTCATGGTTAGTACAGTTAATCCAAAATCATGGTAAAAATAGTATTTTAGAGATATCAGCTACCTATATAGTATCAGACCCTAATGGACCAGATTCAGTTAGTAGAGCTCGGTACCATAGCTATATTCAGTTCAGAGTGCAACCACATTACTCAGATAGTATGTGGTATTCAGAAGTCGATCATGCCTATGTCGTGGACAGGCTCCCCATTAGATATGGGTTGAGGGGGTCGATCTGACTATCGAAGTTCAGTTGACTTACCCTAGTCTGCCAGCTAGGTTAGGTCCTGCCTAAGGGCCGCGCAACCCTGTCATGACGGGTTAAATCATGACTTTGATCTATCCATCCAGGAAATTTCTCAGTTATTATATATATGCATGATCAGATTTACAAAAAATAGATATATCTAAGTATATTAGAAATCTTATGAAAAGAATATACAGACAAATCAGTTAGGTTTAGTAACATAGGTATGATTTATATTGCAGTAGATATACAGGCTTTTATCAATTTTTGTTATTTATGGTATTTTCTAACTCAGATATTTCAAGCATGTAGCTCACTTGCCACACACTAGTAATAACATATTTCGTCTTACTGAGTATCGTCTCATTCCAATAAATTAATATTTTTCAGGTGATCCAGTTAGGCGAGCAGATCAGGCTCGCAGATAAAGGGGGCCACGATGTTGCCCTGTCAGTAGGGTGAGTATTTTGGGGAAGAGAGTATTTTTGTGTAGCGCTAGTTCAGTTATATACGTATATTTTGAGAATATTTTAGCACTCTGGTATTGTAAATATATATGGTTGTTGATATATGAATTTAGCTTCTCACTGCTTAGGTGGATAGTTAGATTAATATTTGAAGGTATTAGAACAGTGTAAATTTTAGTATATATATATACATATATAAAAAATTAGCAGGTCGTTACATGATTAGTATCACTACATGGTTAGATATGCCAATCGGGATGTAAGACTATATTGTGGAATTATTGTGTGACTCACTCATCATTTTAAGAAAATGATTAACATCACTATATGCTTTAAAAGGACTATATCTTGCAAATAGGAAAAATTTATTGAAATCATTATGTGATTTGCATGAATTTTGAAAACACACTTTGTTTGATTTCACCTTCATTTGGTTAAGTGTACAATTCTATAGGACTAAGCATGTTTGATCGAAGTTAGGATGTTGAATCGTGGCATTTTGAGCAATTGGATTGAATAATGCTTGAGTTATGCATTTGATGATGTGATTAAATGAATCATTCGGTACCACTAATTAGAACTGAATATACATAACATTAAACCATAATTGCTAAAAAATTCATAAATTATTCAAAATTCTAATTCAAATTCGAATTTAAATACAAATACATTATACAAATTCAAATACAGAAATTTCATCTGTTCAGATAACAAAAAAAGTCAAAAGCTGCATCCGTAGTGCATGACATTGTGCTAACGTTGTGACAGTTACAAACCCTACAAATTAAGAAAGTAAAAAAAATTAGTATATGCTTTTTGAAAAATTTTGGCAGCATTTCTTGTGTAAAATGACATTTTCCATAGAGATATGCTCCAAGCCTAGGTGTTTACAATAAACAATTCACAATAATCCAATCAGTAATGAATTTTACGAGTGGACAAGAGCTTCATATAATAAACATTAAATAATGTAGCGTGTTCATGCATCTCATAAACAATATATATCAAAATATAGTTCTATAAAAAAATAAAATGTGATGTTTATGGTTTACATGGCCTCCATAGGATTCTAAAACAATTATAATAATCAAATAATGCAAATGAGTCCATGATTGATAGAATTTTCACTTAACATATGCAAAAGTAAATTTAGAGATGAAGTTCAAAGTTCATTTGAAGTTCACTCATTCTTTCAAAAATGCTTTAACATTCAGCACACTATAACCATATGAGCATATGGTATATAGCTATGATTATTTTGGGAAAAGGTCAACAAATTTTCGGCAGCATGCTCTATGAAAAAAACATTTCCCAAACCTGCAAGTCACAAAAGCATGCAATTCACAATATTTTTGCATCATACAAATGTCATTTAGATTAAGATATGCAACAACCTAAAAGTATCTACCAGCAGGCAATACACTGCATCAGCCATGCAGGTGGCGTTCCAATCAAGCATGCAGTCCTAATGTCTACTACCAAAATGCAGTTCACAAGATATATCAATCCAAGCATGCAGTCCGGAAGTTAAATCATCTATTAAATTGAAGTTAGATATACACCCATCTCTAGCTGCAATGAGGTTATGGATGATAGAGAAGGACAACGAGGTCGTCGATGGTGGTGGCTGCATCAATGATTCTTTGTCGAGTTTACCCGAAGTTTCTTTTCAAAATTGATTTGAAATGCGATAAGCGTGCCCATGTAGACAAAACGAATTTTAGCCTTTCATCTGATAGGTTGTCTCTTATAGTAAAGGTATGATTTAAATATTAATTTTATTTCTCTTGAATCTTCATGCCCTTCTTGCGGAAAAGCTAAAATTCGTTTTGTCTACGTGGGCACGCTTATCGCATTTCAAATCAATTTTGAAAAGAAACTCCGATTAAACTAGATAAATCCCCTCCATTCATTGTATATACACTGCAAATGATATGCCCACTATCCAAAATAGAAGTTATCAAAAGTAGACCTAAAATTATATAACAAACCCTTCTCAATGACGGCAAAATCTAAGCTGAAGATAGCTAAATTATATCTCCTTGACCCTTTTTACACTTTTAGGAAACATTTGATAATGTTGTTTGGTCCTAGAATATTGTATACTATCAAACAAGGCAATCGCCTGGAGATGAAATGATGTAAACAAAAACTAAAATTTCATAAGCTGAGCCATAAACTAAAATTGAAGCTTCCCCTATACATTTCTTGGTTGAGAATGCTTTTTGTCATTTGTCTTCCCACCTTTCTAGTTTTCCCTAAATAGCTAGCATACATCTTGTTAGGCTTTGGTTGCCTCTGGGTTGAGGTCAATGATCAAATGACAATTTCTAACTCTCAATTTTTTTTTATATAAATAGTTTTCCTACCAAAGTAGGTTGTCCTATTTTTGCATGAGAGGGTAGCATACAAGCATTCTACTTGAGATTTATGATTCCATCGAGAAGTGGAAGGATAAATCATTGTTTCTTTGTGGGAAGAAGGGTTAGGGTACAAATATGGACTAGGTAATCCCATGAAGCATTTTGTCACTCCATTACTTTCTTTAGAAGACAAGGAAATTTGGAAGACTTTAATAATGACTATGCTAAGGGCCTTTGCAGAACTAAGATCCACCACTACGCTTATTAAATTAAGTAATATGGCAATCATCTTTTCGTTGGATGTTGTGCCCTTTGCATTATGTCATTCCCAAACTAAAAGAACCATTCCTTGCACTCCTTTTTGCCTAGTTAAGTCAATCATGTTTATGAATTTATCTCAAACCTTGAGCTCATTCTGACCCCAAGCCAACCTTTTGCCCCAAGTTGACATAGTTTTTGAGTTCATAGCTCATTGTAGCATAATTAAGCTAAATTTGCATTCAAGCAAATCCTAAGCCATTGCTCACGTGAGCTCACAACTTGGGCTAAAAGTACATTCCTTATAAACTATTCATTTTGGTAACCTTTAAAACAATATATCAATGATATAATAGCAATTTTTTTTCTCTAAAAAAATAAATAAATGTAGCATTCAATGCATGAAGGTAAATTTTATTATTAGTGGATAAAGCTACTTGACGAACACCACATCCTAATCTCATCAAGTTAAAACTTTACCAAATCATAAAGTAATTAATTTTTATTTTATTATATTTATATGAAATGAATGAACAAAAGTTGATAGTTTTGACACTATTTGCTTATGGTAATAGTTTACTTCTAATTTTTAATTTTTCAAATAGTTACAAAAATATTGTTACATAAATGCCACCTTGTTTTCTAATTTTCCAACTTAAATAAAAGTTGGAAAAATTTTTTTTTGCTATTTTTTTAGATTTCTAACTCTTACTTTACGTATTAAAGCATAGAATTGTAATCTTGGACTTCAAAAATAAGCTAATGCTTTTATAATACTAGGAAAATTAAGATTGGACTGTGATTAAGTTAGCTAAAAATATTAATACATACCCAAAATGAATTGCTGGAATGGAAGCTGCTCCCAACAATGAGAGCTTCCCTAAGAGTGCGTGTCCCTGACTGTACATCAGGAATTGAAGTTTCCATTTTATGATTTAAAATGCAGAACCAAGCATTAAATCAAACTATATCCGCTAAAGTTAATTAAACACTTCACTATTTGGTTTAACTGACAAAGCTAACAACGCTTTATCAAACTCACACTCCAAATTTAGGAAAGGCTAGTAAAAGCTTATTGGCATTTTATTCAACCATTCCAAAATATTTATCATACCTTTTAAGCATTTACTAGAGTTATATGAGCTTCGAGACTATCATATAGTCATGACAACTGAAAACCAAATTGCAAAATATTCTTTAGTTTTTTCAATATAAATTTTACTAAATGCATGAGAGGCTTTTAGATCTTGCGATGTCTGCAAAGTTGGTGTAATTTAATCCTTAGAACTTGTTTTTTGTAGCAAATACTTTTCCAACAGTCATAAAGTTACAAAAACTCATCCATAATTATACACAAATTTTACATATTTTCTGCAACTGAGCTTAACAGCCTTGAAACAAAATAAATAGATAAGGCTAGGAATCCTGCCTTATATGCTTGATCATTCACAGATCAATTTTGATCATTCACAGCATTCCCAAAATCAGATTTAAATATTCACAGTAGATAAAATCAAGAAATATATGCTTGAAAAAAAAGATAAAGGGAAAGAAGAACCTGGGCTTGCGGCCGAGAGCAGGGGGAGACTGGGAGAGAGGATTGCCAGAGCAGGATGAGGGGAAGAGGAGGAGCTGGAGTGACTTCGGCCGATCGAGAGCAGGGGGAGAGTGGGAGAGAGGATCAACGGAGCAGAAGGGGTGGCTTGTGGCCGAGAGTAGGGGGAGACTGGGAGAGAGGATCGCCGGAGCTGGATAAGGGAAAAAGGAGGAGCTGGAGTAGACTTGCGGCCATCGAGAGCAGGGGGAGACTGGGAGAGAGGATCACTGGAGTAGGAGGGGAAGAGGAGGAGCAGGAGCGGACTTGCGGCCGATCGAGAGCAGGGGGAGACTGGGAGAGAGGATGGCCGGAGCAGGAGGGGAAGAGGAGGAGCTGGCGTAGTGGCTTGTGGCGGAGAGCAGTGGGAGATCGACTAGGAGTAGGCGGAGGGGAAGGGGAAGAAGCTAGGAGAAGGAGGGAAAATAACCCGCGGATAGAAAATAAGGGTTTTTGGGTGTTAGTGACGATTTCAAAACCGTCACTACGACTCTCCGTTTATTTTTTTATTAATAACAAAGCATTAGTAATGGTTCAAATTCATCACTAATGCCCTATTAGTAGTGACGGTTCTCCCAAACCGTCAATAATATCCTTAGCCAAATTTATTTTATATTTTTTAAATAAAAAACTAGTAGTGACAGTTTCAAAACCGTCACTAATATGCTATTATTAGTGACGGATCTCCTCAATCCGTCACTAATATCCTTTACTTAATTTTTTTATATTTTTTTAAATAAAAACACTAGAAGTGACGGTTTTTAAAACCGTTACTAATATGCCTTATTAGTGACGGATCTGCCAATCTGTCACTAATACCCTTTCCTTAATTTTTTTTTATATTTGTTTAAATAAAAATACTAGTAGTGACGGTTTCAAAACCATCACTAATACACAATTATTAGTGACAGATATCCCTATCTGTCACTAATACCGTTAACTAAATTTTTTTAATATATTCATAACTATTAGTAGTGACGGTTTGTTAATCGTTATTAATAAGTGATTTTTAGTGACGCATTTAATCCATCACTAATACCATAAAATCGTCGCTAATATTTTCACGAAAAAATTTTCGTGCGAAAATTGTTTGCCACGCAATTTTTAGTGACGAAAAATATTAGAACCGTCACTAATAGTTTTGTTTTAGTGACGGTTCTGAGAAACCGTGACTAATACAACACTATTAGTGACGGCTTTGAAACCGTCACTAATACTTTCATCACTAAAAACCTGTTCTTTTGTAGTGTCCATTGGAGCACGTATTGATCCATTCTCATCCATACACATTACCCCCTCATTTGATGTCAAATTTGCCACTCGGTTGTGGAGATTCAAAGATTCGAATCCCTTTTGGAAGTTCTCCTTGGAGGATGTTGCGATAGAAATGACAAATTAGATGAACCAATGGTTTGGTAGTCTACAAATTAGATGAACCAATTAGATTTTCATCAAGGCTCTACCTTAAGGGAGAGGAGAACAAGAGATGAATATGACTGGCTCAAGATTTGTTCCTTAGTGGCAAAAAAAAAAAAGGCCCTCGGCATGTCCCTTGTCCTTACCTAATGGGATTGGACAAAGTACACACTGAGTGGAGTGGTTCACACACCCTCAAAGACCTTGTCTTGTGACAGCTAACAGTACTACACCCCTATCTAATGCTAGAAGGTAATGCTTAGGTAGGAGGTTTGTGAAGGTGTGTGAGTTCATATAATTATCCTATTCCCCTAAATATTGTAAAATTGCCCTATGAAAAGGATTTTAATGAAAAGAATACCCTGACAAGAGCTAGTCCAATACAAATCCACATGTCATCAATCTTTATACATACTTATTCCATCATATATATAGTAAAATATTCACAATTATGCAAACAATGTTCACAAAAGATCATGGAGTAAGTAAAACACTCATTAAATTCACATTTGGGATTATTCCTAATTAATGAATGGCTCGACTCTCGGAACCACGAGGGACTATGGCGAAGAAAAATAAAATAATTACTATATTTATTCCCTTTTCTACTTCTTCTTCCAAGTGCAGGATAACCCCAAGGTGTTGTTGGTTTTTTTCTACCAATTGGTGCCCTCCCTTCACCACCCCCATGGGGATGGTCTATAGGGTTCATAACTATTTCTCTTCACCCACTCCGCCAAAGATAGATACACCCCCATGAGCTTTAGCAATATTGTTGATCAATTCCATAATGAGTAACATTTTACCTACTCCACCCCTTACGAATAGTCCAATTTTTCCTCGACAGCGATAAGTATATATATCAGTATAATATGATATTGAAAATTTTTGATTTCAATTCGCCACTAATCTATCATTTACCTATGTGCGGTTAGAACATTTAATTACTACTCATTTAATTGCTCACTATACTAAACCTAGGCCAAGTAACCAGTAGTCTCAGTCTGCTTATACTAGAATTGGGATAAGGAGTACAACTATGCGAGGGGAAGGTATTCGCACCCCTACACACTTGTTCGATGAATGGTAGTTAATTAGTTACGAATTATCTCCAAATTGAAGTTAATAGCCTTTAATTAACTCCTTTTAAAATAAACAAAAAGACAAATAAATGAATGAATAAATAAATAAATAAATAAAATTAAAAGGAGATTAGAATTCTTGGTACGATTTAGGAATGGCTAATAAGATATCCAAACGAAGGGATCTTATTAGATAAACCCCCCTCTGAGCTAATACATGTGAGGTGTAAAATACCTCATTGCCTTTTTTCAAATCATAGGGACGCACAAGCAGACAAAAATTTAGGAAAAAATATCAAATTATAAACAAAAGAATCTTCAAAAATCCCTAGAATTTTCAAAATTTTTGGAGAAATTTTCTAGAAACTTGTAACTTTTTTCTATATTTTTGGGATTTTTAAAATCTTGTTCTCAATTTTTCTTACTTAAAACAGCACCAAATTTTTTTTTTCCTATTTTTCTAACCATCAAAATATTTTTATTGATTTTTCCTAATTTTCCAAAAAATTTTATATTTTTTTGATTTAAAAAAAAAACTAAATAAATATTAAATAATTAAATAAATAAACAAAATAGTACAAAATGGTTCAAGAAACATACCGGTTTGAACCGGGTCAACTGGTTCAGGAATTGAGGGTCACCTGTCAACCCAGATTGGTGACACGTGGCAATTTTTTTACTTTTTTTTAATTATTCTTTGATGTATTCCGAGTGAATAAAATTGATGGTCTACACATTCAACTTGGAAAATAAATAAATAAATAAATAGAGCATGGAGTCTCCCCATTTGAACGGGATACGGCATGCAGTGGATAGCTTACTAAACCCAGTAATTAAGATGGTCATTTAAAATTAGATCAACGCCACTAGCTATCATATATGTGCAGCAAGTTTACTAAATAATTAATTTTGATTCAATCCATTCATGTACTGAAGCTTCATTCAATGCAATTTTTTATGCCCACCTGACATGCATGCATATTTATATTAATAAATATTATAATTATTTTTGTTTTGGATCGTTAAGGTCTGTTGACTTAAGCTATTCAACAGATAACTCTTATCTCATTCTTTATAGAACTCAAGATTTAAATTTTAGACTTCCAACATGATAATTTCTAAATCTAACTTTTGAGAAGTAGCAGCATCAATTACGTCTATCCAAGTCAAAGATGAGGAGGAGGGAAAGGGAAAGGGTTTGTCATCTCTTTAATTGGATTTCCTTTTAATTTTTTATTGGGAAAAAAAATAACTACAGCTAGTAACAAGTTAAGTGACTTTAATTTTTTTTTACGAAAACCTGAAATTTATCGACAACACCCACCTGTAGCGGAAGAATATCGTGGTTACAAATATGTCATAAGAGATTTACAAATAAACTATCAAAACCCGTACCATTATCCAAGTAAAACAATCTAAACATGCCAATTTGTAATCAAAACAAATAAACACAAATATAAACAAATTACTTGCAAACTGATGTCCATTACCTCCAAAAAAAAACCAGAGAAAAACATAAGAGAACCAAATGATGACTATTAAAGACAAAGACTTCGAATACTCATCTTATCCATATGAGTAAGATCTCTCATTTTACTCAACAGCACATTATCTACAAAATATCAGAGCAACCCATATATGCATTAATTTTCTTTCTTCTTCATTTTTTTTTTTAAAAAAACGTATTGGAATATATAATTCATTGACTAAACGTATTGGAATATATTTTTATCCCACCGCCATATATATGGACTGAGAGCCAACTTGCAAAGCATCCCATCAATAAAATATGCATTAATTTATTTAAAAATAAAATTCCATGCATGCAGATGCAGTTTAGGATAAGCACAACAAGTATAATTATAATCAGGATTTGGTCCACTATAATAAAATAATTATAAGCACAATAGAAAAGAAAAAATCACTAATTAATGGGTGGAACATGAATATTCCCATTTTTTCCCCTTTCTTTCTATCTTTGATTGTAAAGCGCGGATTTTTTTCCCTCCAAAAGTATGGATGCAATTTAGCATATCAACCAATTAATAAAATCATAATTAGCAACCAAATACCATCAATTAAAGGAATTGGTGAGAAGTGAGAAGTGTAAATGTTTGAATGAGACTTAAATCATTGAGCTCCAACATGAAAGCATATGCATCAAGGTATATGAAAATTACTAATAATAATAATAATAATAATAATAATAATAATAATAATAATAAATTGGAATAATTTATTAAAAATCATTAACTATTGTAGAAAGTTAATAAAAAAGCAGGGGAAATTTTGAGAAAATTCTACGATCTTCCTTTCCTAGTTTTGGGTATTTTCTGATATGTCTTGAATTTTTGATAACTTTCCATCACATGATTTTGCTTGATGCTTGATTGTATGGTTGTTTCTTTCTATGCATGTGTGTGCTTGTGTGATTATGTGTGTGTGTGCACTCATATGAGGGGGAAATTAATAAAATGATGTTATGTAATCTTTAATCATATCTTGAGGGGTAAAGAATATGATAGAATCAATTTGAGCCTACTCGATAGTGATTCTATTAGATTCTTAGATTTTGGTGTACATCTATGGATCATACTAGTTATATAGATAACTTATTAAATCCTATTAAGATGATCATGCATGTGAATTAGATTACTAGAAACTATTAGACACACTGGTTGTATACACCAACTTTATTAGATTTGGTTATGCATATATATTTAATTAATGTAGGCTGCTTTTTTACACATGGCAAAATTATGTCAGATTTGGCATATGCACCTAATGTATCTAATACATTTTTTTTTTCCTAAATTAATCATGTTGACTATAACATAAGTTGGATTAACCCTATTCATACTTGAAGGTTCATTTAGTTAAATTTTAATTTTCCATAACCATTACATGCATATTATTATTATTATTATTACTATTCACTACGACCCACTGACCTAGACTATATAATAGAGACTTTAATCATTACAATGTCAAATAGATAACTGTTTGTCTAGACAACAAACAATAAATCTTCCTAAGAATAATAATGCAAGGGTATTTAGTGCATTAAGACAAATAGACAACTACGAGCTTAAAATTTCTCAAAATCAAGGATGCCTTTAAGCTTTCAGAGCTTTTGAAGCATCTAGGATGGTCCAAGACAATTTGGAGGTCTTTGCATAAAAATTGAGATCTGGCTTTCCTTTTCAAGTTTTTAGTTACCTTCTCTATTAACTTTGCCTATTATTTATACGCACTAGTTAAAGTTTTCTAGTGAAAATATAAAATATTTAAAAATAAAATAATTTTAACTCATTGACTTGCATGCATGCATGTGGTATCCATACAAAGGCGCACATGCTCACGCGGGCACTAAAGCAAAATATGTGTCATTTTCATTGAGATCTTTAAATAAAAGATATGTTAGTGACTAGATGCATTTTGGTAATATCCTTGACATGCACAAGCCGGATTGTGGTGGACGCTTCATCCACCCTAGTAATGTGTTCTTATGATATTTTTAGAAAATGTAATAACGACTTGAAAAAATTCTTTTACTGCATGTTTTTAATTTTGATTGTCTTTTCATCATGCATAAACAAAAACTAATAACTAATAACAATATACTCAATATGACGTTCACATACTAAAAAGTCATTAGACACACAAACCTAGTTAGACATATTTTATTATTGGAACACGATAAAATATAAGAGAAGCAACATATAGATCAAGGCTTGCCTCCAACCTTGTGAGACTAAGCCCCTCATTAGAAAACTAAAGACCTCACCAGCACTAGACTCGATTTTATTTCAATTTGCCACGCACTTATTAATGGATGTGCATGCTCAACTAGACCAAGACGTTTCAAGACAAAAGTCCTTGGGTTGCATCTGCAATCTCAGACTTGAGGTGCCTATCCAACCTTCAAAGTTGAGTCAATGTCATGACCCTGCCATTTCCATTCATTTGCATTGATGTCTAGCATCCATGCATTGTGTTGCTCTCCATCCAACTTCAAAGGATGAAGTGTGGGATAAAACCAAATCTTATCATCTTCGACAAGGAAATTGATGCGAGTGGCATCTTGTTGTATGTCCCATAGCACAACTAGTTTATTCTTTTCATCTTTAACTTCGACTCCTAGTTTCCAATTGGCATCATACACCTTGATGTGTCTGCTCCCTTGATGGAGCTCAATAACCCAAGCTTCATCTGAATACCCACACTTCTCATCGATGGTATTCGCGACTTCCTTCAGCTGTCGAAAATTACTCAACTTGATCAAGTTGAGACTCTTCTTGGTAAGATTCACAATCTCATAGAGCCAAATTCCTCCCATCTGCAAAACAAGATATTAATAATAGAATAGCTCTTCTTAATTAAATTGGATTGTATAATAAATTCAAACTATTACTATACCTTCACTCAAATCAACTAGTAGCAAAAACTGTAGCTGCTGTAGGATTGAGTATAGTTTCTGTTATCTATCAGTGATTGTGTGAGCAATGCTCCTCAACTGCTGGCCTTTTATAGAAGAGTTTTAGGTAATTTGTGATGCCTTTTGAGGATAATTTATTCTTCCATCACATGCCCGCCTAAATTGCTCACATTTTCAGGCTTATTCTAAACTCCATGCTAGTATTTTTTCCCCAATATTGTATATTAACTTCATTAAGATGCTTGCAAGTTTGTTGTCAGGCAATAATATGTTAGTGGGAGGCTTAATGATTATAATATTGCTAAGTTTTTTTTTTTAATTTGTTACTATATTAAATGTTCAACTAGCTATACAAGCTATTAACTGGGCATCCCTTAGTATATTCATATAAAGGATAAACTATTTAAAATTTAAAATATAGGATTAAAATTATAAAAACACACTACCTTGGTATTTGAAACATAGAATTGGGACCTTCAATCTAAATTCATGTGGGTTTGATTAAAACGTAATATAAAATTATATTAATTATTATTTCTAAATTAAATAAATTTAAATTCAAATCTTAAAATTTTCATATTCTCAAATGCTATTGGAGGGTTTTTTTTTTTTTTGCAAGAACAAATTATACCATTAACTTTTACATGGAGCAAGCTAGTCCAATAAATTTTTATTTGATACCAAAAAGGCATTAAATTTTTAAAGCTAATAAGTTATTTAACCAAACATTGTATCTAATTATTATAGATTATGTACAAGAAAAATGAAAAGTATATTATAATTATATCATATTTTGTAATATTAAGAATCTAATTTTTATGAACTTTAAATAAAATAATCGTAACGTGCACTCACATTGTATGATGAGCTTATTAATTATGTAAAGTTTGATTATGAAATTTTTTCATTTTCTGTCATACTAAAACTTCATTTCAAAAATAACTTTTTTGTTTGAAATATAAAGAAATTATTATCAAGAAATTGTGTATATTGCAAAAGTGAATAAATTTTAAAAAATTAGAACCTATTCAACTATGGAAAATTATTTTTGTTGAGATTGCTGCTGGTGGAGTCGTCGGTAGCCACTTCTGTTGGAATTGGAGATCGGCAACCACCAACCTTGCCCACAATGTTGGCATTAAGCCACCATGGTTGAATTTAGCCAACTGCCTTTTGAATTTTACCCCCCATTCATGTGTGTGTACATATATGTGTGATGTGTGTGTGTGTGTGTGTGTGTGTGTGTTTGTGTGTGTGTAATTTGTGTACTGAGTGAAGAGAGCTACGTGCATGAGTGTGTGAGGAAGAATAGAGAGTGTTGTGTGAGAGAGAGAGAGAGAGAGAGAGAGAGTTGAGTTGAGAGCAGTAACCTCCTCCTCCTCGTTGTAATCATTCTCCCTATTTATAGTGAGATAGGTGTCTATATTTTGCTTGTGTGTGATTATTGCTCCTAGATCCACCCCAACAATTGGTATCAAAGAGAGGTTGGAGCAAAATCACCAAATCAAAGAAAAATCCTATATTGGAGCCTCTGTTCAGTATCTCAAAACCACATTTCGAGACAACCATCACGTTTCTCTCATTAAGAAGAAGCCCACGCTGGCAATGGAGAGACGACGCTGCCACGCGCCCCGACGTGCCTTCACGCACCCACTGGTGGTTGGCAAGTGTCCTCACGCATGCCCGTGCATCGCTGAACTCCCAGCGACACTAAAGGTTGGAGATGAGATGACGTCAGTGCCACGTCAGCCTCCAACTAGCCAACTGCGTTGTGCCACGTGTATTTTAGAGATATCAGCTACCTATATCAGCCTCCATATAGTTAAAGTTTATTTCAGCGTCATGGTTAGTACAGTTAATACAAAATCATGGTAGAAACAGTATTTTAGAGATATCAGCTACCTATATAGTATCAGACCCTGATGGACCAAATTCAGTTAGCAGAGCTTGGTACCATAACTATATTCAGTTTAGAGTGCAACCACATTACTCAGATAGTATGTGGTATTCAGAAGTCGATCATGCCTACATCGTGGAAAGGCTCCTCATCAGATATCGGTTGAGGGGACCGATCTGACTATCGGAGTTCAGTTGACTTACCTTGGTTGGCCATCCAAGTTAGGTCCCGCCTAAGGGACGCGCAACCTTGTCATGACGGGTTAAATCATGACTTTGATCTATTCATCTAGGGAAATTTCTCAGTTATTATATATATATATGATCAGATTTACAAAAAATAAATATATCTATGTATATTAGAAATGTTATGAACATAATATACAAACAAATCAGTTACGTTAAGTAACATAGGTATGATTTATATTGTAGCAGATATACAGGCTTTTATTAGTTTCTGTTATTTATGGTATTTTATAACTCAGATTTTTCAAGCATGTAGCTCACTTGCCACACGCTAGCAATAACATATTTCGTTTTACTGAGCATCGTCTCATTCCAATAAATTAATATTTTTCAGGTGATCCAGTTAGGCGAGCAGATCAGGATCGCAGATAGAGGGGGCCACGGTGTTGCCCTGTCAGTAGGGTGAGTATTTTGTGGAAGAGAGTATTTTTGTGTAGCCCTAGTTCAGTTATATACGCATATTTTGAGAATATTTTGGCACTCTGGTATTGTAAATATTTATGGTTGTTAATATATGAATTTAGCTTCTCGCTGCTTAGGTGGATAGTTAGATTAATATTAAAAGGTATTAGAACAATGTAAATTTTAGTATATATATATATAAAATTAGCAGGTCGTTACATGATTAGTATCACTACATGGTTAGATATGCCAATCGGGATGTAAGACTATATTGTGGAATTATTGTGTGACTCACTCATCATTTTAAGAAAATGATTAACATCACTATATGCTTTAAAAGGACTATATCTTGCAAATTGGTAGAATTTATTGAAATCATTACGTGATTTGCATGAATTTTGAAAACACACTTTGTTTGATTTCACCTTCATTTGGTTAAGTGTACAATTCTATAGGACTAAGCATGTTTGATCGAAGTTAGGATGTTGAATCGTGGCATTTTGAGCAATTGGATTGAATAATGCTTGAGTTATGCATTTGATGATGTAATTAAATGAATCATTCGGTACCACTAATTAGAACTGAATATACATATCTGAGTCCTCTATCCCTGAGACCATTTGAATCTACATCCACTTTAGGATCCAAAATGAACCCCAATACAATGCATACTTAGACTCGACTCTTTCTCAATACTAGCCCATACCTAATTTTGGATTTATAACTGGGTTAATAAACCGAAACAAAGTCAAACTAACAGGCACAAAACAAGTCAAACCAAATCATGCCCGAAAACCAAAATCAAAACTACCTAATACCCAAACTTGGTTTGCAACAGGGTCAACCCTAGACTTGGCAAAGTGAATTGGGTTAGATAATCTGTGGCATATTTGGTGGATTATCGAGTGAGGATATTACAATCCATATCCAACTTATTTAAGTTACGGATTAAATAATTTGTGGTGGATGAAGGATAATACATTATTCTTATCCCCAATATAATTTTTCTTTTACCATCTGATGAATAATTTATTTTGTAACATACTAACAAAAGTTATTTTAGAATTATAATTTTGTAATTGTTAAAAATTTAATAACTAATCACAAATTAAATTTTTTTTTATTTTTTTTAACATAAATTTAGAGGCTTTTGTTTTGATCACTAAAAAATTGAGTATTCAGGCTTGAATTTGAATATAGGCATGGGCAAACTTAGAGGCGTATACGGTAGTAATACAAGAGTTTGGAGAGTGGGACCAGGCCTTGGCCAATAGAGCATATACTAATTGAATGGATGTCTAATATGTAACATATGAGATTATCAATGAATTTACCATTAGTAGTTTGTGGATAGATGGATATCCATCAGATAAAATGTCAAATCCGCCAGTCGACTCATTTAAAGGTGGATAAGAAAAGTATAAACCTTCAACTCATTTGATGTGTGGATCAGTTATAATTTTTTTTAAGCTGGTCGGATTTTGTTTGGATTAGTAGATTTTTATCTACTTTTCCAAGTCTAGTCAACCCAAGATGCAAACTCAACTCCTAATCGAGTTAACTTAAGACCCGTACCCTACTACTAATCAGGCTAACCCAAGAACCTTAACAATTTCACTTTGATTCAACAGAACCAAACCAAGTCAAACCTACCCAAACCCAATTAAATCCTAACCTGGAGACTTGTCAAACCTTGGTCAAACTATAAACCATACCCTAGTAAGGTCAAATCCCAAATTAACCGGGCCTAGACTGTAACCCTAGTTTAACTCTAGTCTTAACCTCGATTCAAACTCCAACATTAACCCTAACTAAAGCCCACCTAAGCCTATGGCCTATTTATTTGGGGAGAAAATGAATGGAAAATAAAATAACAGAAATGAGAGATGAAGGTTGAGATCCAAATAAGGGGTTTAGGGTTTGTTTGGATATAAAGAGAAGAAAAGATAAAAGAGTGGCGGTTTTGGTTTCGCTTGGGGAAGATAGAGAAGAAAGTACAGAGCAAAAAGGCATATGGGGCTCAATTTTGTTTGGTTTAATAGAAAAATACATAGAGACTAAAAAGAGAAGAGGAGGGAATAGGGAAAGGAAAAGAGAGAAAGTAAACAACTGTACTTAAGTGAATATGGACCTTTGTGAGGTCTTGGTGACCTTTTCTAAGCAATTTGGTTGGGGTGAAGTGGTTTCCCGGTAAGGTTTTTGTTCTAGTGGATCTTGCTGTAGCATAGAGAAGGTAAGATGGCACAAGAACCCTAGGGTTCTCTACTGGGTTTCAACAGCAAAGAGAGATAGGGAGAGGAGATGAAGAGAAGAAGATGATGACTTGATAAGTCATACCCAGTTTTAATCATGACAAATACTCTTGGTATTGATGGTTGTACTAAGGCTTGCATGCAGGTTCACCCTATATGTGTACTCGAACTGAAAGACATATCATGATGGCATGCGGTGATCAAGAAGAAGAATGAAGAAATCTATGTTGTAATTTGTATTTTCTATTCATCTTCTTTGTTCTGGGATGTAAATTTATTTATCAACTGTACACCTATGGCTTGTAAAAATTTGCATCATGCATGATAGGTAGGTATGCTCAAGACCTTAGAGAGACCATAGGGAGCGATCAATCGACGCTGGATTTTTTTGGTGGGATAGAAAGACCTTATGTCCCTAAAAAATGTACAAATAGTCCCCATATCACTTAAATAATCAGGCGAATCAATTGGATCAAAATTGGACTTAAAATGAAAATCAATGAGAGAGTACGGGCAACCGAATCCCAGGTGTTTAAATCACCTCGGGCTCCCGAATCGATGGGAAGTCAACAATTTGACCAAGCTTTGGGCGACCGAACCTAAAATGACCCTAATGACCTCGGGCGACCGAACCCTTAGAATGTGACTTTTTACCAACTCGGGTTGCCGAACTTTTTAGTTCAAAATAGGCCTCGCGCAATTGATTCCCTCAATTCGGCTAACTGAACGTATTTTCGGGCACCCAAACCGCATACTAAATCTTTCTCACTTTTGTTCGAGAAATTGAGTTTGAATTCGGGCACCTGAACCATTTAAAACGCCTTTTTGTGCTGAGTCTACTCGAGCGATCGAACTAAAGTTTAGCCACCCAAATCTCTCAGGTTAAATTATTTTTTATTGAAATTAAAAAGGGTAAATTGGGTTAATTTTTCTAAACTTGTTTTAAACTTTTCTAATTATCCTCATTGAGTCCCCAACGGTCAAAAATTTACCCTTGACTATATATACATGTTCATTTGCGATGATTAGCATGGATTAGAAAAAGTAATTAAGGAAAAATTCTCTCAAATTAAAAAAAAAAAAAATCCCTTTTTAGCCTATACTACTCCCAAACACTTACATACTTAATTCTTCTTGATCCTTCAAGTATTGTGAGTATTTCTAAAGTGCTTGTATTTAATCTCACTAGTTGTACTCTCATTTGCTATATTATTTGATTGATTTTATTTAAGAGTATAGCCTTAAGTTCTTCCACATAATTCATTTGATAAATCAGTGTGGGAAGACTTAGAAGGTTATGGTTCTTGCATTGTCATTGCAAGACAGCGAAGCCTATATTTTTTGTGCAAAATCATTTTCAAAGCTTGCATTCAAACACCCCTTGTTCTTAGAATATTGAGAACATCTTGTTGACTTTGTTTGAATTACCTTGCTAAACATATTTGAAACCTTGATCTGATTTTGTGATATTGACATACTGTGTTTTAAATCTTACTTTGATATACACCCTTGATCTTAATCGATTGTCTATACTTATTTGAGTGTTTAGCACACATTAAAGCATTGAGCATATTCGTGCTTGCATTATTGCTTGAGTTATATTGGTGTACATATCTACTTGTGAAGAAGCATATTTTCGTGTACAAAAATTTCATATCATTTGTTGTATTCCAGGCGTCGGCTTGAAGAGGAAGACTAGTCCTGTGGAATAGTCCCGAACAAGTTTAGACCTGGTTAGGAATGTTAGGTGCGCCATCCTGGTAAGGCGTGTTGTATTAGGTGCCGCTCCACCCGTTTAAGTGAGCCATAGTGGAATCCTTGTGCTAGTGTAACCAAGGCGGGGTCGTAGGCACTTTGGCCGAACTTCAATAACATATTGCGTGTATTGTTTTCTTTTTCCGCACTTTACCTTACTGCACATGTATGTTTATTTATTGATTGCATAGACTGACCTTGAGTTGTGTAATACTGTTGTTAAACCAAATGACTTGGGCAATAATTTTTAAATACCCAATTCACCCCCCTTTTGGGATTGCACCAAAGCTAACAGAAGAGAAATGAAGAAAAAAAGTTAAATAATTTTGAGATCTTAAAGTAAATAAAGAAATTAAAAAATTTTGATCATCCATAGTCGTTCACATGTCACCAACCTATGGTGACACTCTGCATAATCCTAGCCTTCAATCTTGTGTTTTTATTTTCTTTTTTTGACGGTCGAACCATGGCCATGTGTCACGAACCATGTGTTGAAAAGGTATCCGATCAGGTGGTGCCACATAATGCATGATGTTATTGAGGGGTAACGTCATCATGACGTCACCCATGCTATGTGTTGTTTGCGCGTCTTTTTCGTCCTAACATATGTTAACCGGGTTAACTTGGTTTGACCCAAGTTAACATGAGTTGACCTATTTGACTGGTCTTTATTCCATTGATCAATTCAATTCGTATTTGACTAGTTTGACTTGATTTGACTAAGTTGAACTGCCCTTTTCTCATTTTGTTAAGGAATATATTCTTAAAAGTCACAAAATTCAATAAAAAAAAAGTTATAAAAAATAGCCAAAAAATTGGATAAAGATTAAAAAAAAAATTAGAGAATTTAGGATATTTTTTGGAAGTCTTAAAATTTAATAAAAAATGTAAAAAAAAATCAAAAATTTAAAATAAAAAATAAAAAATTGGAATAATTTATTAAAAATCATTAAAAACTGTATAAAATTTCTAAAAAAATAGGGAAATTTTGAGAAAATTATAGGACCTTCCTTTCCTGGTTTTGGTCATTTTCTAATATCTTTTGACTTTTCGATAACTTTCCATCTCATGATTTTGCCTGATGCTTGATTGCATGGTTGTTTCTTTTTATGCATGTGTATGCTTGTGTGATTATGTGTGTGTGTGCACCCCTATGAGGAGGAAATTAATAAAATGGTGTTATGTAATCCTAAATCATATCTTAAGGGGCGAAGAATTTAACAGAATCACTTTGAGCATGCTTGATTGTGATTCTGTTAGATTTTTAGATTTTGGTGTACACCTTTTACACATATTTTGTTGTGCATTTTTGCCTATATGTTTTGCATATCTATTTTGCATGTGTGTTTCTTAGCTTGTTTTCTTACATGTCTCTTTTATATTTTCACATTTTACTATGCTATTTTGAAAAGAATAAATCAACTTCCATAGTGAACCTTCATTTGATCTTGGGGGTTATGACTTCGCACGCCTTTAAGAAACTAGAAGTGAGGGGCTTTTTGTCCCGTCAAGGCCTCCTAATATCTATAGATAAAGTAAATAAGATATTTTAAAATAGAGAAAACATAATAAATAACTAATCCTTTCAAGGATTGTTGGGGGTTGTCTTTCAGACACTTTTGGGGATCCTGAGGTGAGGGTAGTTTCCTTTGTTTATAAAGCTATCCAATATTTAAAGGTTTGGTAATTGAATTGAATGGAAGGATTTACATTTTGATTAGTTGATTTTAAAGGTAATCTTAAACTAATTGAGTATCGTCTACTAGATGGGTATGAATGGGTGCTAGTACCTTCCATTTTCATAATCATACTCCCAAACTCTATCTAGTAACGCGAACCATTTACTAATAGTTTCCTTGGACCTAGGTGTAATTTAGAAACTAATGAATTGGTAGCATATTAAATAGATGTTCTAACCTCAGAGTAAAAATAGATTAGTGGCAACTCCCACTACAAAAAATAAGGTTATTAGTGACGGTTTTGAATTAGTCGCTATATCTGCCGTTACTAATACTTATTAGTGACAAATTTTTCAAACCGTCACTAACAATAGAGTATTAGTGACGGATTAAAACTGTCACTAAAAAATCTAAGCCCGTCACTATAAATTCTACACCAGCTTAATAAAAAATCGTCACTAAAGTCATAGTATTAGTGACAGTTTTAAATTCGTCAGTAATGCTCTATCATAAGTGACGGTTTGGAAATCACCACTATTGCTCATAGGCAACTATTAGTGACGGTTTTCAAACCGTCACTAATACTATAAAACCATCACTAATACTATATTATTAGTGACGGTTTTGAAACCTTTACTAATACTTAAATTGGACAATAAAATTTAAAATAATTTTTTTTCAATTATTAATTCCTGTAAAAATATGTAATTACATTTTCGTATACATAACATTAAACCATAATTGCTAAAAAATTCATAAATTATTCAAAATTCAAATTCAAATTCAAATTTAAATAAAAATTCAAATATATTATAAAAATTCAAATTCAAATTCAAATTTAAATACAAATACAAATTCAAATTCAAATTCAAATACAGAAATTTAATCTATTCAGATAACAAAAAAAGTCAAAACCTGCATCTGTAGTGCATGACATCGTGCTGACATTGTGACGGTTGCAAACCCTACAAATTAAGAAAGTAAAAAAAATTAGTATATGCTTTTTGAGAAATTTTGGCAGCATTTCTCCTATAAATATGACATTTTCCATAGAGATATGCTCCAAGCCTAAGTGTTTACAATAAACAATTCACAATAATCCAATTAGTAATGAATTTTACAAGTGCACAAGAGTTTTATATAATAAACATTAAATAATGTAACGTGTTCATGTATTTCATAAACAATATATATCAAAATATAGTTCTATGAAAAAATAGAATGTGATATTTATGGTTTACATGGCTTCCATAGGATTCTAAAACAATTATAATAATCAAATAATGCAAATGAGTCCATGATTGATAGAATTTTCACTTAGCATATGCAAAAGTAAATTTAGAAATGAAGTTCAAAGTGCATTTGAAGTTCACTCATTTTTTCAAAAATGCTTTAACATTCAACACACTATAACCATATGAGCATATGATATATGACTATGATTATTTTGGGAAAAGGTCAACAAATTTTCGGCAGCATGCTGTCTATGAATAGAACATTTCCCAAACCTGCAAGTCACAAAAGCATGCAATTCACAATATTTTTGCATCATACAAATGTCATTTAGATTAAGATATGCAACAACCTAAAAGTATCTACCAGTAGGCAATACACTGCATCAACCATGCAAGTGGCGTACCAATCAAACATGCAGTCCTAATGTCCACTACCAACATGCAGTTCACAAGATATATCAATCCAAGCATGCAGTCCAAAAGTTAAATCATCTATTAAACTGAAGTTAGATATATACCCATCTTTAGCTGCAATGAGGTCATGGATGACAAAGAAGGACGATGAGGTCGTGGATGTTGGTGGCCGCATCAACGATTCTTTATCTAGTTCACCCAGAGTTTCTTTTCAAAATTGATTTGAAATGCAATAAGCCTTCCCATGTAGACAAAATGAAATTTAGCCTTTCATCTGATAGTTTGTCTCCTATAGTTAAGGTATGATTTAAATATTAATTTTATTTCCCTTGAATCTTGTTGTCCTTCTTGCGGTCAAATCAATTTTGAAAAGAAACTCCTGGTAAACTAGATAAAGCCCCTTCATTCATTGTATATACATTACAAATAATATGCCTACTATCAAAAATAGAAGTTATCAAAAGTAGACATATTTATATAACAAACCGTTCTCAATGACAGCAAAATCTAAGCTGAGGATAGCTAAATTATGTCTCCTTGACCCTTTCTACACTTCTAGGAAACATTTGATAATGTTGTTTGGTCCTACAGTATTGTATACTATCAAACAAGGCAATTGCCTGGTGTCACGGTCTGCCTTTTTCACACCGTGGTGAAGGGCCGTGCGGCGCTAGCTAAAGCACTCTTGCTTAACTAGCCAGCCTATCGTTTACCAACATTCATCCACGAAGCACTTTCATTAACATTCAATCAGATAGCAGCGGAAATAATAATCAATTCATGAAAGCCATGGCAACCAAGCAGTAAATATTGAAGCAAACGTAATTCATTAACAAATCCTCCGTTGACATGTTGTACTTAGCGAGGGAGGCAAGTAGGCTAAGCACGTTGACAATTGCTAGTGAGTTTTACAATGATTGATGAACACTCACCCTCCCCTAAAGAGGTTTTTATGTAATTATCATCCTGCCACTAGGAAACATCAAAGTGACCGAGGAGTCATACTGCCTTATTTGGCTTACAAAGACTCTACTAGCAGAAATTAACCCTACACTAGTATTTACATGATGGAAACCCATCCCAAGCACACGAGATAAGCGGTCATAGGCAAGCATAATGCCCTGAACAAGCTTAGCTAGTGACATTCTCCCCCACTTATGCGGTCGACATCCTCGTAGACTTTTGGCGATAGGTACATTTCAACTTTGTCCACGAATGGCTTCAAATCTTCCGCAGAAATCCAGCTGATTTCTTTATCATCAAGGCACTTCCACTTCACTAGGAACTTCTGCCGCTTCTTCCTTGAGGATAGGAACTTTCTGTCTGCAAGGATCTCTTCATAATCTTGTCTGTCAGGTTGCACTGTCTTCAACTCTGCGCTGTTTGACTGACTTCTGCTCAGGTTGTTGGTGTTGGCGTTGAATGGCTTGAGGCAGTTGACATGAAACTGCGGTCTTCTCTCCTGCTCTGCCCACTTCTTCATCTGCTTAGAAGCTTTCTCCAGATAGGCGGGCAAACTCTACATTCTTTCTCCCTTCGCTGGTGAAGATGTACGCCTTGGGACTCTTTCGTCTGTACGGCTCGCCCACTGTGTGAGGTAACAGCGGTAGCTAGCTGTAATAAGATCAAAAGGGCTATTGTTGGTTGTTAAGCGCCTTTGGGCGTTGCCACAGAACGGAGCCACATCAAGTAGTTGCACACCATTCTTCTGGTTGTCGTTGACAAAATGGCACAAGTACTCATCTAGCAGCTCTCTGAATCTCTTCATCTGTTCGTCTGTTTGTCGATGATAACTCGAAGAGATGTCAAGGTGTGACCTGAATATCCTAAAAACCTCTGTTAAGAAGTTGTCAGTGAACATTAAATCTTGGTCACAAATAATAACTTGGGGAACACCCCAATATCTCACAATAGTCACAAGGGACAATTGTGTCGTCCCCTCTGTCGAACAGTACTTTGGTGCGGCCATGAAAGTACCATACTTCTTCCGCTCCCCCTTGTCTTGTTGGCAAGTGAGACAAGTTTTGGTATAATCAACCACATCATCCCGCGTGTGCGGCCAATAATACCTCCCCACTAGTCCTGTCCTTGGAGTCATTCTCGCGCGAATACCCCTCAACGAACTTCCTGTAGTATCGAGTAAGGCCAAGAAAGGAACGCAACTCCTTCACTGTCGTGGGGATCTTCCGTTCTTGAATCATCCTTACCTTCTCCATACCCCTCTGGATACGACCTTGTTCAACGACTTGACCAAGGAATTTGTTGCTCCGCCGAGCGAAAGAGAAATTCTCCTTCTTCACATTCAGACTGTTTCCCCTCAGCTTGTCGAACACCTTTCGTAGATGCTCTTCATGTTTCTTTTGAAACGACACCGATGCTCCCAACGGTGTTTTGGAAGGGCGAACACATCCCGCTTCCACTTCATCAAGTTGTTTCCCCAACTTTACTATCTCTCTAGGCGCAATCCAACATGGCCTTTTAGCAGGTGGTTTCACTCCTGATAACAACTCGATCTCTTGCTCCACAGTCCGTTGTGAAGGCAAATTTTGAGGCAGCTTATCCGGAAACACCTCCTTATCCTCATCCAACACCGCTTGGATGGTCGTAGGCTCCAGCTCTTGGCCTACTTCCTTGTCTACCACCACCGTGGCTAGATGTGTTTGCTCACCTTGACCCAATCCTTCATTGAGTTGTATGGCTGAAAGGGACTTCCCGTCGTCTCCTTTCATTGTAACGACTTGCACCATGCACGAGTGATCTCCCATCAGACATAGGGAACCAGCCGAAGGCATCAGCACTGCCCTCGTCCCCATTAGGAACTCCATTCCTAGAATGACTGGATAGTCATCCAATGGCACCGCTGTGAAATTCGCATGACCTTCCCATTGTCCAAGCTTTATAACCACTTGCTTGGCTACTCCTAGAGTAGGCTGGGCTACAGAGTTAACTGCTTTCACGTGTCCTGTATCCTTCTCTAAGGATAAGTTGAGTCTTCCTGCTTCCAACTGCGAAACAAAATTATTAGTAGCTCCCGTATCCACCATAGCGCGAGTACTCTTCCCATTTATCCTCAAGTCGACAAACATTAACCTTTTTGCTCGTGTAACTTTCGGTGTTTTTGCCTGCTTTTCCAATGCGTTCACCAACCGCACTGAACCCACCCTCGGGGCATCATCCTCTTCCCCATCGTCTTCCACTGCCTGTTCTACAATGGAAGCCTGTAAGGCATTAAGTGATGATTTGTGAGGGCACTCAAAAACTCTATGAGGACCTCGACACAAGAAACACTCAATTTTACTCTTCCCCTTTCCATTGGGTGTGTTGAACCCTTGAGACGACGAAGCTTCCTGTGAGGTTGATGATTTAGAGTCGGCTCCCCCACTCTTGGGTTTGCCATTATTGAAAGACTTTTCACTGTTTCCCTCTCCGCCAAACCGTTTGGATGAAGCGGTCTCATCACCAGTGTAGTCTGTCAAGCGCTCTGCAGCCGCTTGTGTAGTTGACAAGTCTTGAACCCTTTGCCTATGAAGTTCAGTTCTTGCCCACGGTTTCATCCCCTCAAGAAAATAGAACAACTTGTCCTTCTCTGACATATCTCGAATATCCAACATTAAAGCAGAAAATTGTTTCACATATTCACTGATTGACCCCGTATGCTTAAGATCTCTCAGTTTTCTCCTTGCATTATACTCAACGTTCTCAGGAAAGAATTGGGCCTTGAGCTCTCTCCTCAAGTCTGCCCAACTATCAATCACACAGTTTCCATTTTCAATTTCTCTATACTTGGTACGCCACCACAGTTTGGCATCACCAACCAAGTACATGGTCGCAGTATCCACCTTTGCCTATTCTGAGGCCATCCTCACAACGCGAAAGTACTGCTCCACATCAAAAAAGAAGTTCTCTAACTCCTTGGCATCTCGGGCACCCCCATACGTCCTGGGTTCTGGCACCTTGGTCTTGCTAACTCCCGGAGTGTTGGAGTTCCCCATAGCAAGAACCATCACATTTACCTTTGCATCCAGATCTGCCATTTGGGCTTGCAAAGTTTTCACAGTGTGGCGAAAGTCCTCTGACATGTCGCCTATCAACCCTGCTTGATGTTTTTGTGATCCCATCACTTCATCAACAAGTTCTCTCATCTAGGCCACCTCCGCGGCCATAGTGTTGGTTGTTTCCTCAACCTATGCTTCCAGCATGCTGATCCTCTCAGTAGTGTTTGGTGTCACGGTCACTTACCAAAGCTTACCAAATCCAACAACGAAGGCAATCGAATTCACGTAGCAACTCAACCTTGGGCTCTCACCAAGTGTCACCGACTTGGGCTCTGATACCAAATGTCACGGTCCGCCTTTTTCACACCGTGGTGAAGGGCCGTGCGGCGCTAGCTAAAGCACTCTTGCTTAACTAGCCAGCCTATCGTTTACCAACATTCATCCACGAAGCACTTTCATTAACATTCAATCAGATAGCAGCGGAAATAATAATCAATTCATGAAAGCCATGGCAACCAAGCAGTAAATATTGAAGCAAGCGTAATTCATTAACAAATCCTCCGTTGACATGTTGTACTTAGCGAGGGAGGCAAGTAGGCTAAGCACGTTGACAATTGCTAGTGAGTTTTACAATGATTGATGAACACTCACCCTCCCCTAAAGAGGTTTTTATGTAATTATCATCCTCCCACTAGGAAACATCAAAGTGACCGAGGAGTCATACTGCCTTATTTGGCTTACAAAGACTCTACTAGCAGAAATTAACCCTACACTAGTATTTACATGATGGAAACCCATCCCAAGCACACGAGATAAGCGGTCATAGGCAAGCATAATGCCCTGAACAAGCTTAGCCCGTGACACCTGGGGATGAAATGATGTAAACAAAAACTAAAATTTCACGAGCTAAGCCATAAATTAAAATTGAAGCTTCCCTTATACATTTCTTTGAAGCTTCCCTTATACATTTCTTTGTTGAGAATGTTTTTTGTCATTTGTCTTCCTACCTTTCTAGTTTGCCCTAAATAGCTAGCATACATCTTGTTAGGCTTTGGTTGCCTCTGGGTTGAGGTCAATGTTCAAATGACAATTTCTAACTCTCAAATTTTTTTATATTAACAGTTTTCCTACCAAAGTGGGTTGTGCTATTTTTGCATGAGAGGGTAGCATACAAGTATTCTACTTGAGATTTATGATTCCATCGAGAAGTGGAAGGATAAATCATTGTTTCTTTGTGGGAAGAAGGGTTAGGGTACAAATATGGACTTGGTGATCCTATGAAGCATTTTTTCACTCCATTATTTTCTTTAAAAGACAAGGAAATTAGGATGACTTTAATAATGACTATGCTAAGGGCCTTTGTAGAACTAAGACCCACCACTAAGCTTATTAAATTAAGTAATATGGCAATCATCTTTTGGTTGGATGTTTTGTCCTTTACATTATGTCATTCCCAAACTAAAAGAACCATTCCTTGCACTCCTTTTTGCCTAGTTAAGTCAATCATGTTTATGAATTTATCTCAAACCTTGAGCTCATTCTGACCCCAAGCCAACCTTTTGCCCCAAGTTGACATAGTTTTTGAGTCCATAGCTCATTGTAGCATAATTAAGCTAAATTTGCATTCAAGAAAATCCCAAGCCACTACTCACGTGAGCTCACAACTTGGGCCAAAAGTACATTCCTTATAAACTGTTCATTTTGGTAATTGTTAAAACAATATATGAATGATATAATAGCAATTTTTTTCTCTGAAAAAAAAATTAAATGTAGCATTCAATGCATGAAGGTAAAATTTATTATTAGTGGATAAAGCTACTTGACGAACACCACATCCTAATCTCATCAAGTTAAAACTTTACCAAATCATAAAGTAATTAATTTTTATTTTATTATATTTATATGAAATAAATGAACAAAAGTTGATAGTTTTGACACTATTTGCTTATGGTAATAGTTTTACTTCTAATTTTTAATTTTTCAAATAGTTACAAAAATATTGTTACATAAATGCCACCTTGTTTTCTAATTTTCCTACTTTATATAAAAAGTTGGAAAATATTTTTTTGCTATTTTTTTAGATTTCTAACTCTTACTTTACGTATTAAAGCTTAGAATTTAAATCTTGGACTTCAAAAATAAGCTAATTCCTTTATAATTCTAGGAAAATTAAGATTGGACTGTGATTAAGGTAGCTAAAAATATTACTACATACCTAAAATGAATTACTGGAATGGAAGCGGCTCCCAACAATGAGAGCTTCCCTAAGAGTGCGTGTCCCTGACTGTACATCAGGAATTGAAGTTTCCATTTTATGATTTAAAGTTTAGAACCAAGCATTAAATCAAACTATATCTGCTGAAGTTAATTAAACACTTCACAATTTGGTTTAACTAACAAAGCTAACAACGCTTTATCAAACTTACACTCCAACTTTAGGAAAAGCCAGTAAAAGCTTATCGGCATTTTATTTAACCATTCCAAAAAATTTATCATACCTTTTAATCATTTGCTAGAGTTATATGAGCTTCGAGAGTATCATATAGTCGTCACAGCTGAAAACCAAATTGCAAAACATTCTTCAGTTTTTTCAATATAAATTTTACTAAATGCATGAGAGGCTTTTAGATCTTGCGATGTTTGCAAAGTTGGTGTAATTTAATCCTTAGAACTTGTTTTCTGCAGCAAATACTTTTCCAACAGTCATAAAGTTCCAAAAACTCATCCATAATTATACACAAATTTTACATGTTTTCTGCAACTGAGCTTAACAGCCTTGAACCAAAATAAATAGATAAGGCTAGGAATCCTGCCTTATATGCTTGATCATTCACAAATCAATTCTGATAATTCATAGCATTCCCAAATTAGATTTAAATATTCACAGTAGATAAAATCAAGAAATATATGTTTGAAAGTAAAAAGATAAAGGGAAAGAAGAACCTAGGCTTGCGGCCGAGAGACAGATACACCCCCATGGGGATGGTCTATAGGGTTCATAACTATTCCTCTTCACCCACTCCGCCAAAGACAAATACACCCCCATGAGCTTTAGCAATATTGTTGATCAATTCCATAATGAGTACAGTTTTACCTACTCCACCCCTTATGAATAATCCAATTTTTCCTCGACAGTGATAAGTATATATATATATATATGTATGATATGATATTGAAAATATTTGATTTGGATTCGCCACTAATCTATTATTTACCTAAGTGCGGTTAGAACACGTAATTACTACTTATTTGAATGGTCACTATACTAAACCTAGGCCAAGTAACCAGTAGTCTCGGTTTGCTTATATTAGAATTGGGATAAGGAGTACAACTATGCGAGGGGAAGGTATTCGCACCCCCTACACACTTGTTCGATGAATGGTAGTTAATTAGTTACGAATTATCCCCAAATTAAAGTTAATAGCCTTTAATTAACTCCTTTTAAAATAAACAAATAAACAAATAAATGAATGAATAAATAAATAAATAAATAAAATTAAAAGGAGATTAGAATTCTTGGTGCGATTTAGGAATGACTAATAAGATATCCAAACGAAGGAATTTTATTAAATAAACCCTCCTCTGAGCTAATACATGTGAGGTATAAAATACCTTATTGCCCTTTTTCAAATCATAGGGACGCACAAGTAGGCAAAAATTTAGGAAAAAATATCAAATTATAAGCAAAAGAATCTTCAAAAATCCCTAGATTTTTCAAAAATTTTGGAGAAATTTTCTAGAAACTTGTAACTTTTTTCTATATTTTTGGGATTTTTAAAGGCTTGTTCTCAATTTTTCTTACTTGAAACAGCCCCAAAAATTTTTTTCCTATTTTTCTAACCTTCAAAAAAATTTTATTGATTTTTCCTAATTTTCCAAAAAAATTTATATTTTTTTATTTAAAAAAAAACGAAATAAATATTAAATAATTAAATAAATAAATAAAACAGTACAAAATGGTTCAAGAAACATACCGGTTTGAACCAGGTCAACCGGTTCAGGATTTGAGGGTCACCTGTCAACCCAAATTGGTGACACGTGGCAATTTTTAAATGTGTACTTTCTGCTGTGTTTTGGAGTTTCCGGGTACTTTTTCACTTTTTTTTAATTATTCTTTGATGTATTCCGAGTGAATAAAATTGATGGTCTACACATTCAACTTGGAAAATAAATAAATAAATAAATAGAGCATGGAGTCTCCCCATTTGAACGGGATACGGCATGCAGTGGATACCTTATAGACCCAGTAATTAAGATGGTCATTTAAAATTAGATCAACGCCACTAGCTATCATATATGTGCAGCAGGTTTGCTAAATAATTAATTTTGATTCAATCCATTCATGTACTGAAGTTTCATTCAATGCAAGGGTTTGTCATCTCTTTAATTGGATTTGCTTTTAATTTTTTATTGGGGAAAAAAAAAAAAAAAAAAAACTACAGTTATTAACAAGTTAAGTGACTTTATTTTTTTATTTTTATTTTTTTTGCGAAAACCTGAACTTTATCAACAACTCCCACTTATAGCGGAGTAATATCGTGGTTACAAACATGCGACAAGAGATTTACAAATAAACTATCAAAACCGGTACCATTATCCAAGTAAAATAGTCTAAACATGCATATTTGTAATCAAAACAAATAAACACAAATATAAACAAATTACTTGCAAACTGATGTCCATTACCTCCAAAGAAAAATCAGAGAAAAACATAAGAGAACCAAATGATGACAATTAAAGATAAATACTTCGAATACTTATTTTATCCATATGAATAAGACCTCTCATTTTACTCAATAGCACATCACCTACAAAATATCAGAGCAACCCATATATGCATTAATCTTCTTTCTTCTTCATTTTTTTTAAAATATGTATTGGAATATATAATTCACTGACTAAACTCATTTTCTGCATGAATATATTATATGTCAACCCACCTCCATATATATATGTGGATTGAGAGCCAACTTGCAAAGCATCTCATCAATAAAATATGTATTAATTTTTTTAAAATAAAATTCCATGCATGTAGATGCAGTTTAATTATATTCAGGATTTGGTCCACTATAATAAAATAATTATAAGCACAATAGAAAATATTTTATGGTCGCACGTCCTCCCCTCCCAAAAAAAAAAAAAAAAATACAAAAAAAGAAAAGAAAAATACTATCTTGCTACTTGAAATTACCATATTTGCCCTACAACAATAATTTTCACTTTTTAGTCATTTTTTGGGTAGATCTAAAAACACTTATATCTCGATTCACAAAGTAGGCAGAAAGAATAGTGTGATATAATTAAAAAATTATCACTATAAAAATAAAACGTTACGAGATAAGACTAGCCTACTTATTTTGTAAATAACTAGTGGCTATCAAAAAAGTAACTAATTTACTCGTGATTATGATATAGCAAATGAGATTATCATACCATGTAATTATGTAAAGACTTATCCTTGCTTGTGTCCTATGACACTGCATATTTTATAAACATGAGATTAAAAAAAAAAAAAAATGGACTCAAAATGCATTATTCTTCATATATATAATGCAATCAAACATAGAATTTGAAAATAAATAGAATATTATATCTCATCTTCCACCTCCCACGCTTCAAACAAATAAAGTCTTATAGAAGAATTAAATCTCATGTTTATTCTTAGACAACGAGCCGAGGATTACCTAATTGTTCTCTTAGGAATTTTGGATTTGCAATAAGTTACAGACTACTGTATAGTTCAGCCTCTATAAACTTTTAATTTACCCAAAAAGTTTATAATTCACGGACTAAACTCATTTTCTGCGTATATATATATTTATATATATTATATCTCAACCCACCTCCCTATATATCTATGGACTATGGACTGAGGGCCAACTTGCAAAGCATTTCATCAATACAATACATATTAATTTTTTTTTAAAATAAAATTCCACGTATGTAGATGCTGTTTAGGATAAGCTAAATTGAGGCGAGCACATGATGGAAGAATAAATAACTTACCTCAAATGACAGCACAAATTACCCAACACACTTCTATAATAGAGAAGTCGTAGGGACCTATATATGGCTAACTGAGCAAGCTAAAGGTTTTGTTACATCTTGATGAGAGCAAAAGTATTATAAATATAGATAACTATTATATAATAGAATTTAGATTTGGTTATATGAGACTGTGAATCTTATCAAGACAAATTTCAACTTGGTAAAGTTAAGTGATTTTTGATGGTTAAAGGAAGTCACAAATACCATCAATGAGAAGTGAGAAGTGTAAATGTTCGAATGAGGCTTAAATCAGTAAGCTCCAACACGAAAATATATGTATCAAGGTATATGAAAATTACAAAAAATAAAAAATAAAAAATAACAATAGTAATAATAAACTTGGAATAATTTATTAAAAATCATTAACAATTGTAGAAAGTTACTAAAAAAGTAGGAGAAAATTTGAGAAAATTCTAGGACCTTCATTTCCTAGTTTTGGGCATTTTTTTATATGTTTTAACATTTCGATAACTTTCCATCACATGATTTTTCCCGATGCTTGATTGTATGGTTGTTTCTTTCTGTGCACATGTTTGCTTGTGTGATTATGTGTATGCGCGCACTCCTATGAGGAGGAAATTAATAAAATGATGTCATGTAATATTCAACCATATCTTGAGGGGTAAAGAATATGACAGAATCAATTTGAGCCTACTCGATGGTGATTCTATTAGATTCTTAGATTTTGTTGTACACCTTTTGTGCATATTTTGCATGTATTTCTTAGCTTGTTTGCTTACATGTTTCTTTTATCTTCGCATGTGTTACTATGTTATTTTTAAACAAATAAATCAACTTCCATAATAAACCTTCATTTGGTCTTGGGGGTTATTTCTTCGCATGCCTTTAAGAAACAAAAGGTGAGGGGTTTTTTGTCCTGTCAAGGTGTCCAAATATATAAAGGTCAAGTAAATAAGATATTTAAAAATGGATAAAGCACAATAAATTTCTAATCCTCGCGATGATTGTTGGGGGTTATGTCTTTGGAACACTTTTGGGGATCTTGATGTGAGGGTAGTTTCCTTCTTTAGTGAAGCTATCCAATATTTAAAGGTTTGGTAATTGAATAGAATGGAAGAATCAAGTTTTGATCAGTTGTTTTTAAAGGTAATCTTAAACTAATGGAGTACCATCTACGAGATGGGTTTGAATTGATGCTAGTACCTTCCATTTCATAATCATACTCCCAAACTCTATCTAGTGATGCGGACCATTTACTGCTTGTTTCCTTAGACCTAGGTGTAGTTTAGAGACCAATGAAAATAGATGTTCTAACTTCACTTAGAGTAAAAGTATATCAGTAGCGACTCCATTGGACCACGTATTAACCCATTTCTCATCCATATGCATTACCCCCTCATTTGAGGTTGAGTTCGTCGCTCGGTTGAGGCGATTCAGAGATTTGACCCCTTCTCGGAAGTTAAAATGCTGAAGGGTCATATCATCTGTTAATAATGATGGTAGGAATATGGTTGGAAAGTTAAGGTCTGGAATCATCACTCGCTCGCGGGGGTGTGTGTATATATATATATATATATATATATATATATATATATAGAAGTGCGCAGTGATTAATAGTTACCTTGTGAGCAATGGTTATTTTTTTTACCTTCAGCGCTGATGCTGCGAGGGGTAGGACTCCATAGGTACCAAAACTGAGCTTTTTGAAGCATTTGGCACCTCCAGGAAGCACCTGCTAAGTATCAAGGATCTGCTGCCAAGAGAGAGATTGGATGAAATGGAGGAAAGAAGGGGAGGGGAGGGGAAGGAGGAGAAAGGAAATAACACAAAATATTACATTACTCTTAAATCTTCATAAAATTACACAAATATTACAAATAGGCCCCCAAATAGACATAACCTTAAACTAATTAAAAAAAAAAACATACAATTAACTAAACCCAATAATCCCTTGACTCAATTCTTCTGAATGAGTCTCCAACTAGGGTCTGCCCATGGTCCAGCCTCTTGCCCTACAATAGGGAATCAGCAAAATTGGAGGAAAACCCCAACACCATTTTCATTTTAGTGCTAAAATGGCCGTACTGTTATGAAATAATTCATCCTCAAATAAATTACAGATACCACAAAGAAACACTTTTATTTATATATACGAAACATTATTAAAATGTACACATCCCACCCCCAAAGGCCCATACTAATTTAAACCCATCATTAACAGATGATATGACCCTTCAGCATTCTTAGGAAGGTTCATTTAGTTAAATTTTAATTTTCCATAACCATTACATACATATTATTATTATTATTATTATTATTATTATTATTATTATTATTACAATTCACTACGACCTACTGACCTAGACTATATAATAGAGACTTTAATCATTAGAATGTCAAATAGATAACTATTTGTCTAGACAACAAATAATAAATCTTCCTAAGAATAATAATTCAAGGGTATTTAGTGCATTAAGACAAATAGACAACCGCGAGACAATTAGACGCCTTTAAGCTTTCAGAGCTTTTGAAGCATCTAGGATGGTCCAAGACAATCTGGAGGTCTTTGCATAAAAATTGAGATGTGGCTTTCCTTTTAGAGTTTTTAGTTAGCTTCTCTATTAATTTTGGCTATTATTTATATGCACTAGTTAAAGTTTTCAAGTGAAAATATAAAATATTTAAAAATAAAATAATTTTAACTCATTGACTTGCATGCATGCATGTGGTATACACGTGCTCATTTTCGTTGAGATCTTTAAATAAAAGATATGTTAGTGACTAGATGCATTTTGGTAATATCCTTGACATGCACAAGCCAGATTGTGGTGGACGCCTCATCCACCTTAGTAATGTGTTCTTAGGATATTTTTAGAAAATGTAATAACGCCTTGAAGAAATTCTTTTACTGCATGTTCTTAATTTTGATTGTCTTTTCATCATGCATAAACAAAAACTAATAACTAATAACAATAAACTCAATATAACGTTCACATACTAAAAAGTCATTTGACACACAAACCTAGTTAGACATATTTTATTATTGGAACACGTAAAATATAAGAGAAGCAACATATAGATCAAGGCTTGCCTCCAACCTTGTGAGACTAAGCCCCTTATTAGAAAAATAAAGACCTCACCAAAACTAGACTCTATTTTATTTCAATTTGCTATGCACTTAATAATGGATGTGCATGCTCAACTAGACCAAGATGTTTCAAGACAAAAGTCCTTGGCTTGCATCTGCATTCTTAGACTTGAGGTGCCTATCCAACCTTCGAAGTTGAGTCAATGTCATGACCCTTCCATTTACATTCATTTGCATTGGTGTCTAGCATCCATGCATTGTGTTGCTTTCCGTCCAACTTCAAAGGATGAAGTGTGGGATAAAACCAAATCTTATCATCTTCGACAAGGAAATTGATGCGAGTGGCATCTTGTGTATGTCCCATAGCGCAACTAATTTATTCTTTTCATCATTAACTTCGACTCCTAGTTTCCAATTGGCATCATACACGTTGATGTGTCTGCTCCCTTGATGGAGCTCAATAACCCAAGCTTCATCTAAATACCCACACTTCTCATCAATGGTATTCGCGACTTCCTTCAACTATCGAAAACTACTCAACTTTATCAAGTTGAGACTCTTCTTGGTAAGATTCACAATCTCATAGAGCCAAATTCCTCCCATCTGTAAAACAAGATATTAATAATTGAATAGCTCTTCTTAATTAAATTGGATTGTATAATAAATTAAAACTATTACTGATACCTTCACTAAAATCAATTGGTAGCAAAAAGTGTAGCTGCTGCAAGATCGAGTATAGTTCTTGTTATCTATCAGTGATTCTATGAGCAATGCTCCTCCACTGCTAGCCTTTTATAGAAGAGTTTCGGGTAATTAGTGATGCCTTTTGAGGTTAATTTATTCTTCCATCACATGCTCGCTTGAATTGCTCACGTTTTCAGGCTTATTCTAAACTCCATGCTGGTATTTCTTTTCCCCAATATTGTATATTGACTTTATTAAGATGCTTGCAAGTTTCTTGTAAGGCTTTAATATGTTAGTGGTGGGGCTGAATGATTATAATACTGGTAAGGTGTTTTTTTTTTTTAATTTGTTACTATATTAAATTTTCAACTAGCTATACAAGCTGTTAACTGGGCATCCCTTAGTATATTCATATAAATGATAAACTTTTGTAAATTTAAAATATAGGATTAAAATTATAAAAACCACACTACCTCAGTATTTGAAACATCAATTTAGGACCTTCAATCTAAATACATATGGGTTTGGTTAAAACGTAATATAAAATTATATTAATTATTATTTTTAAATTAAATAAATTTAAATTCAAAATTTAAAAATTTCATATTCTCAACTGCTATCTGGGATTTTCTTTTTCTTTTGCAACAACAAATTATACCATTAACTTTTAGATGGAGCAACCTAGTCCAATGAATTTTTATTTGATACCAGGAAAGCATTAAATTTTTAAAGCTAATAAGTTATTTAACAAAACATTGTATCTAATTATTATAAATTATGTACAAGAAAAATGAAAAGTATATTATAATTATATCAAATTTTGTAATATTAAGAATCTAATTTTTATCAACTTTAAATAAAATAATCATAACATGCACTCCCATTGTATGATGAGCTTATTAATTATGTAAAAATTGATTATTACTTTTTTGCATTTTCTGTCATACTAACTCTTCATTTCAAAAATAACTTTTTTTAAAATATAAAGAAATTATTATCAAGAAATTGTGTATTGCAAGAGTGAAGAAAATTTTAAAAAATTAGTTCCTAACATTATTTTTGTTGAGATTGCAGTTGGTGGTCGGAGTTGTCTGCAACTGCTTCTGTTGACATTGGCATCCGGCGGCGACCACCCATGCCCACAATGCTAACATTAAGCCACCATGGTTGAATTTAACCAACTGCCCTTTGAATTTTACCCCCATCCATATATATATATATGTGTGTGTGTGTGTGTGTGTGTGTGTGTGTGCATGTGTGTGTGTGTGTGTGTGTGTGTAATTTGGGTGCTGAGTGAGCAGAGCTGCGTGCATGAGTGTGTGAGGCAGAACAGAGTGTTGTGAGGGAGAGAGAGAGAGAGAGAGTTGAGTTGAGAGCAGTAGCCTCCTCCTCCTCATTGTAACCATTCTCCCAGTTTATAGTGATATTGGTGTGCTCTATGAACGTAGGTTAGATTGGATCGAACCACATTAAATCTTAGTGTCTATATTTTGTTTGTGTGTGATTATTGCTCCTAGATCCACCTTTACAATTGGTATCAGATAAAGGTTGGAGTAAAATCGCTAGATCAAAGCAAAATCCCATATTGGAGCCTTTGTTTAGTATCTCAACATTGCATTTTGAGACAACCACCACGTTTCCCTTGTCAAGACGAAGCCAACAGCGGTAACTGAAGCTCAAATGGAGCTCAGAAGAAGCCACACGCACCCACACACGCAGAAAATGGAAAGACGACGCTGCCACGTGCCCAAACACGCCTTCATGCTCCCATCGGTGATCGACAGGCGTCCTTAGGTACGCCTACATGTCGACAAACTCCCAGCAACACTGAAGGTTGAAGAAGAGCTTATGTCAGTGCCACGTCAGCCTCCAACTAGCCAACCGCATTGCGCCACGTGTCGTATAAGTCAGCGTCCGCGTCAGCGAACAGACAGTGCCACGTTAGCCTCCAAATAGCCAACCACGTTATGCCACATGTCGCCTAAGTTAGCACTCGATCAGCAATTTGTTTGCTTGTTTGTTTTAGGGATCGTCAACAAAGTTTAGTCCTTCGTTGACGAAGATATCCTGAGAGAGTGAATTTTAGATTTTAGGATTCGTTGACGAATGCATACTCTCGTCGACGAATTCCCTTCTGTGGTTCGTCAACGAACCCTGTCCTCTTGTCGACTAAACCACATGGCAACATCATGTATAAGAAGATCTGAGGTTTCTTCTTGGCGAAGAAATCCATTCTTCTTCGATTTTCTCTCTCCAAAACGCCTCTCTCTGTCTTCTCTCTAAGATTTTGGCTTGGATTCAGCTCGAATCAACAAACGGAAACCGCAACGATTTTCTAGGAGAGATTCTCTACACATCTAATGGAGCAAATTTCTAAACTTGGCTTTACAAGCATCGCTTCAAAGTTGAGGTAAGGGTTAGGATTCTTAGTTTGGGGGTTTAAAATGATTATTTGAAGTTTTTAGGCTGAGAAAATGTTGAAATAGTAGGTTATTTGGGGGTTTATTTGACTTAACTAGGGTTTTTGAATCAAGGTTCGGGGGAGTGTCGTAGGCCTCATTTTGGGGTCCTTGCTGGGGTAGTTCAGGAAATCAGGTAAGGGGAATATATTAAATAAGGATTTTTGAGGAAATAACCACTGAAAATGAAAAATTTATGTATATATGTGTATGATTTTCACGTGAGTTCTGAAAAGCCGACAGTTTAAATTATAAATTTCTGAGCATAGGGTTGTGCTACTAGATATTATTTGTGAAAATGCAAAGTTAAAATGGCAGATTTTCTAGTTAATTGTGTAAGAGATTAAATGTACATTTTTCAACATATTAATGATGAATGTGGGTTGGCTTATTTTATAGTAAACGTATGAAATATGTTGTTAAATTGTGTGGCATGAGTAAAATGAAGTTTCTATGTTGAGCTATGATATATGTACGAGATACAGGAAATACTGAAAATGTATTGAGAATTAAAATGTGATGTCGTTTATTTTGCTTGTGTTTGATAATGTTAGATTACAATATATGGTTTGAAAACTCCAGTGTACCGGAATAGGCACAGTACTGTTTTGGATATTATGGAAGCATTAATGCACCCACACGTCTTAGAGAGTGTGGAGATGGGATGGTCGATTGTGTTGGGAAGGGTAGGGTCGCCCTGGAATCTAGACCAGTATGGGAACGGCTGATTAGACCTACAAACTGTAGAATGTTGTTGATTTAACTCTGGAGGGCCGACCAGGGTTAAGTCCAGCCTTCGGGCCATAATCTGTCATGGGGCGGAAGCATGGTTATGAATTTTGACCGGCGGACGAGAATGATATGAAAACAGAATATATGAAAGCAAACATGAATACAGAAATGAGAAATGTAGAGTATGAATGTGAATGTAATGAATAACACAAAGATAATAGCGTAAAGAGTAATGTAGTAAAGTATTATATGTATTAAATATAGTAGTATTATATGTATTTGGGGCGAGATATATGTCGACACCCCAATTTTAACCAGGCCTTTCCGAGGAGACCTCATGTCAAAACCTTTCCACACTGGCTGTGGACCCCACACATTCTTGTAGGTCCCACGCTGGCTGTGGACCCCACACATTCTTGTAGGTCCCACACTGGCTGTGGACCCCACACATTCTTGTAGGTCCCACACTGCTTGTGGACCCCACACATTCTTGTAGGTCCCACACTGCTCTGGACCCCACACATTCTTGTAGGTCCCACACTGCTTGTGGACCCCACACATTCTCGTGGACCCCAACAGTCTGAGTCCACACAAGCTTGTGGAAACCACACATTCTAGTTGGACCCTACTGGCCCTGGTGGGCCCCACATTATCTTAATTGGGCCCCAAATGTTTGGTGGCCCCACCGCTATTGGTAAGCGTAGCTCGAATCACTACATGGCGATGCACGTTTTACCCTGGTACGCTAGCTCGAATTCCTACAGTCGATGCACGTTACCATTGGTAGCTAGCGCGGCTTCTTACATCGATGCCCGTTACCCATCTGGTACGCTAGCTCAGATTCTAAATCCGATGCACTTACATAGTTTGTCATGCTTTGCACGCTTAGCTCGGGTTCATATAACCTCAACTCAAAGGTCGTGGCCCCAGTGGGTCTCGTGGGGCTCCCAAATTTATTTTTTCCAAATTGGGCCCCACATGTTTGGTGGGCCCCCCACCTCTCTTGGTACGCTTAGCTGATTACTAAATCCGATGCAACGTTACCCTCTGTCAGCTTGTTTAGCTGGATTCGTACATCCGATGCCCGTTGCCCCCTCTGGTACGCTAGCTGGATTCTTAATGCGATGCACTTTACCTCTTTTGGCATGCTTGCGCCTACTCGCTCGGTTCCTATAACCCATCAAATGGCTCGGGACACCAATGGTGTGCGTGGGCGGCCCCAATATTCATTGGGCCCAACAGTTGGTGGGCCCCACCTATCTTGTCCGTAGCTAGGATTCCTATCAGGTGACGGTACCCTATGGTATGCAACTCGGATCCATATCGGTTGATGCCTGCTAGTCGAGTTCTGGGTAACCCAAAAAGGTTGTGGACCCAAATGGTGCGGGGGCCCACACATCCCGATGGGTACGCACAGCTTTCTAGAACCTACT